>NC_079170.1:18132987-18475487 GCF_947568905.1 Ostrea edulis | reverse complement strand
TATTAGTTAAAAGTATCACTAAACCCACAGGCCTTATCAGTCACCTGAGTATTAGTTAAAAGTATCACTAGTCCCACAGGCCTTGTCAGTCACCTGAGTATTAGTTAAAAGTATCACTAGTCCCACAGGCCTTGTCAGTCACCTGAGTATTAGTTAAAAGTATCACTAGTCCCACAGGCCTTGTCAGTCACCTGAGTAATATATATATGGTGTGACTGTAGGACCAAGTGAAGCATGAAACGGCCATTGGCGTGTCCAAAGTGATAATCCCGTTAAGTATGTTAAATCGTAATTCATTTAAAAATATAATTTGTATTCTATGAATTTCCCGTTGTGCTAAACACCCAGTAACATCTAGATATGAAAGGAGGACATATGATAAATTTTCTCTCTAACCACAAAAAATTAAGACAATGGTTTTTCACAATTTTTAAAATACATTTGCATCTTACCTTATCTGTGACCTCTGGATCACCCACATCCACACCGTTCAGAAAATCTTCATCATATTTAACAATACACAAGGACAAGTCACTCAACTTCCCATCCATCACCAACTCCTCAATATTCAAACATCTCCGCACAAAATTCTCATCTACATTTTCATTGGCTGGAACAGGGCACAAGACAACCAATGGTAGAGGAGGGGATATCGGCTTGCTCCTTATGAGTTCTGCTAATCTACTTTTCTCTTCTTCCCACAGAAGCTGAAAGAAGATACAGACTTATAAGCTCTACTGAATAAATATAACCCTGTCTCTAGTAACCCTACATTTCCTACTATTACAAGATGTTTTATGTGTGTAACAGGAAGGGAGAAAAATGCATCAGATCAGACTCCGATTCGAACCTGTCATGCCACCTGAATCTCCAGTCAGGTGCTCTACTAACTGAGCTATCTTGCCATCCACGATCAAACCCGTCTGACTGCCATATGTGAATACAATAAAAGGAAAGTGCTGTGTATACATCATAGGTGGATCCAGGAATTTGTGAAGGGGGGGGGGGTCTAGCACTTGATCTTTTATTTACTTTTCACAATCTCCACCCCCACCCCCATTTACACCTTTTGTCTATGTACATAACATCTTAGGGAGATTTTGAGACAGTTCTATACATGAAATGCTTTGTGTTATTTACTACTTGTTTCCAAAGTTCTAGTCATTGTTACCGATATACTCAGATCTGATTTTAAATAATAAAAAAAAGCTGATTTAAAGGTTAATCCCTATAGGCAAGGGGTCTGATAGTTGCTCTACCAGAAGCTCTGTGGTAAATGGTGCAAAATCCCACATTCTGTGCATTTCCTGGCACTTTTTCACTTTTAAATTGTCCGCTTCTTAAACAAAACTTTTATACTACATATACTTTTTATACCCCTGCATAAAAATGTGGGCGTATTAAGCTATACCGCTGTCGTCCGTCTGTCTGGGGATTTTGATGGAACTTCGTACAAAGAAAGATCACAATGTGGAGATGTGCATGTTACAAGGAGAATGCTATCCCACTATTTTTGAAGGAGTTAGGGCTCTTGGACTTGGATTTATTTTTTGCAAGTGCCTTGTCTTTGCAACTCCTCTTAAACCCTTTGGGGGATTTCAATGAAACTTGGTAGAAAGGAAGATCACAATGTGTAGATATGCTTATTACAAGGGGATTGCTGTCCCACTATCATTGAAGGAGTTACAGCCCTTGGACTTAGATTTATTTAATGCAAAATACATTGTTATTGCAACTCAGACAAAATCCCTTTGTGGATAATCCTTTCTTACTTATTCAAATTCCTGGGTCAATAATGTATGCAGGCGTATCATGTACCAGTTTAGCAGTGCCCTATTTTTTTTTTACATCGGTTAACTTCATATAGGTTTTTTCCTTGTGTTGCCGTTCAACAACAAACTCGGGGCTCAAAATAACAACCAGTCTCTCTTAGCAACCCCGAACCACACTTATGCATTTTGGACAGTCAGACACACTATCATGTCATACACTGTAGTGCACATGACAAATTTATGTTGTTGAAAGACTTATTCAATATTGATATCTGTACTCTTCTTGCAAAATTTATGCAATCTAGCTTAAAATATTGTTAAATGAAATCATGGTTACAAGCCTATTTCATATATACATGTGTTGTCTATCTGGGTTTTTGTTTGAGAGGTGTTGTCTATCTGGGTTTTGTATATACAGTGGAACCCCGTTATTACGTTCCCCCTTTATTACGTTAGTCCGCATATTACATTGGAATTTCAAAGCACAAAACCATTTCTTAACAAACCTATATAAAATAGACCTCGTTATTACGTTGTCCTAAAATGCCGGGACTCGGTATTACGTTGTAAATATTCCGACAAAAACGTAATAAACCCCTAATTATTCAATAGTGATTCTCAAAATAATAAGCCATTCACACCTTGACTGCCTGAGGCAGTCACCACGTAAATTTCCTGGTCTGTTTGGGGATTAGAGACGCTTGACTGATCACGCTTCGATAGATCTAGCGACATCAATACAGGTGAATACCCTGTATAGAAGCCAGTGATAAACAATTAAATAATGTTTATTTAGAAATTGTACTCTATGAAATTTAATTCATTTTTCATATTTTGATAATCAAAGAAATAATTTCTCAACCACTTGCGTGTTCAGCATAGTGTGATTACCTTCGCTATTAAAACTCTGTTCACGGACAGCTTTGGTACCAAACAAGAAAGACAAAATTTATCGTAGCAATGTTACAACCGCTTGGGTAACTGCTTGGACATAGGTGACTAAAGGTGTTCAATTAAAAAAATTGTTCGTTGTTTGGACATGCAGCTTGGGTGTTCGTAAATCTCGTCCATACATACACCAATCTATTGGCCGATTTGTGCACAGCATTTACCTCAGTGAATATTTTAAAATCCCTTGATGCGCACGTGATTTTAGTGCCATCATTTAGCATTATAAATGAAATCTTCGTGCATCATTATATATTTTTTTTTTATGTGGATTGCGCTTAAATTGTTCTCCGTGCATGTTTATCGTTGGTGAGAAGTGTGCAAGTGTTGGGTATCGTGTGCGTTTTGTGTCTATAGTTTTGTTGTTTTTTGGGTGGGATTTTTTTTTATTGTGTTGTGTATTGTGTAATTAGAGAACTTAATAAAAACGATGTTTTGTTATTTTTTAATACGAATGTTGAATACGAACCGGAACGAGTTATTGAGAGAAATTTACATGAACGCATTGTTTTAAAGTTGAACAAAATGGCGGTCCAAACGAATGCAGAAAAAGCAACGTTTATCAAAACATCCTTATGTATCCTACACCGAAATAAAGAAAAGGGATAAGAACATGAAGAATTATGGACATTAAAGATAAGATGTAAATAAAACAAAGTATCATAGTCTTTTAAACAAAGAAACAGTAAAGATATATTCACACACCCCTTCACGGAGTACCAACGGACGATATACAATTTTCAAATGATATTTTTAATGGATTTAACAGGGAACGTTTATTACGTTGCCCCCGGTATTACGTTATTTTATCGTGACAAAATGGAAAACGTAATAACGGGGTTCCACTGTACATCTGTTGTCTATCTGGGTTTTGTATATACATGTGTTGTCTATCTGGGTTTTGTTTGACATGTGTTGTCTATCTGAGTTTTGTATATACATGTGTTGTCTATCTGGGTTTTGTATATACATGTGTTGTCTATCTGGGTTTTGTTTGACATGTGTTGTCTATCTGGGTTTTGTTTGACATGTGTTGTCTATCTGGGTTTTGTTTGAGATGCCTTCCAGACATCGCCACCGATTCAAATGAATGGTTAATTCCACAACTTACCCACTCCGGATCTTCACTGAGGGGTGGTGGCATCACAAAAAGAAGGCCGGAGGTTCCAGTCAGGGACCCTGGGACATCATCGATGGCTATATTACCCTCCAGGAGCCTCACACACACCCCCAGACTGCCCGACATTGATTCATGTGTCACGGGTACAGTGTACAAACTCAGTAGTTCATTCTACATAAAAATATCAGTCACAAATGTTACTTGAAGCTTCCTGTCTAAAATAAAACATCCTACATAAAAATATCAGTCCAAAAAGTTATTTAAAGCTTCCTTTCCACAAAAATACATTCTACATAAAAATATCAGTCAAAAATATTACTTGAAGCTTCCTGAATTCACTTAGAATTTCTTATTTTCACCAATTTCTGCAATAGTTTAAATTATTCTACCTGTATTGAAGAGTGTTGTTGAGATTTGGAGGTTCCTCTCTGAAACTTGGCCTTCAGCCAGCTGGTCAGGTGACTTAAACTCTGACCTTGGTGGTCGGTCTGCACACAGTCTGGGTCAGGTAAAGAGATCACAAGTTTCCAGAACAAATGGTTGGATGTCGTATCTTAAAAGTAATAAAACTTTTTGTCATGATACATAGAGCTATATATTGCTGAACTTCTTTAACTGCTTCCCCTAAGATAAGATACAAATAACAGGTATAATATACAATGTTTACTGAATAGGTGGAGCGTTAGGTGTGACTGTTTCTCTATGATCACAATAATAATTAATTTGAAACAATTGATCTTTAAAAATCTACAAGATATGGGAGGATACCCACTTACGAAAGGAAAATTAAAATTAAAGAATGTAAACGTTAGTCCACAGAGATTTCTCAGAAGTGATATGATGATAAAGAAAGTCTCTTAACGTATTGCGTAATCACTGACTTTTTACTGTAATAAATCGTGGAATCTGGTCTCAGTAGACATATCTGATCTCTTTATTCACATGGTACAGGTGTAAACATACTTTTAAGAAATGAATTCTTTCTCTTCAACAGCAGGCTTCCAACAACAGAACCAATATTCAATGGCTTCCAAGCTTTCTGACGACAGAGATTTCTGTAAATTTCATGTGCTGTTAGAACTTTATCTTCCATCTCGGATCTTTTCACGTACAACATTGTTGACTCCACGGATAGTTTTGTTGTCTGGTTCACAAAGAATCCTTCCTCCTGCACACAATCGACCTGTCTATCTGGAATGAGGGTGTCAATCTGTTGAGATGGGTCCATCATGCTGTTTGCTGAAGGGAAGTCAAGCATGGAGCGTTTGAATTTGATTCGAGCAGCATTCTGGGCTTTCCATATTCGGAAAAAGCGACCTGCTCTCTTGACCTTGACACAGTGTTCAATGCCATCTAACTGTTGCAACCTTTCTACCACGTCTCTCTGGTAAACTTCCTCCGCTATAGGTTGAATCATGTCCTGGAGATTAATGTACAGAATGGCATCTGCCACCTCCGCCGAACACCTGTGGATTTGTTGTCTCTTTAATTCTGCATGAACTTCCCTAAATAAAAAATATCTACATGTAAATTCTGAACATTCACAACAACACTAGAAAAACAGCAAAAAACAAAAATTTACATGCAAATGATGAAAATGCTGATACTCTATTCTGCTGTGCACATTTTTAGCTATCAACAGTACAGTGCAATCTCTATTTTGCATTGGACGATTTTTAACTATCAACAGTATGTACCTAATTTCTGCCGTGGACAGATTCAATGTCTCCTGGTCCAGCACTTCCTTCAGAATCTCACTGGTCAAGAACACTGCTGACCGATTTATCATGGCCTCTCTTTCAGCTTTCTGCTGTTTTTGTCTCAGTATCTCTGCCTCTGTCTCAGCTTGCTTGGCTAATGACCTAGTTACATATATACAGTATGTGAGGTGTTTTTATTACAATGACCTAATTACATATATACAATATGTGAGGTGTTTTTATTACAATGACCTAGTTAGATATATACAATATGGGAGGTGTTTTTATTACAATGACCTAGTTACATATATACAATATGGGAGGTGTTTTTATTATATAAGAGCATTCTATGTGCATGTACGATATACTTGAACTCAGTTCTGATTGTTAACACCAGAAATTGACTTTTGTGGTAGAACATCTTGTGCAGAAAGAAAATTCTGATAGTCTTGTGACTGCCTCGGTAGAAATAGAGCAACTAACATTACATAACAAAATCTAAAAGTCTTGTGACTACTCCAGTAGAAATGGAGCAACTAACATGACAAATTCTGATAGTCTTGTGATTAGAAATACAACTTACGTCACAAATTCTGATAGTCTTGTGATTAGAAATACAACTTACGTCACAAATTCTGCCACCACTTCTGACATGACAGAATCACACATGGATTGTGAGATCTCCATCAGATGATTCACGTCACGCTTCACTTCCTGTCCGATCTCCAGACACATGGTGTCAATCACATTCCAGAATAAAAACTTGGCTGTCTCTTTCACATCCTAAATACAGTAAAACATGGTTATAGCGACCCTCCAGGGCCAGCGAAAAACAGTCCATTATAACCAAACTTCATTATACAGTAAAACACGATTATAGTGTAAACACAGTTACAGCCAACCTCCAGGGCCAGTAAAAACAGTTTGTTATAACCAAACTTCATTATATAGTAAAACACGGTTATAGTGAACCTCCAGCGCCAGCGAAAAATAGTTCATAATATCCAATACAATTTTCATGATTTTCCTCTCACGGGGAATAAACATTACATCACAATCAGCATGAATTCATTATCAGTGTGTTCATTATAAGTATGTTTTACTGTATATTATTACAAAATGTAACTTCATTGATATATCTAATCAGCTAAATGTTTAGTTATAGATTAATTGAAAAAAAAATTGGCGTACAGAACTTATTTACTTGGACAAGAATAATTCATTTTATACTACAATACATGTAGTGTGTGATTCTAATACCTCACTACAAAATACACACTTATACATGCATGATGAGATATTCACAGCAATGTTTACTATCAAAATATTAAATGATTATTGATGAATTCAAACTCTTTACTATCAAAATATTGAATGATTATTGATGAATTCAAACTCTTTACTATCAGTATATAGATGATTATTGATGAATTCTAAGTGTTAACTATCAGTATATTAGATGATTAATGATGAATTCTAAGTGCTTACTATCAGTATATTAAATGATTATTGATGAATTCTAAGTGCTTACAATCAGTATATTAAATGATTAATGATGAATTCTAAGTGCTTACTATCAGTATATTAGATGATTATTGATGAATTATAAGTGTTTACTATCAGTATATTAAATGATTATTGATGAATTATAAGTGTTGACTATCAGTATATTAGATGATTATTGATGAATTCTAAGTGCTTACTATCAGTATATTAGATATAGATGATTAATGATGAATTCTAAGTGCTTACTATCAGTATATTAAATGATTATTGATGAATTTTAAATGTTTACTATCAGTATATTAAATGAATATTGATGAATTCTAAGTGCTTACTATCAGTATATTAAATGATTATTGATGAATTCTAAGTGTTTACTATCAGTATATTAAATGATTATTGATGAATTCTAAGTGTTTAATATCAGTATATTAAATGATTAATGATGAATTCTAAGTGTTTAATATCAGTATATTAAATGATTATTGATGAATTCTAAGTGTTTACTATCAGTATATTAAATGATTCTTGATGAATTCTAAGACAAACACGATGTATAAATCAGTGATTCTCGTAACTTTCTTTAAAACTGTACATATGACTCTGACCTCGTTAGTATAAGTGACCTTGACCTGGGGTGCAATAGGTTGGAAGGTCACTAGGTTATCCCTTGAGACTAATGCCTGGTCAGGAACCGTATGGCTGCCGGCAGTATCCTTGGCTGCTTCTTTTCTTGGAGAATCCACAAAATCTGAAATAGAAAATTTGAAGTTTCTGTACAAAGAACGTTGGTTACCTTGGTTACCTGGTATTTTAAGTATTCAATGTACTGTAGTTTGTTGTATTTGATATTGACAATCATGGTATCCATTTCAGGCTTTCAGTAAGAAATCTAGGATATTTAAAATTAGAAATTTTTGGGGAAAACTCTTTCTCTGATTATATATACAAGGAAATTTTTCTCATCAACAAATTTTTAGCAGATTGAATAGAAAAGACATCAATGTAAAGCATCAAATCTCTTGTGGCCCCACCATATACCCCAAGGGGCGATGGTATGAAACTTTGAACCCCTATTGTGGCCCCATCCTGTCCCGAAGGGGGTTCATAGTGTAAATAAACTTTAATCTACACCATATGACAATGCTGAATATATAGTATATCAATTTGACTTATTGTATCAGTTTTGTTCTCAAGATCTTAAAAGAATTCCCCTAGATATGTGTATCCTGATGTGAAGCTTTCAGCCCCTATTGCAGTTCCATCCTGGAAGCAAGGATCAAGATCTGAACAAATCTGAATTGTCATTAGAGAAGAAAGCTCCCACACAAGACTTTGCTTTTCTGGTTCAGCCTTCCTTCAGAAAAAGATACACTCCACCCTTATTCCCGGCAGTCTTAAGTATCTCTTCCAAGGAAGGGGGCGTGACCAAATTTGAATCCCTTTACCCAAGGGTGCTTTGTGGCAAGTTTGGTTGAAATTGGACCATAATAAGAAATATGTATTGTTGTCATCAATGAACTGAGATAAAACATGATTGACTCTTGATCTTAAATCAAAAGTCATTGTTAGAGAATTTTATTTCACCTACAAAAGCTCTGGTAAAAATATAATCAATTCATAAGAAATTGGGTCTTTTTAAACACCCCACCCTATTTTCATTGTTTCTTAATTATCTCCCCTTAGAAGGGGGCATAACTTTTGAATTGACTTTCAAGCATAGTGAATTAAGTTGAGTATATCCGGTCTTACAAAGTCTCGGTTTTGTACAGGTATACAAACACACCTGATTCTTTGACTATGATCTGTCCAATAAATCTCCCATTGGCATCGAAGCTGACCTCTGGTTCTGGTAAAGAGAACGCTGGCATTGGTCCTCCATTGATTGCCTGTAGACAAAAACAACAGAGCTTACTAAGATAGGATAACAAAACATCATCAGCTATCGTTCAGAAATCGATTATTCTGTGTGCTATTTCAAAAATCTTTTCTTATCATTAAACCCTTCCCCATGTCAAAATGTTACATTCACAGACAAAATTCAACCGTTTATTTTCCAATCACAAGCTTGCAAAGAGGCATGAAGATAAATACGGCAAACATATTACATTTAGAAGTATAATCTTTCTGGTATTTTTAGCAGAAGAGAACTTCCGCTAAATCAAGTACACCACATTATGTTTATTGCAATGGGTCAGCTTGCACATACAGAATGTATAATGTAATGGCCAAAAACTTTAAAATCATGCTAAAGCCAAATAAGGTCAAACTTCATTTTCGGTATTAAAATGTGTACACACCAAATATAATACATTTATAGTATACTGCGTAAAGTACAGATGAGAACTGCGTAAAGTACAGACGAGAACTGCATAAAGTACAGATGAGAACTGCGTACAGACAAGAACTGTGTAAAGTACAGACGAGAACTGCGTACAGACGAGAACTGTGTAAAGTACAGACGAGAACTGCACACAGACGAGAACTGTGTAAAGTACAGACGAGAACTGTGTAAAGTACACATGAGAACTGTGTAAAGTACAGACGAGAACTGTGTAAAGTACAGACGAGAACTGTGTAAAGTACAGACGAGAACTGTGTAAAGTAGAGACGAGAACTGTGTAAAGTACACATGAGAACTGTGTAAAGTACAGACGAGAACTGTGTAAAGTACAGACGAGAACTGTGTAAAGTACAGACGAGAACTGCGTAAAGTACAGATGAGAACCGTGTAAAGTACAGACGAGAACTGTGTGAAGTACAGATGAGAACTGTGTGAAGTACAGATGAGAATTGCCAATTTTCATGGATTGCTGACTAAGATTTTAGATCTATAGTTCCATTGGAGTGTAATTTTGTGAACATGTTTCAGCACATACATATATCATTTAATTCTTAATTTCTAGGAACTGGTATATCCAAAAAAAAAAAAATCCATGAAAATTGACACCTTCAAAGTACAATGATTCAACATTAAGGCAATAAACAAAATATATATAGACACGTATATATAAGGAACGTATTGCCATTTACTAAAAACTGATACTATGACCTTGACCTTTGAATACGACAAACAGAAATCATTAGGACTTTACGACTTTTAAAATCACCATTAACTTGGTTGCAATACTGACCTCACCCACAGTTGTATTGCGTTTACTTTCAATAAGAGCTGATCGTCGAGGGCACCAGTTTTCTTCAGGTTCGATAAACAAAGATTTGTCCAGAGTCACACAGTTGTCCACTGTGGTCAGTCCAAAGAACTGGCAAAACTGAGCCGCCTCACTTTCATCATTGAAGGCCAGAGTCCTTACTAAATCATCCAATGGCAGCTACAAAAACATATTTTCTGCTATTAACTATATCATTATCCTTCTACAGTTTGTCACTACATGTTCATGATTATGAATTAAAACTACTAAGTACTGTTTAGAAATGACATTAGTTAACATAGGTCATGCAGCAGTATATTGCACTGTAAAACACACTTATAGTGAAGTCCAAATAATTTTGATTCGTTATTAATGTAATTTGTAATAAACAGTTAGTTCAAGTTAAGTTTTAATGGTTCACTACTAGGGCTGAGTATTGGTCAGAAAAATTTGATACAATACGATGCGATATCAAATTTAACGATACACGATATAATGGGATTTACTATTTATCAATGTAAAATCAAACAAAAACCAGATAACAACAAAAAACGAAAACGTAAAACAACTTTTCTGAGACAAAGTAAAAAAAAAAGGAGAATTACAATAATTCACTGAACTTCAATCAAAGTATATAGATTCACGACTTCATGCAGAGTAGCAACTATTTTTCTTTTTTAATATGTCCCTAAATCTGATTATCTCATTATGAACCGACACTGTTACGAATGTAAGAAAATCACAATACATATACATAGCCAACATATCTGGAGACATGAGTTGTCTCGCTGCGTTTATGAAAGTTGAAGATAATGAAGTGATCAATCTCATAACTCCTATAAGGAATACAAAATAGAGAGGGTTGGACAAACACAGACCCCTGAATATACCAAAGGTGGGATCAGGTTATTTAACACAATGTTGTGATGCCGGTGCAAATGAAATATATATCGTTGTCCCTTCCGATGTGGCGACTTCTGCTGATCATATACTGCATTGTGCTTGTTTGTTTATTTGTTTTTTGTTTTGTTTTTTTCATTTCTGAAATAATTCTAGCATTTCGATTTACTTGATGACATTTTGCATAAATAATATTAGGAATGTTGATCCCGATCAAAAAAATTGTACATTAACCTGAATACACACAGAAATATACTGGTAGGTGTATCATAGGTTATGTTTCAATATTCGGCAAAAACTTAAATATCGATATGTATCCAGATCTCGATAAATTGGTTAACCCCTACTCACTACAGGGAATGAATAAAGTGAATTCATTATAAATGTGTTCACTGTAACTGTGTTTCACTATAAATGTGAATTCATTATAAGTGTGTTTACTGTAACCGTGTTTTACTGTAAGTGTGAATTCATTATAAATGTGTTCACTGTAACCGTGTTTTACTGTAAATGTGAATTCATTATAAGTGTGTTTACTGTAACCGTGTTTTACTGTAAGTGTGAATTCATTATAAGTGTGTTCACTGTAACCGTGTTTTACTGTGCCTCATACATGAGTTATTTTACCTGCACTCCTTTTCGATGAGCTTTCACCAGGATCTGTAATGCCTTTTTTCTAACTTGAGTAAAATACCTATAAAATTTCATTTGGCATTGATCAATAAAGCATCTTGAAAGCAGTTACAATAAAATTATAGGAAAATGCTTTAACAAAATGGAAAACGGACAAACAAGAAAAATACTGCTGTTCTATACCATTACATGCACATGTATTTTACAAATAAAACAGGTTTCTCAGAGAAATAATTGTTTGAGATTTCTAAATATTTTGAGTTTTACTCACCTGTGTAGGATGCATGAACAGAGGAAGGTGCCTCCCTTCACCAGCCTGAAGAACCGTACAAAGTTATTGCTGTTGAGGGCTGCGTAAACTTTGAGGGCGTAGTTAATGAATGCCGTGTTCTGTATCTCAGGTCGTAACTGCTGTGTTTCTCTGGGAAAAAAAGATGAACATCAGTCTCCACTGAACTCAGCTTAGGACATGTGCATTGAGCATGTGTAGAAACTAGTTAATATGTACAGTGGAACCCCGTTATTACGTTCCCCCTTTATTACGTTAGTCCGCATATTACGTTGGAATTTCAAAGCACAAAACCATTTCTTAACAAACCTATATAAAATAGACCTCGTTATTACGTTGTCCTAAAATGCCGGGACTCGATATTACATTGTAAAAATTCCGACAAAAACGTAATAAACCCCTAATTATTCAATAGTGATTCTCAAAATAATAAGCCATTCACACCTTGACTGCTTGAGGCAGTCACCACGTATATTTCCTGGTCTGTTTGGGGATTAGAGACGCTTGACTGATCACGCTTCGATAGATCTAGTGACATCAATACAGGTGAATACCCCGTATAGAAGCCAGTGATAAACAATTAAATAATGTTTATCTAGAAATTGTACTCTATGAAATTTACTTCATTTTGCATATTTTGATAATCAAAGAAATAATTTCTCAACCACCTGCGTGTTCAGCATAGTGTGATTACCTTCGCTATTAAAACTCTATTTACGGACAGCTTTGAAACAAGAAAGACAAGATTTATCGTAGCAATGTTACAACAGCTTGGGTAACTGCTTGGACATAGGTGACTAAAGGTGTTCAATTAAAAAAAATGTTCATTGTTTGGACATGCAGCTTGGGTGTTCGTAAATCTCGTCCATACATACACCAATCTATCGGGCGATTCGTGCACGGCGTTTACCTCAGTGAATATTTTAAAATCCCATGATGCGCACGTGATTTTAGTGCCATCATTTAACGTTATAAATGAAATCTTCGTGCATCATTATATTTTTTTATATGTGGATTGCGCTTAAATTGTTCTCCGTGCATGTTTACCGTTGGTGAGAAGTGTGTAAGTGTTGGGTATCATGTGCGTTTTGTGTCTATAGTTTTGTTGTTTTTTGGGTGGGATTTTTTTATTGTGTTGTGTATTGTGTAATTAGAGAACTTAATAAAAACGATGTTTTGTTATTTTTTTTTTAATACGAATGTTGAATACGAACCGGAACGAGTTATTGAGAGAAATTTACATGAACGCATTGTTTTAAAGTTGAACAAAATGGCGGTCCAAACGAATGCAGAAAAAGCAACGTTTATCAAAACATCCTTATGTATCCTACACCGAAATAAAGAAAAGGGATAAGAACATGAAGAATTACGGACATTAAAGATAAGATGTAAATAAAACAAAGTATCATAGTCTTTTAAACAAAGAAACAGTAAAGATATATTCACACACCCCTTCACGGAGTACCAACGGACGATATACAATTTCCAAATGATAATTTTAACGGATTTCACTGGGAACGTTTATTACGTTGCACCCGGTATTACGTTATTTTATCGTGACAAAATGGAAAACGTAATAACGGGGTTCCACTGTAATATCATAAACCTTTTCTTGTGATATATTTTTAAAATGCAAAACCATTCCTTAATACAGTAAAATGTGATTTATTGTAAAATCTCTGTGATTTCATGGGTAATAGGGAACCTTTATTATGAGAGAAAAGTAGATGTATTATGACTGTTCATAGCAAATACCCACCCCCCTAATATCCACACAGACTGACCTGAGAATATCACCCTCATTGAGATTCATCAGCACCATATAGCACCTCATCTCTGCCTCATTCTTACAGAACACCTGCTTCTTTTCCAGGTCTGAGTAATTTTCCTTAAGAGTCTGCAGACACTTGGTCTTATTTTCATCGTTGATCTTGGCGTCAAACGAGTGCATGTCCTCCTCGCAGAGCCGCTCCGCACAGAAGACGTGGAAGCGGACACACTTCTCCAGGAGCTCCGTGCTCTCTGTTGTACAGAACTGCTGCTGGGTGATCTCCTATAATGAACAGTTCTACCGTCTAGTACTTTGAATGATCATTCCAGAAATGTGAGAAGTACACACACACACACACACACACACACACACACACACACACACACACATATATATACATGTATACACATGTACATGTAAAAGAAAATGGTCAGTGGCTACAATAGAATAACAAGATGTGTTTGTGAAACACAAATGCCCCTGATAATGGCTAATTCCAAAGATGGCCAAGGTCACAAGGACAAATATCTTGGTACCAGTAGAAAGATTTGTCACAAGAAATGTTTGTGTGCAATATGAAAGCTCTACTATTCACCATTTAGAATTTATGACTAGTGTCAAATTTTTTAAAAGTAGGTCAAATGCCAAGGTCAAACGGTTTAGTACCCACGGATTTGAAAAAATACATGTGTTACAAAGATCTCGCAAAGTCACACCTCGGATTAAGATTGTGAACTTACATGTGTACACCCGGATTATCATCCCAATCTTGTGGTCTCCTAGCTCCACAATACAGTGCACCGTGCAATGTTGATAAAAGGCAGAGTGAGACAAAATGTGACGCCATGTCTATGTGTTGACGTACGTCACAAATTTCATGACTTATAGACGCAATACAAAGAAACAGTGATTTAGTAAATGAATATAAATATAAGAAATGAACAGCACATTTGAGCTGTTCGTGGTCAATATGAACGGATTTGGATTTGAGGCAAATTCTGTGAATTGTGCTAGCCAAGGTCAAACGGTTTAGTACCCACGGAAAGGTCTTGTCACAAGGAATACTCATGTGAAATATCAAAGCTCTAGCACACACTGTTCAAAAGTTATTGGGCAAGGTTAAAATTTTTAAAAAGTAGGTCAAACTCCAAGGTCACAGGGTCAGGACTGTTGGTACCCACGGAAAGGTCTTGTCACAAGGAATACTCATGTGAAATATCAAAGCTCTAGCACTTACTGTTCAAAAGTTATTAGCAAGGTTAAAGTTCCATGCAGAATGACAGACAGCACAAAAACAATATGCTCCCCCGATCTTAGATCTAGGGGGCATAAAAACATGAGTACCGCAAACAGTGCAACATGTGCCCATATTGGACCTGTAAGGACATGCACTCTGAATTGATATCATACATATTCTGAATAGAAAAACCTTAAAGTAGGTCATAATGCACCAATCTATCTGACATGTGAACTGATTATGTATTTCTCTGAGAGGGAGGTTGGAACAAAATTTCAGGGCAATACCTGTGTATTCATAATGATAAAAAATCTAGAAAACTGTTTTACCTACTTTTACCTCTAAAGTAGGTCATGGTGCACCAACCAGCTTCATGAATTGTAAACTGAACTTATATTCCTTCAAGAGGAAGCGTGTGACTAAATTTCGGGGCAATATCTGTATCCGTAACAAAAATATGGTTTTTCTACTAAGTGATACTACAATCTTGACCTTTGACCTTATGAAACAATAGGCACCCTCTGCTTGGCATAAGGTGTCTGACGGTCCCAGAACCCAACTGTTCGTTCTGTATCCTGCCTACAAGGTTTTCCTATTAAATGATATTACGACCTTGACCTTTAACCTTGATGAACAAAAGGCTTGAGGAGTATGTGTACCAAATTTGACGGTCCTAGCCCCAATACTTCGTTCTGTATTCTGCCTACAAGGTTTTCCTATTAACTGAGACTATGACCTTGACTTTGTCCACTGACCTTGAAAGACAATAAACATCTTTCTCTCATCATGGTGATCAAATGTAAAAGTTGTAAGATCCTAGACCTTATGGTTCATTTTGCCTACAAGGTCCGGACAGACAGATGGGCGATGCCATACCATAATACATCCCGTCTTTGACAGGCGTATAAAAGAACTTATTTCTGAGCATGCAGCTAATCAGGTAATGCAGAATTACCAAACAGCTGAAATCAACAATCAAAATTGGAATAAAATGAGGTTTTATATTGTACCTTACGAATTCCTCGGGTCCTATTCCACAGGAAGTCAAACCAATCCCCCCACTTTCCGTCCTCTCCACGGTCAGCTATTTCACTCAACAAGTAGTTCATGGTCAAAGTCAGGGTTGAAAGTGCCCTCAATTCATATGGCAGGGGTTCCTCCTGTACCACAAAAAAGTTCAGTTTTATACATATCTATACAGGAAAAGTTTTACTTCAAAATGTAAAATGTTTTATCCAAAAGTCCTAAATGAATGTGATTTCCATTTAACATAAATCTACATGTACCCTTTTAAATACCTGCTAGGAAATGCTGTCAATGAATTACAAGAAATTCTGACAAAATTTGACATTGTGAATTTTATTTTTCATAATCCTTGTTGGCATTTCTATGAATATATGTATTCCAAGAAATCTTTCAGTGGAACAACTAAGAGATTTCAAATTTAAGCAATTCTATTTAGAATCCTGACCTGATCAGCTGAGGACCTGCTGTATTCCTTCACAGCCAGTGTGTGGTTCACTTGAGGATTGCCCGTCTATCAAAATAATTAAAAACAAACATGCTTCAAATATAAGCCTGTAATTTACTGAGAAACCATTACACAAATCACTAAGAAAATTCAGCCACTCAATGCCCCCCCCCCCCCCCCCCCCCCTCCAAACACCTACCCCTTCTGTTCCCTGTAAAACCTCATACAAATGAAGCCTGCGTTTCTCGTCCCTAAAACACCTACCCCTTCTGTACCCTGTAAAACCTCGTATGAATGAAGCCTGCATTTCTCCTCCCTCAAACACCTACCCCTTCTGTACCCTGTAAAACCTCGTATGAATGAAGCCTGCATTTCTCCTCCCTCAAACACCTACCCCTTCTGTAACCTGTAAAACCTCGTATGAATGAAGCCTGCGTTTCTCATCCCTCAAACACCTACCCCTTCTGTACCCTGTAAAACCTCGTATGAATGAAGCCTGCGTTTCTCTTCCCGGTCATATCTTTCTTTCTCGGGACACATGTCTGCACAGGTTCCGACAAACGCTTTGGCGGTGGCCAGGTTGGATTGTTTCTTCGATCCTGTAGAAAAACCAAAGCAGATAATTTCTCCATGGTTAATCACTGGTCCATATTTGTTTCATATCTGACTCAATTGATGAAAGTGAAACAAATATCCATGGTCAATGAAAACTGTTCATACAAGCAAAATAAATGTTTACAAATGGAATAAACTTCTTTCCTGTCTCATCCAACATCACATGCAATTAATGATATCACACACAAAAACTAAAAAAGTTTACAAATACAAATTAAACTATAAGGACTAGGCCCAAGTGAGGCCCCATTTGGCCTTGCAAATATAAATAAAAAACAATTTAGGTTGATAAAAAATACATAAAAATTTTATCATGATAAAAACTCTAGGTCAATGATTTTCATTTTTATCCATAAAATATATATTAAAGGGAAAGGCAACCCTAACCACATTGTTGCTTTTATGAATAAAGTATTACTTACTGATACCATTAATGACAGTCTTTTAACAACAAAATCCTTGCTTAACAATTAAATCATTGATGTTTAAATTATGACGTCACACCTTCTGTTCCGATTTATTTCATCAGCAGCACTGTAAACATGACAAGTCACGAACAGTTAAGTTCGGAGCCGTATAGATTTGAGCCCGTTCTTTCACAAGAAGAAATTAAGAAAAGAAGACGTTCAGTCGAGTCGCAGACCAGGCAGACGGTAAACGTTTCTTCATACAAATATCTAAAACCTCAACTTGTCATTACGCAAATGATGGATCCACAATTTATGTAGTCTTTTCTTTTCAAATGACTTGGTTGGGTCGGGAATTTAAAAAAAAAACTTTTTTCACATCTCTCCTTCACATTAGTGTAATTGACTGCTTGACAGGAAGGCATCAACCTATTTATTCGTAAGATCTACCACATGCACCTCTCTGATGATCTTAGAATCTCATCAAAACCAGAACAGACAGTGTGTTGTCAAAATTATTGATTTTAATGGTTTTGAATACAAAAGAGTTTCACATCATGGCAGCCTCTACAGATTGCAGAAATTTCAATTTTGAATGTTTTCAAATTAGTACTGAAGCTTATCTAGGCTGTATATCAACAGAATAGTATGACAAATCTTTATCATTTAATTAATCCTATCATTTATCATGTAAAAATCTTTTGGGTTGCCTTTCCCTTTATTGATGTATCATGACATACATGTATATACCTTTTGATAGGACTGCTATAGATATTTACATTGTAGTATAAATCATTTACAGGTATAGCCAGAGATACACTAAATTCCTTTGTAAAATATGTCAAAATATGAAATTTCCCCTAAGAAATACAAACTTCATAAAAATGTTGAAAAAATGCTTTATAGGTACGTTAATCTAGTCCTTAAGTTTGATTTCGAAAACCTTCTGACACGAAACTACATATTTACCAAGACGATTAACTTTGTCTCGCAAATTGAGAATCTGGAGTTTGTCCGAATTGTTTCTGGCAATGGCATTCTTCAGACTGATGATGGAACCTGCACAAAAAAAGTGTTGGTAACAAATAACACACAATCACATTAAAAAACAAAACCAATGCCTTTTAAAATATGAATTACATGTACACTGTTGAACTGCTGGATTTGGAGACAATACCACTTAGGCCAATTCAACTTAATTGATAGATCATCCTCCCCGCCCGCCTCTCAAAAATTGGCCTGCCCCGATTTTTTTTATTTTGCTAACCTTGCGATATCCAGAAAATGTTCATGTCCAACTCCAGTATTTACACTTCTTGTTTACATTTCCAGTATAGCAACGTGAAAAGCCACGTGAAGAAAATGGTTTCTTGCATTCTTACGGGCGTAAATCTTGAAGAAGTTTGGTATCTTTTTGTGTTTGAAATTAAGCTTAAGGTAGATCTATACTCGGCCTTAAATGGACTCAATCATGAAAAAATTGCCTTTATAAGATAAATATATATTCCAGTAATCGAAAAATATATATGTTGACATGCTATTTTCATTGTTATTGCTTCTCAAAAGAAAACATCCCATCAACATTAAGGAAAATGCACTCCTACTTCTTTATTTTTCTTAATAATTATCATTTTCCCAAACAAATGGGCTGTAATAAGCAACATAGACTATAATTATACCCTTTATTTAATGATATGTAATCATTTATTCTAATAAATTGGAATAAATATTTTCATAATGTATACTTTGTGAGCCCAAACATGATAAAAGAAATACTGTAGGAAATACCATTTGACGTCAATATTGGTCTTTTCCTTAATTTTCATGGACTGAACCTTGAATTAATTGTTTTTAATTTACAGATTATTATCTTAGAATAAGGATTTGAGTAAAATCATATGTTGACGTATTATTTTAGAAACTATCAGCTCTACAACAAGTACACCCCCCCCCCCCCCCCCAATCTTGAAAAATCATACATTATCATATCTTCGTAAGACATGTGAAGTTTGAGCATATTTACAACCTTGAATAATAATTTGAACTATGCTAAACTATAACTATTATAAGATACATGTGGTTTACAATTAAATTGTACATTTTATCTGAAAAAAATATTCTAGAGAAGGCTTTGCAAAATGTAAATATAAAACGAAAGTAACAAACTGAATTTTGATGATTTTGCTTATATGATTAATGCATACGTGTAATGTGTGATATATCTTATATCCTGAGACAAAGTTTTATATGAATCTCTACAGGTCATGAAATCATTTACATGTACATAAATTGGATGTATGCACATGTACACATACACCACTTACGCCGGTCTAAGTAGATGCAATCTCAATAAGGAACTAATAGATGCCGTCCAAATAATTTTGAAAAAGGAGAGAGGATGAGGAAAAAATTACAAATTCATGATGGTCGGTGAAATAAAACAAATTATTTGCAGCTGATCTTTGAAGCTTGCGTCAATATCTAAAACATTGTAGCAGCGAACACAACTACGATATCTGTGGTCACTGGAGCAGCAAAATGTTAACTTTTCTTTTTTACACGAGCGTACCATGTATTTGTTGATGATAATTCGGAACCTATTCTAACCTGGATCCTCCCAAAAGAAATATTATCATGATGCTTGTGGAAATCTGAATTGGTCTGACCTCCCCCTTTCCCATCTGTCTCCCCCCACTTTCTGATGCCCCGCAATTCCATATGTTGAACATTTGGATCATAGTAAAACTTTTACATACATGAATAGTCAATGTGCACTGAATGCCTCACGGACATGTACAATGTAATTGACACACCCACATCTACCAAATTGTTGTTTGTTCTCCAACCGATTTTTTTCTAAAGCTATAATCATCTCTATCTCCCCCCTTTTAAAAAACACACCACAAAATCTCAACTTAAGATTTGACTGATAAGAAGATAAGAACACCCAGGAAGGAATTGATATTGGGTATTCATATCTCGTATCGCCATGTAAAAATCAAATGGATATCATTAAAATATCACATTTCGGAAGACGGAAGCGTGGTTCCGCATTTACATTTGATTGCGACGTAGGCCGAGTATAGGTCTACTTTAACCTGGAATTCGTTTGTGAAATAAGCATAGATTGATATCCATCTAGCAATCATTAAATGAAGCACTTCTGTTGACAAAAACTCGTTTGTCATTAATATTTTTCTCAGAAAATAAAAAATAAAAAATAAACTCCTCCCACCCGCCCCATACTTTTTGGTGACCCTGGACGATAACCTACTAATTAAGTTGAATTGGCCTTACTAGCGGAAGGTTACACAGGAGCCGGACGATACAATGAAACATGACGTCACAGTCGTCACGGACTATGGTATTTGACGCAATCTTGAATACACACCGTCACTTGTGGTAGATAATAATTACTATAATACTTATTTTTGGCTCTGATCTTAAAATACATGTCAGAGCTTTTTCAGCTACAACAAAGGGGCTGAAATACACATGTACATACAAAAGAGTACTGCTACATTGTATTAATGAAAGGTAAAGTTTAGAATAGACGTAAATTGCAGTTGATGGAGTAATAATTAGAGACAGACATGATGATTCATTGTGTGTGTGTGTGTGTGGTGGGGGGGGGGGGGGGGGGGGGGGGGGGGGGGGGTGGGGGGGGGTATAATAAAACTTGTCGAATGAGAAAATAATTTAGATCTTGTTTCACTATCTAAGTGCTTTGATCATATTTCATCTGCTTCAAATTGTATATCATTTTTATTGACATCTAACCTTTGTCTATTTTCGTGGGCAGTGTTGAAGAAGTACTTGATGTACTGGGAACAGGGCTGGCATGCCTCACCGCTCGCTCAGTCGGCTGTGACTGCTGACCTTTGACCTCCTCTGGGCGAATGAGGCTCTGCACCTGCTGTTGATCGACATCACTGGTACCAGACATACTGGCGAGTTCATCCTGTACGTCATTTCTTCTCCACTTGAAGCGACTGGCTCCAGCCTTCTCTGTAACGACAGACTCTACTCAGACCGAAAACTCAGACAAGCTCACTTATCTGTAATGACAGTCTACTCAGACCGAAAACTCAGACAAGCTCACTTATCTATAACAACACTCTACTCAGACCGAAAACTCAGACAAGCTCACTTATCTATAACAACACTCTACTCAGACCGAAAACTCAGACAAACTCACACTTATCTGTAACAACACTCTACTCAGACCGAAAACTCAGACAAGCTCACTTATCTATAACAACACTCTACTCAGACCGAAAACTCAGACACGCTCACTTATCTGTAACAACAGTCTACTCAGACCGAAAGCTCAGACAAACTCACTTATCTGTAACAACACTCTACTCAGACCGAAAACTCAGACAAACTCACTTATCTATAACAACACTCTACTCAGACCGAAAACTCAGACAAACTCACTTATCTGTAACAACAGTCTACTCAGACCGAAAACTCTGACACGCTCACTTATCTGTAACAACAGTCTACTCAGACCGAAAGCTCAGACAAACTCACTTATCTGTAACAACAGTCTACCCAGACCGAAAGCTCAGACAAGCTCACTTATTTGTAATGACAGTCTCTACTCAGACCGAAAACTCAGACAAACTCACTTATCTGTAACAACACTCTACTCAAACCGAAAGCTCAGACAAACTCACTTTTGATCTCAGTTCCTATTTTCTTACTGTGTATGTCCTTTATAGATCAAAAGTGCACTTATCTCAGTATAAAGGCTCTGAAGCCTGCAATACCTGGGGTGGGGTTTTTTTGTTAGTTATTTTTTTCTTCTCATAAATTCAATGACCAGAGGTCATTTTCAAATGAACATGAAATTTCTTTTCAAAAATCTCACAAGCTTAATTTTTATTAAAGCTATATGTGCCTTAATCTATGGATATCATTGTAGGAATATATATGTGTGTTTTATATTAAGTTATATATAAGTTATACACTTTATTCAAATCATGCGATTTAACTCAATCGGATTAAAAGAAATCAAGCTTATTTCCTATTTAATTATGTATTCTCCGAGTCAAATAGTGAACGCCCCATTTCAAAATATTTATGATCATGTGATTTTGCATGCGGAATTTCGAAAGTAAACAATAACATGGCGATGTGAAACATATGGAAGACCTGCAGGCTGTTTGCAGGACAAATTCAGCGATAAAAGTCAGTCAGACGAAAAACAGGGTAGAGGGAACAACTTTGAGCAATGAAGGGGGTTAAATTTCATATTTAACATGCAATCACCATTCAGTATGACTACATACTGTAAACGAAATCCTATAGCCCATGATGTTTCTAATAATATTTTTCTCGCGTGCTTGTGCACATCCACCATAAATGTCATTCCTCCATAAATATGCATAAGAAAATCATCATTTTCCCCATACATTGAGTAGACCAGCTTTCCTTTAATACCCATATATAATTTGTCAAATCGTATTATTTTTCATAGTTTATCATACCAAAAAACTTTGGGTCTAGTTTTTGAACATCGATAAAATACTGTTTAATACGGCACATATACCTTTAAATAATTGTCAGATTAACTGATTTACCTGTACAAATACTTAAAAAATTTACAAAAGTATTCCAGTTTTACCCATTTTCACTGTTGCAAATACTTTCTCAGATTGAAAATTAAAGGGTTTTTTTCTGTTTTTTAGAGCAAAATCGAACTTTCATAGATTAACTTTAAAATATTTTGGCCACCATGACTGACCTTGGACTTGTCTTTTGATTGGTCCATGGGACGGACTTGTGTCTTCAGTAGAAGATTTGCGACCGAACAGTTTCCCCGCAGGAGAATAAGAACTCCAGAAGATCTCCATCCTCTTCTCTCCCTTCATGATGACTGATCCCCTTCTCTTGGCGTCCAAGGCAGCTTCCTAATAAAAGTAAA
The DNA here is from genome assembly GCF_947568905.1 of Ostrea edulis. Taxonomy (NCBI): domain Eukaryota; kingdom Metazoa; phylum Mollusca; class Bivalvia; order Ostreida; family Ostreidae; genus Ostrea; species Ostrea edulis. Next base: position 18,452,037 of record NC_079170.1, on the reverse strand, counting down.
GCTTAGTGGCTTCTTCAGCTTCCTAATAAAAGTCAAGCTGGCTTTTTCAGGCAGCTTCCTAATAAAAGAAATACTGGGGCCCGTTTTACAAAACAACTTACGACAAAGTCGCAAGTCTTATATTGTATTACACACTTATTAGTTTAAATGAGAAAATTAAAACGTTTCTGAAACTTACTTTTCTACATTAATATGTTCACTATTTTACATTGGAGTGATTTATCTTACAATAAACGGGAGAAATCCAGTACGTAAAGTTGGTCGTAAGTTCTTTTGTAAAATGCACCCCTGGCTTCTTCAGAAACCAGACTTAAGTTTTAAGCTAACCAAAAGGCAGCTTCCTAATGAAAGAAAAGCCGACTTCTTCAGAAAGCGGACTTGAGTCTTCTGGACTCCTGATTGTTCAAAACAATCATTTGAAACAGGAACATTTTTTTGTTTTTCTTTTAAACTGATGGATTAATCTGAATACACAACAGTCTCTATACAACTATTAGTTTTTTATACATACAAAATGGTAGTGTGCACTCTAACGAAAATGGGAATCAAACATCAATATGTTCATACGCTTACAAGATGTTGGTAAGAATGCAATCAAGTTTTGTCAATTTTCATATTTTATGCAAAAGAAAACACAAGTAGAGTCTTTTTTCTATCAGTATAATCTATAGACTGTACACAGAAGACATTTTCTATTAGTATAATCTATAGACCGTACACAGAAGACATTTTTCTATTAGTATAATCTATAGACTGTACACAGAAGACATTTTTCTATTAGTATAATCTATAGACCGTACACAGAAGACGTTTTTCTATTAGTATAATCTATAGACTGTACACAGAAGACATTTTTCTTTTAGTATAATCTATAGACTGTACACAGAAGACATTTTTCTATTAATATAATCTATAGACTGTACACAGAAGACATTTTTCTATCAGTATAATCTATAGACTGTACACAGAAGACATTTTTCTATTAGTATAATCTATAGACTGTACACAGAAGACATTTTTCTATCAGTATAATCTATAGACTGTACACAGAAGACATTTTTCTTTTAGTATAATCTATAGACCGTACACAGAAGACGTTTTTCTTTTAGTATAATCTATAGACTGTACACAGAAGACATTTTTCTTTTAGTATAATCTATAGACTGTACACAGAAGACATTTTTCTTTTAGTATAATCTATAGACTGTACACAGAAGACATTTTTCTTTTAGTATAATCTATAGACTGTACACAGAAGACATTTTTCTATTAGTATAATCTATAGACTGTACACATACACGGACGTTTGATATCATTACATATATTTGAGTATAATGTCTCACATGGGTTTTGAAATGAATGGTGGCCATTCCCCTCTCCGGTTTGGGAAAAACTCGCGCGACATCTCCAAACTTTGAGAAATGCTGTCGCAGCTTCTGAATGTTGTTGAATCGAGGTGGCACATTCTTGCAGATTATAGCAACTTTATCTTTGTCCTCTACAACCGACATTCGTCTGGCAATGGTCGTCCTCTTGGCATGCGTATCTTCTACTGCAAAACAAAATCATTTCCAAAAGTCTTGTGAACAGACACATCATTGTATCCACGCAAATTAAAAGTGATTTACGGTACTCTCGTTAACGATCTCTACCCGTTTCATCACTAGATCTTCTCTTCAACTTCCGTCCCTCTTCTCCATCGGAGGTGCGTCTCCACGTCATCTGCCTGGTGCTAGCTATAGCCTTACCGAACAAAGTTTGAGGAGCACCTGAAGTAATAGATCAAAGTTCATCCAAGACTTATCAAATATCAACATAAACAAGCATTCTGAGAGTATTGCATGGCAATACATAGTCCCCTATTGGTTGCAAAAATTACTGTACCACAACAATATTCAAAGTTCATTATGTAAGTTATGGTAAAAGGAAAAATTGGGGAACCAGGATAGGAATGGTTGGAAATCAACTACTAAGACTGGTGAAGGGCTTCAAATTTAGGCCTATGTTCGACACTTACGGCCATTGAGCAGTGAGGGTTCTTTAGCGTGCCACACCTACTGTGACATGGGACATCCATTTTTAAGGTAATCTCCGAGGGCCCGTGACATTCACACCTGATGTCGAGCATTTGGCGATGGAACTGTCACTACCTATTTTAACGACTTAGGTCTGTCGCGGCCGGGATTCAAACTCCGGCCTTCCACATGCGGGGCGAACACTCTAACCTCTCGGAAACAGCGGTAAAAAAATCATTAAGACGTGTCAGAACAACCCCAGGATGTTGTATAGGCCTAGTTCGATCATCAACCATAGTAGCTGTCTAGTTGACTTTCGAAACTTAATTGTGCATGCCTAGCTTGCTTCCGAACCTTCAGAGCGCATGTCTGGTTACTAAAGTTTAACCATTCTGTAAGCATAGGTTGCTGTTTGGTAGACCAGACATGTGCAGTGACACTTCTTCCAGTTTCAACCAAAGGCAGTTCGATCGCACTATGGTTCAACTCTAGTTAATGATAAAACTAGGCCATATATATGCAATCCAATAACAATACAAGAGGCACATGGCCTAGAATCGCTCTTCTGATACATTGTAGAACAGGCAAAAATATAGCCATGAAATTCAAAAAGTATATCACAGTGACCTACTTCTTAATTGACACACTCCAAGGACTCAAGATACATCAACTGAAACAGGTTCATGATACTAGGCCTCTTAGCATTTGATTTAGATATAGCTTTGAAGTTAAAAAAGTAGATCAAGGTGACCTAATTTATAGTCTGCACACTCCGAGGACTCAAGATGCTTTAACTGACAAAGTTTGATGATGTTAAGTCAAATAGTACCTGAAAATTTAAATGTAACTGTCCAAAAGTAGGTCACGGTGACCTACTTTTGGTCGACACACTGAAGACTCAAGATGCATCAACTGACAAGTCAAATAGTATTCAAATATAGCTGTCAAATTCCAAAAGAAGGCCACAGTGACCTACTTTTTGGTCGACACACTCCAAAGACTCAAGATGCATCAACTGACAAAGTTTGATAATTGAAGTCAAATAGTATCTGAAATATTCAGATATAAATGTCAAATTCCAAAAGTAGGTCACAGTGACCTACTTTTTGGTCGACACACTCTGAAGACTCAATACCCATCAACTGACAAAGTTTGATGATTGTAAATCAAATAGTATCTGAAATATTCAAGTATAGCCATCAAAATCCAAAAGTAGGTCATGGTGACCTACTTTTTAGTCAACACACTCTGAAGACTCAACATGCATCAACTGACAAAGTTTGATAATTGTAAGTCAAATAGTATCTGAAATATTAAAATATAGCCGTCAAATTCCAAAAGTAGGTCACGGTGACCTACTTTTTGGTCAACAAACTCTGAAGACTCAAGATGCATCAACTGACAAAGTTTGGTGATCCTAGCTTTCATAGTGTCCAAAATATGCATCTAAAATTGAAAATGTGAAATTTGAATGTCTGCAAAATTTAAAAAGTAGGTCACTGTGACCTACTTATTTTATAAATATGTTTCGAGGCCTCTAGACGCATCAACTTACAAGGTTTGATGATTCTAAACCTCTCGGTATCTGAAATAACAACCTAAAATGTATTCATAAATGATTGGCCATAAAATTCAGAAAGTAGGTCATGGTGACATACTTTTCACATGATGCACTTTAAGGTCCCATGATCCATTAACTGACAACTTTTGATGATCATAGGCCCAAAAGTGTCCAAGATCGGCATCAAAATCCATTTAATAATAATTACCTGCGAAATTCAAAAAGTAGGTCACCATGACCTACTTTTGAGACAACATGATATTAGGTCCTAAGATGCATCAACTGACAAAATTTGATGATTATAGTCCTTATACTAAGCAAAATATCAAAGTTTTAACAAAATTTAAGGTCAACTTTGAAGTGACCTTGAGACGACACCCTTTGCCCCAGGATAATGCCTTGAACAATTTTTTATCTACAACCTATTCTCATCCTTATGCATTAGTTTGGTGATAATTTGCCCAGTGGTTTTTGAGAAGAAGATTTTTTAGCAACCACTACTTTTGTTTGCATTTTCCTAATTATCTCCCCTTGTTAAAGGGTCACAACCCTAGTTTTAGTACAAATGAAAGCCCTTGGGCCAAGGATACCCTGTGACAAATTTGACAAAAATTGGCCATTAAAGGGGTTCTTGAGATATAGCGCTTTTTCCAAAAAGTTGATGCACACCGCACGCCACACATATGGCCATATGATTAGCTCTTTGAGCCTTTGGCTCAGAAGAGCTAAAAATCTGAACCATAATGGTCAAACCTTTAATTTTTGGGTTTCACTCGACCTTCAAAGCTTTCTTAAAGTCCCTTGAACTTCTAGTTATCTCAAGACAGCTGTATACAGTCACTGAAAATCAGTTATCAGTGCAAACAGCCTACACGTCACACTTCAATAGATATCTAGTAATTACTCATCACACCTACAGTACAAACAGCCTACACGTCACACTTCCATAGATATCTAGTAATCACTCATCACAGCTACCGTACAAACAATCTACACGTCACACTTCAATAGATATCTAGTAATTACTCATCACACCCACACAAACCTACACGTCACACTTAAATAAATATAGTTCAGATACAGCTCCTGCATCCATAAAAAAACTTCATTTATACAAGTTGGAATTATGTCGGTCCGTTAGAAAAACTTAAAACCTTCAGTCCACAAACAACACCACTAACACCTGGGATACCACAATAGCTTTTCAGGGTCTAAAAGTCAAATATCCCCCAAGAACATTCCAATTAAACACCCACACAGCAATTTCCAATTTCATTTATCACATCAGAGATTTACATTCCAATTATACTGAATTCAATAAAGATTAACATACATGGTATGAAAAAAATCATGTATATGAAAGAACAAATGACAAATTCATGTCTAGAGTCATTCTGTTGTAACTCTATGGACATGTATGAATGAGTTAACAATAAGTGACTAACCTTGTCTCACGCCTTCATCTGCAGATCTACTGAACAAATTCTTCTTGGAGCTGGTAGTATTACTGCCTGGTTTAGCTGAATATTCAACATGTGAAAAATTACTTCATCATCCTATCAGGATATTATCTTACAGCAAACATGTAAACATAATTGTGGGACTACATATTTTTAAAGAATACTTTGTACAGTTGTAGATTCATGATGATAAAACATATGCACAACTTTGATGATTCTCTGAATCTACACATTTTTATATTGTATTCATTCATGTTTGTTTGTCTCTCTCTACATATGTTTTCCACCAATTTCAACAACAACAAACAAGAGGCCCATGGGCCACATCGCTCACCTGAGTCACTTTGGCTAATATTTAAAAGTTTTTCCTATATATTCGCATGTAAAACTTTGATCCCTATTGTGACCCCAACCTACTCCCCGCGGGCATGATTTTTTCAAAATTGAATCTGGACTAGGTCAGGAAGATTTCATGTGAATGAAAACTTTTCTGAACCCAGTGATTTTTTAAAAGAAGATTTTTAATGATTTTTCCTATATATTTCTATGTAAAAAATTGATCCCCCATTGTCGCCTCATCTTACCCTCAGGGGCCATGATTTTGACAAACTTGAATCTGTACTATGTCAGGAAGCTTTCATGTAAATTTCGACTTTCCTGGCCCAGTAGTTTTTGAGAAGAAGATTTTTAAAGGATCCCCCTGGTGGCCTCATCCTACCCCCCGGGGGCCACAATTTTTACAAACTTGAATCTGCACTATGCCAGGAAGCTTTCATGTAAATTTCCACTTTCCTGGCCCAGTAGTTTCTAAGAATATTTTTAAAGATTTTCCCTATATATCTGTATGCAAAACTTTGATCCCCTATTGTGGCTCCATCTTACCCCCAGCGGCCATGATTTGAACAAACTTGAATCTGCACTATGTCAGGAACCTTTCATGTATATCTCAGCTTTTCTGGCTCAGTGGTTCTTGAGAAGAAGATTTTTATAGATTTTCCCTATATATTTGCATGTAAAACTTTGATCCCCTATTGTGGCCCCATCATACCCCCAGGGGCCATGATTTGAACAAAATTGAATCTGCATTATGTCAGGAAACTTTCATGTAAATCTCAGCTTTTCTGGCTCAGTGGTTCTTGAGAAGATTTTTAAATGACCCTACCCTATTTTTGCATTTTTGTGATTATCTCCCCTTTGAAAGGGACATGGCCCTTCTTTTGAACAAACTTGAAAGCCCTTCACCCTTGGATGCTTTTGGCCAAGTTTGGTGGAAATTGGTCCAGTGGTTCTGGAGAAGAAGTCCAAAATGTAAAAAGTTTAGAGACAGACGATGGACAACAGGCGATCAGAAAAGCTCACTTGAGCTTTCAGCTCAGTGAGCTAAAAAGGTAGCACACTAAAATAGAGTCTAGCCGCACAGGACCAAATAATAACTTAGATTTTGAATCAGATCCAAGCATACGCATATCCCATATTTTCATTTTTCATCTAAACAATCACAGCACTCACCCTCAATACCTGTGGTACTCACTCTGAATAAAAGCAGTACTCATCCCTAATACTCACCCTTAGATCAAGACTGGACAGTCAGGCCCCACCCTCAACAGAGGATTAATTGATGGCCTGATCAACAAATAAACTGGATATGATGATGATGATGAATACTCACACTTAATACACACAGTGCACCCTCAATACTCACCCTTAATACACACAGTACTCACACTCAATACACACAGTACTCACACTCAATACACACAGTACTCACACTCAATACACACAGTACTCACACTCAATACTCACACTCAATACACACATTACTCACCCTCAATACTCACAATACTCACCTTCATTACTCACCCTCAATACACACAGTACTCACACTCAATACTCACACTCAATACACACAGTACTCACACTCAATACACACAGTACTCACACTCAATACTCACACTCAATACTCACATTACTCACCCTCAATACTCACAATACTCACCTTCATTACTCACCCTCAATACACACAGTACTCACACTCAATACTCACCCTCAATACTCACAGTACTCATACTCAATACTCACCGTACTCACCCTCAATACTCACATTACTCACACTCAAATTACTCACACTCAATACTCACAGTACTCACATTCAATACTCACATTACTCACATTCAATACTCACAGTACTCACACTCAATACACACAGTACTCACACTCAATACTAACAGTACTCACACTCAATACACACAGAACTCACCCTCAATACTCACAGTACTCACACTCAATACTCACAGTACTCACATTCAATACTCACATTCAATACTCACAGTACTCACACTCAATACTCACATTACTCACACTCAATACTCACACTCAATACTAACAGTACTCACACTCAATACACACAGAACTCACCCTCAATACTCACAGTACTCACACTCAATACTCACAGTACTCACCCTAAATACTCACCCTCAATACTCACAGTACTCACCCTCAATACACACAGTACTCACACTCAATACTCACATTACTCACCCTCAATACTCACACTCAATACTAACAGTACTCACACTCAATACACACAGAACTCACCCTCAATACTCACAGTACTCACACTCAATACTCACACTCAATACTCACAGTACTCACACTCAATACACACAGAACTCACCCTCAATACTCACAGTACTCACACTCAATACTCACACTCAATACACACAGTACTCACCCTCAATACTCACATTACTCACCCTAAATACTCACATTACTCACACTCAATACTCACAGTACTCACACTCAATACTCACAGTACTCACCCTAAATACTCACCCTAAATACTCACCCTCAATACTCACAGTACTCACACTCAATACACACAGTACTCACACTCAATACACACAGTACTCACACTCAATACACACATTACTCACACTCAATACTCAAAGTACTCACACTCAATACTAACAGTACTCACACTCAATACACACAGAACTCACCCTCAATACTCACAGTACTCACACTCAATACTCACATTACTCACCCTCAATACCCACCCTCAATACTCACATTACTCACATTACTCACACTCAATACTCACAGTACTCACACTCAATACTAACAGTACTCACACTCAATAAACACAGAACTCACCCTCAATACTCACACTCAATACTCACATTACTCACCCTCAATACCCACAGTACTCACACTCAATACTCACACTCAATACTCACAGTACTCACACTCAATACTCACAGTACTCACCCTCAATACTCACACTCAATACTCATAGTACTCACCCTCAATACCTGCAGCAGACTGTATAGGGTTTGGGGCAGATCCTCTCAGAATGAATGTGGAGGCTGGAGGTGTAAGGTCTTTAATCTCTCCCATCCCCTTCTCCTCTGACGATCCCGTGCTTGTATCTCCGTGAGAAGGCCTTCCTGAGTGAAGGATGCCGCTGGTGGATGCTCCTGCTCCTTCAGAAGTGGCTGCTGGTTTTCCAAACATCTGAGCAGACTCTCCTCTGGTGTTTTTGCCAAACAAAGCAGAACTTCCTGAACCACCTGCGCCAAATTGCTGACTTGCTTGACTAATTTGCATAGAGGGCTTGAACATTGTACCTCCTTGTACAAATGAACCTCCTGTTTGATTGGATGTACCAAATAGTCCACCTGCTGTTGTGGATACTCCACTAAATGTCCCTATTTGAGTGGAAGGTGCTCCACCAAAAGCTCCACCTGTGCCTGATCCAAATGCACCACCTCCTGTTGGTGATTTTCCAAAAGCACTGGTCGCAGATATTGATGTTCCTAATGCTTCATTAGTATTGGATGTTATAGTGATATATGTTCCACTTGTCTGAGATGAAAAAGCACTGCTTGGACCAAATGCTCCAGGTTTTGATTGTGAGACCAAAGTGTTCCCAGTAGCAGTTCCTGGTGTCTGCTGGTTTCCACTTCCTTGCGTATTTGAAACTTCAAATGTTGATGTGTTACCAAATAATGCCCGGCCACCTTTTTTGTGAAGATAGATAAATATCATAGAAAAAAATCTAAAAAAATTGAGGATTTTCTGCAATTGATGTAAATTATTATCTTTGGTATGCGACTATGCGTAATGCTTTACTACCATTCAACATTGTAAACATGGTAAATTCATAGTTGCGAGATTAAAGATATCAAATCACTTAATATATAATTTGTGAGACTTTATTTCCGTTATCTTGCCTTCTGGGATTGATATAAAGTAAAACTTGATCTTTACAAACTTTCACAACTTGTTCATTTCCATGTTATATGATACAAAATTATTCTCAAGAATTTTTTCATTGCATTAAGGACATTTTTTGAATTTACAAAAACAATGCTCACAAATAAAATTGAGTTAAAATACTTGTAATATATCACTACATTTTTCTCACCTGTTGATTTTCCAAACTCTCCAGTTGTTCCGAATCCTGAGGATGTGGTGCTCAATGTTGTTCCAAAGTTACTACTTGCTTGAGTTACTGCACCAAACCCTACTGTCTTTCCAAAACCGGTCACAGACCCAAATCCAGTTGAAGTTGCCCCTGTTGATCCAGACCCAAATCCACCAGCTGTTGTTGACCCAACAGACCCAGACCCAAATCCACCAGCTGTTGTTGACCCAACAGACCCTGAACCAAATCCACCAGATCCAAATGATGCCCCACCTGTAGTTGACCCAGTAGATCCAGCTCCAAAACCTCCACTTCCAAATGCATTACCAGTTGTTCCAAAACCCCCACTTGCTGAAAGTCCAGTCCCGAAACCTCCACCACCAAATGCAGTGACGGTTGGATTTGTTGTTCCAAAACCACTACTCTCAGTTGTAGTTCCAAAGCCTTTTCCATCACCAAAAGCACTTGTTCCAGATTTGAATCCGGCACCCGTAGAGATGCCACCAAATCCTCCTGACGATCCAAATCCAGAGTTTGCTGAATTACTTCCAAAACCTGTACCACTTGTGCCAGGACCAAATCCAGATGACCCCAATCCAATGCCATTAGCCCCTGTTGGTGGACCAAATGTCAAATTACCTGATCCTGAAGCAGGGTTCCCAAAGACTGTCCCTGTGCTTTGTCCAAATGGTGATCCAAAGGGAGAAGTCCCACCAAATGGATTTGCTTGTCCCAATCCTTGTTGGGTTTGGCCTGAGCTTGATGTTTGTGAACCAAATGATGTTCCAAATCCCTTGGGGGTTCCAAAAGGATTAGACATTGTTAGGATTCAATCAATTATCTGAAAATTCCCTGTAATTAAAAATATATGCAAATGAATTTCTCAACTGCTTAAATACGAATAAAATATATTTTGGTTTAAAAGCAAGTTCATGGAACAACCCAAATGTCCACTCAGAGGTCGATACAGCATCTAATTAAAATTGGTGCGTAGCTGCACATTGAATGATTGTGTAAAATTAGCATTGACGAAGGCATAGGTGGCGCTGTGCATACATATTTCTATTCAACATGGAAGATTGACCCCGCTGCACATCATGCTCAATTATGCATCTTGACACATTCTTTACACTATCAGTGTGTCTGATTGGTGGATATTCTTAAAGTTACAACCTTGAACGAAGTGTATATAAAAAATTTCCTGGGAAAAAGTCAAAAGTCATTGTAAGTAAGTGCAATCGAATTTTAGATACACCTCATTCTTGGCTTTAACGATCTACTACACGAATATGGAAGTGATACAGCAATTAAAGTTAAGTGTCCAAAATACATAATTATATATAAATAACAACCAACGAAGTATTTCCTCGTAATATGATCTAAAACATCTGTAATTCTCATGCATCCCTACACCAGATGCAATCTAATTAAAATTAGATGTTAGATCCGCTCACATACTCACTACATTAACTTAGTGTAGCGAGTATGTGAGCGGATCTAACATCTAATTTTAATTAGATTGCACCAGACGTGTTGTTCAAAGGAAATTCAGAAACAATTCTTAACACCTGACAATCGCTAAAATAGTCTTAAAAATCACAAAACACATCTACTGTGCTGCAATATAATATATTTTCTTTATTCTATATTGTCTTTCAATCTAATTAAAATCAGACTTCTTAGATCCGCGCCGTATACTTTGCGTAAAAAAATATGATATACCCGACTAGGGGTCATGTTCATGTGAACTTTATGTTGGCCAATCAGCGTGTCACCTATGAAGTCGTTGGTTTTCACAATTCAAGGAAAATGGCTGCCATTGTTTGGTTTGGATAAAAAACATCACAGCTAGAGGTGACCTCACAATGCACCATTTACGTCGACTGGCGTTATATTCCTCGCATTAATTTTAGAAAAGCATCTTGAAAACTATTCAAATCATACCCATTCCTACTTATAGATAAATCGCAATTCACAATGAATTTAATTTGGGTGTATATTATATCGTACATTTTGTTGTTTGTATGAACAGAATAGATTAGGCATTATTGCAAAAGTTTTTAAATCCCTTATGTGAGAATATACAATTTTATGGTGTGGAAAAGAGATTATACTGCAACTTGTTTACGAATTGCCAGGAGCTTCCTAAATACAGCGGGCATTTTCAGTTTAGATACAATTTGAAACTACATCTTTGGTATTTTTAGAATAATGACAACTTTCGGTTTACACTAACGTCATTTTTATCATCTACAATCGAAAAGCATAAGTAAAGAGTCTCCAAACAATAATGGCCCCTAAACACAAGCATGCAAAGAATCAGCTGTAGCATCAGTTAAAATTAGATATTCATTTCAGAAAGTGGCAAATATGTCTAGCATGTTCAAAACATACGTGCTCACCTGTTAAAAACAAGAATCTTACCATGATTGTCAGCATGTTAACGAGTGTAAAGGGCAACTGGTCAGTAATAGCATGTCACTTTCCTGACAATACTAATAGCTACATCTTCCAGGATGATAATGCCCCTAATAATCGTTCTAGGGTTACTAAATCATTAATAGACGACAATTGTATCAACATGATGGAGTGGCCAGTGGAAAGCCCAGATATAAACATTATAAAAAATTTATGGTTGAAGATTAAAAAGGAATAGAACATTCAATGGATGGAATTACTTCTGTGGATCAATTATACAATAAAATTTATTCAATTTGGACCAATTTCGATCATGAGACAATTAAAACTTTGTACCTATCCCTCCCTAAGAGAATCGCTGCTGAACGACGATTCAAAGGCTACATAAAAAAATATTAAGGTATTGTAGTAGTAGTAGTTAGGGCAGTACGGACCATGGATATCGGCCTGGATAGCTCAGTGGTTAGAGCAACTGACTAGTAATGCAGGGGTCCTGGGTTTGATTCCCAATTCAACCAAATATTGGTGCCTTTGACAACCCCTGCAATGCAGGTTGGATATCGGCCTGGATAGTTCAGTGGTTAAAGCAACTGACTAGTAATGTAGGGGTCTCATGTTCAATTTCTGATCGACCACAAATTTTCTCCTCTCTCCTATATACTATAGTATGATTTATTTTTGGCAGAAATACAATAAATCATCTCCACACAATGGTAGCAATTTATTTTCATAGTCTTTATGTAATGTTTATATTTTAAGCATCCAATCAAGCTCGGGTATTTTCTCCAAACGCAACAACGTTGTAAATCATTCCGATACTTTTGTCCACAGTCTGTAGATGTCATAAAATACAGAAATTGGATCATTAAATGAATCAGTCTTGGGACACTTTTAATTAGTTTTGGTAAATCAAAGTGTTTCATATTCCATAGAGGCGCTTTACTAAATCATCTGTTATTTCATTATAGTTGATTCAAGTCAATTTCCCCCCTGATTTTAATATTTAGAAAGGATATAGCAAATACCCACAACACAAAAAAAAAAAATTTATTTTACAAAAATTCTTAACTGATATTGCTAGTGTAAGGGGAGAATATTTATATATATATATATATATATATATATATATATATATATATATATATATAAATATTTGTAAGGGGAGAACATTTTTTTTTTTTTTATAAAAAAAATGTTCTCCCCTTACACTAGTAAAATAGAGTGAAGGATCATGAAATGTATTCATCCTATTAAGCATCCCTACCCCTTTAAGTGACATTAATTCCGTAGTGGATCCCTGTTAGTCCTTACACGACACAAGTGTATGCTGTTATCTTGAATTTTATTTTGAGAAAATTCGAACTATTATTTTTTTCTTACCAGAATAAAAGAAATATACAATGTAACATAATTAGCTTAGAGTTCAGTAGGTCTGTGTGTGAGCTATTTATAAAATACCTTAACTATCATTCATATCTAAGCTCAGATTTACCATCTTTGTTACATGAAAATCCCTGCCGTCTCTTCCCAAAGTGAAACTTGAAAATGAAATGTAAACTTCCGCCAAAATATCATCGCTGTTCAGCATACAAAAACTCAATGCCAATTTTTTTCTTATCAAAGATAGATTTAAAGAAACAGTAGGTGAATTTTGAAAAAAAATATGTGAACTGTGCAGATTTTTATTCTTTGTAAATATATAAATGGTACATTCACCTTTTTTTATTTTCCTCTAAATTTCCGTTGCTGCGGTCCTTATGTTCCAGCATGGCGGGTTTCCTGTCAAGGTGTATTGAAAAAATCAAATCATGGATTCACTGGTCGTGGACGTATTTGTTAGCTGTGTGGGTTGTTTTGGTTGTGTTTGTTGTTTACATTCTCCGAGGTCCCCTGAAATTAAGTGAGAATTTTTCCTATGGTAAGCTAACAGTTCATCTCTGTATGTCAAGATCTGTATGCAGTTCTGATGTGCCTCAGTTTTCAAATTTTGATCGCAGACGCGTTGCACGTACTGTGCACAAAACACGTGCCCGCTTTAAGTACTGTTTCTGGTCGATGCAACTTCAAGATTTTGAGAGGGGGGAGGGGTAATTTTTTTAGGGAGCAGAAATCTGTTCTATAGCTGTGTTCTCACCAGACTGTAGTTAGAATAATCTAACTGTGTCTCGGGACAGGCCCTCACCACAGTTAGAATACCTCCCATATACCCGTAATGTAGCAGAAAATTGCGGAATCGCTCCAAAACGATTTTAAACTTATCAAAGAATAAACGCGTACATTTAAAGTTAAATTTATATACAACTAACCTCATTGGTAATTTGTAAGTCCTTAACACTGTAAAAAATCGTATAATAATATTGTAAACTCAACACTTTGAAATGTCACTTTTCTCGATTCGAACTGACTGCCATTTTACCGGAAACTGCCATCGGAACACCCTGCTGCATGCTGTTTTCCAAAAACGAACGCTTACCTAATTTGCAAATAAGAACGGCCCAAGTGGGTTGTTAAGATAACTTTCCAAATGCATATGAGTGATGTGTTACATAATTTTACCGAAACATGCACTGTGTGCAATTTTCATTTTGCTACATTGCAGGTATATAGGACGCATTCTATCGTTAAATCGGGTCCGTAGGACATTATCATTTTAACGATAGAACATTCTATCTAACCAGACTGCTGTACATGTTAGATTGCTAGACAGCATTAAATGATTTGATTAATTGTCTGGACTAAAAACATAATAGCCCACATCAGCAATAGAATAGTGCACTAGTATATTTCATGGGCACATCATTCACACAATCTGTTACAAATGTAGTATAGGAAGAGAGAAGAAACTCTTTGGCTGGACCGGGAATGGAACCCGGGACCCCTGCATTACTAGTCAGGTGCTCTAACCACTGAGCTATCCAGGCAGATATCCACAGTCCATATAGCCCTATTTACTACATTAGATCAAAGTTCTAAATAGTTTGTTCTAACACATTGACAAAACTGAGTGCAAAAGAGTAGCACACTTTCGAGTTACTGCTGGAACACAGATTTTCTCCGAATTTTATACTCGCCTTTACATTGTCAATTAGGCTTATGAACTTTCGGTTTTTACGCATGGTCATGGAAATACTAATTCAATCTTGAACCACATACTAAAAAAATGAATTTCAACTCAGTACTTGAACTCAAACAAAATTTACAGGAACGAGGTGTTTTGTGTAGTTTATGTCATAAGATATACTTGGTGGGGGTGTTCTATATTTGGCTGGCCATCAACAAAATGCCGAGAACATACCTACACATTGCACAAAATAACATTTTCTGTCTTTGATATGGATTTTACAAATGAGAATGCAAGAAAATGTCTAGATCAGATCCACTGAAGGTATTTATTGTCACCCTGTTGTGTGCCAGTGGGTCATAAACTTTCTGATGCAGCTAATTTAGCTAAGTTCATCTACTCACTGGACCTATCTTCTGTATTGGAAATGTGAAAAACTTTATGTCTGCCATACAGACATATCACCCCTTTTCCTTGAATCAGCATGGCATCCCTCACCAGTACAATATTGCCTGGTTTTAGAATTCTTGATATAAATTCTGTATGAGTACCATCTCCACCAGAAGTATTGATGGTTAAAAAACTTGGAAATAGTGTGTAAAATCAAGAATAAACAGTGTTCCATCAATAACTCGAAAGTGTGTTATTTTAACAGTGTAGGCACATTTCCTTTAAATATATGCCATTTCGTTACAGTGTGAATATCGCTTTTTATTCTATACATATCGCTGACACTTTGGATCAAGTTACAGTACTGTAGTAATGATATACAGTGTGCACAATTAATAGCAGAGCGATGGACAAAATCTATAGAAAATACATCTGGTCTATAGCAAGTAGGCCAGTTTGTCTACAGAGCCTGAATGAACACAGTGGTCAAATCCACAAAATGTTTGCAGAATACTTCTCAAGCATGTAAGAATCATGATTAGATCGGATGGCAACAACTGTGTATATGATGACCTAGTGTGTATATTATGTTATTTTTGATAAGGAAGGAATCTGACTTGGGGGGAAAAAAAGCTAGAAAGAAATATAACAAGGAAAGGAATGAAGTATCCAAAAACACATTCAGAATATTTGTTACTTGTTTATACATGTATTAGTCAGGTTTGTAGATTCTGAAGTATTGAAATAACACATTCAGAATATTTGTTACTAGTTTATACATGTATTAGTCAGGTTTGTAGATTCTGAAGTATTGAAATAACACATTCAGAATATTTGTTACTAGTTTATACATGTATTAGTCAGGTTTGTAGATTCTGAAGTATTGAAATAACACATTCAGAATATTTGTTACTTGTTTATACATGTATTAGTCAGGTTTGTAGATTCTGAAGTATTGAAATAACACATTCAGAATATTTGTTACTAGTTTATACATGTATTAGTCAGGTTTGTAGATTCTGAAGTATTGAAATAACACATTCAGAATATTTGTTACTAGTTTATACATGTATTAGTCAGGTTTGTAGATTTTGTCAATAGCACTGTACAGAGGAGTTCATTTTGCACTCTGTACATGTAGTGATTGATAGTATATATTGTTTAATGTCCCTATCGAGAATTACGTAATGGTAGAAAGCTGTTATTGCTGTAATATTCACATGTGCATACAGATTAACCTGTTGTACAGTATGACAACTGCTGAAACAGGGATGACCATTCTAAGAATTACATGTGTCTATTTGTATATTTGATTTATATTTCTCAGGTTATTCCAAAACAATATTTGAATTGAAGAGTAATTCAGTAGGTCTGTTAAACATATCTTTCCAAGCAAAGTTTTTACACCCAATGCCGTCATTCCAAAAGTTTGTCAGACTTTGGAAAAATCTTGTTATTTTAGTGTTGGTCCAGTAGTCATGGTAGTATGTGTACTAAAGAAATAGTTGAACAAAATGTCTGCTTAGCAATTTTATATAAATTCTAAAAGAATTCAATACAAAAACAAAAGAAATTGCTTTAATTGGTGTGAGTATAATTATTCAAATGTATAGATAAGTAATTCATTAAAATTCACAACGCTGCCCTATTTGACAAGGTAACTGACTATAGTCCATCGAAAGTTGTCTTCATATAAAATTATCATGACTTATTTCTCTTTGTTGATGATAGCAATAAAATCCATTTTGAAATAATGGTGAATTCTTTATTCTAAACAGAAACGATACAATTTCATCTGTTATCTATTAAAGGGACTGGTTCACGATTTTTGATAAAAATATTTTTCATTTTTGATGGTAAACATTAAAAATATAACTCATTTAATGTTGACAGCCAAAATTTTGACCTTCTAAATGCAAGAGTAAAACCAAAATTTTAGCCTTAAATATGTGTTATGTAAACAAAGACTCGAGTCTTTTTATGTATACAAACAAACAAGTGAAATATTGATTTTGTTATATAAAGCATCTTAATTTGCATAGTCGCAAACTTTAACTTTTAGATGACACATTTTACCCCCAAAATGCTTGAAATGCGAAAGATATTATAAAATTAGACCAATATCCATTTCTTTTTAAAAATTCGTAAACAATAACATACCGCAATCTTTGTTTACAAAACAAATAATAAACTCTCTTAAATGAGCTTCTGTGATAATGTATAACCTTAATTTTTATGTGAACTCTTTTAAATACATTAGACAGTAGATTTTGATCATTAAAAGTGAAAATGAAAATTTTGGGGGAAATCGTGAATCAGTCCCTTTAAAATGGTTCAGTGCATGACTTACAACTGTTAGAAGTCAGAAGGGGGTTTTGATGTACTTGGGTCACGATCAAAAGATCAATTTTGGATTTAGAAAATCTTAAAATCAAAGTTGGTAGGGTAGGGAAGGTGTTAAAATCATTCTCCAGTACAGCAAGTCACAACCCCATGAGGCTAGATTGAAGTCAAAATTTGACATGGGATTAAAAAGGGTAAAGATCTTTTTAAAATCTAATGATCAGCAGGGTCAAGGTGACTCAGGTGAGTGTTGTGGCCCAATGGCCATGGGCCTCTAGTTATAATCCTAATCCACAAGCTTGTTCATTTGCAAAAATGTCATTGGTCACATGGTCTGCTCTGTTTTAATTCACAACTGAAAAGTGGGTTCTAATGATGTCACAAAATCAGGAAATGGTCATTGGTGAAGCAATCTTCTTTAGCTAGCAATCTTTTGAGGAAGAATTTATGACCAGTACAAAATTGAAAACTACTACGGTAATTGATCTCCTATGACCTTTAATTTTATCAAGCAACAAGTATTACCTTTCACAGTGACAGGTTTGATAATGGTATGAGGGCCTAAAGCGGACCTAATTTTTATGCAATTTCATTATCATTTGTGATTTAGAAAATTATCAGTCTGATGATGCCCTTTTCTTTGGAAATGTTGTGTTCTTGTGTTTGTATGACAACCTGTACTATAGTGAAATCTAAGAAATAAATGAATTAATAGAGAAGATAAATGGAAGAGAAGTAGTAGAACACCATGCAGTTCTCGGGGGGGGGGGGGGGGGGGGGGGTGTTGTGTTACCAACACCGTGCAGTTCTCGGGGGGGGGGGGGGGGTGTACCAACAACCACACCGTGCAGTCCTCCCAGGGGGTGGGGTTAGTATAGTTTGGACAAGAAAAAAAGAATACATGATTGGAATTCAAGAAGTGTTATTACATGCCCCGTTGGCATTTTTCATCCCATAATCCAAGATAATTTACTTAATTTTCCTCTTTTCAGAGGAAATCCTCCGATTTGCTCAATTTTTTAAAAAATGAAACACTCTGGATTTGATCTAAAGTGGCAGAAAATAATGTTTTTCCAGGGAGGGTGAGGTGTTTTCCTCCCTTTTTGACCAGTTTTTCTCTGATTTCTGAAGAATTCAGTCACATCCCTGTTAAAGGGACTGGTTCACATTTTTCGAAAGAAATATTTTTCATTTTCTATATGTTAAAAATTAAAAATATAACTCATTTAATGTTGACAACCAAAATTTGGACCTTCTGAATGTAAGACTAAGAGCAATATTTTAGCTATAATTCTGAGTTATGTATATAACTCTTTGAAAGTCTTTTTTATGTAAACAAACAAACCGGTGAAATGCTAATTTTGTGATTTAAAGCGTCTTCATTTTGTGCAATCACATATTTAAACTTTTAAATGACACATTTTACCTAAAGTATACGTGATATATATAATAAACTTGGCCAATATTCATTTATTTTGAAAACTTAAATGCAAACAATAACACACCTCAATCTTTGTTTTGAAAACAAATAATAAACTCTCTATAATGAGCCTCTGTAATGATGAATAACCTTAATTTTTTTTGTAAAACCCTCTAAACATAGACTGTAGATTTTGATCATTTAAAGTAAGTTACAAAATTGGGGGGGGGGGGGGGGGGGACCGTGAATCGGTCCCTTAGGGAGACAGAATATATTCTTACTTCAGGCTGTTTTGTTGTTGACATGACAGTTCACGTAGTATCAATTTAGCAATAAAAGCAGCTAACGGTTATAGGGTCAGGACCATTCATCAACAGAGGCTTCCGTGCTTAATGAATCTAAATTTGTAGAAAAATGTATTAAAAGTCTCTTTTTAAGAGTAAAATTATTTTTTTAAAGGGGGGGGGGGGTGATTAGAGGGGAAAAAATATAATTTTAAAAAACCCACATGAAATATCCACTTATTCAGAAAAATAATGTATTCAAGCTTATTTGTGGATTCAAACCCAGGGCAATACTCTTGCTAATTATAGCAACCATGCTCCCATTTATTATGCGACCACAACTCTTCTCTATTCGTGAATTAATTTTATATATACAAAATTAAATTTACCACTAACAATTATAACCGTTATTGAGAAAACTTGTCCAGATATTTGATTAACACAAAAATGATGAGGTATCATCCATTATTCATGGTTATGCTCCGGTACAAAAACAAAATGTTTGAAATATCCGCATCACATACTCAACATTGGGAATTCATTAGGAGTGATTACCCTTTGCTCCATTGAAACATAAATATTGATCTCCAGTTTGTGCACCATGGGTCAAACCCTGCATGACTACTAATTCAGCATATAGTACATGCAAATCATATATCACTATTATATAAGATTTTTGACTGTAGAGGACCAAATGTCCTGTAAATGTTTGAAAACCTTTGGAATGACTGCCTATATGTCAATTGCTTTGTATCAATACAAAATTCATTTTCTCTTGAAATTTAGAAACTGAAGAATTATTAGTTCTGACATAAATGCATGTTTTATCACAGACATTAATTTTCACTGTTAACACAATTGGAGATTTCAAGTGAATAGTTTCAATTCCTGAATACACTGTAATAATATTTGCCAATCTTTAAAAATACACTGTAATAATATTTGCCAATCTTTAAAAATACACTGTAATAATATTTGCCAATCTTTAAAAATACACTGTAATAATATTTGCCAATCTTTAAAAATACACTGAAATAATATTTGCCAATCTTAAATTGTTAATCAGAGTTTAAATATTACAAGAATTTATTGATACGTGATACATCAAAAATGGCAAATGGAATTTGCCAAACAATATTTGGACCTATATATATATATATACACCTTTGTTAACAGCTTGAGTGCAATAATGTTAACTGGAACCTGGAATGCTTCCGTACAGGTTCTGTTACTTCCCGAAAAGCTCATGTTCAATAATGGCTGAAATTGCATGCGAAAATTTTTTCTTCATTTCTTTACTAACAAATTATTAGATATCGGGTATGGTCTACCATTAGAATGAGCGCTCTGTTGAAGACAGAATTTGAAATTGACCTTGCCTTGTTTCTTACCTGTAATTTTAAAAATCTATAGTTCATGAAAATTGCTTGTTTAATTGACAAATTTCCCATACTTGTAATACATGTTATATGTTTAGAAATATTGGAAATGGGCTCTGATTCCATCTTTGTTTTTGTCATCCATGTTTAAATTCACGTAAGTTTCATTAGCAATTTAAAAAAAATTTAAAAATCATTTAAAAAACATGTTTAACTAATAATGTTGTTTAGGGTATATAAAGAAACAATTAGGTAACTCATTCTGATTTGGTTTTTTTTTATTCCATTTAACACGCTGTTTTTATACCCCCCCGAACGAAGTTTTGGGGGGTATATAGGAATCATTCTGTCTGTCTGTCTGTCTCCAGATTGTTGTCCGGGCCATAACTTCTTTGTTCTTTGACATAGGCATACCATATTTGGCACACAGGTGGATCACCATGAGATGATGTGTCGGGTACCTTCATGGCCTATATGACCTTGACCCTTGACCTTAAGGTCAAAATTAAAGGTTTTTTACAATGGATTTGTGTCCGGGCCATAACTTCTTTGTTCTTTGACATAGGCATACCATATTTGACACATAAGTGTATCACCATGAGACGATGTGTCATGTACCTTCATGACCTCCATGTGAACTTGACCTTAAGGTCAAAATTAAACGTTTTTACAATGGATTCGTTTCAGGGTCATAACTTCTTTGTTCTTTGACATAGGACATATTCCACCAAATTAGCATAAAATGTCCGTCAAATTTTCCCCCTCCGTATTTAAAAATAAATATGCTTAAAAAGTAAAGAATGTTTTTAATTACAAATTTGAATGGACTAGAGTTAATTATAAAATCAAAAATATTTTGCCACACATAAATTGTTAAAATTATTTTGGTATGTGAATGTTCAAATTATGAGAAAAATTGACAGAATTAACTCCCGTGAGAAGTGGTACCCAACTTCTCGGGTACTTTATTTCAACTTATATAAGAAAACAAGGGGCGAAAAAGATGTAACAAAATGTGTGTACTTTTACTTAATTTTTATAAAAAAAATTGCAAAGTATTTATGAAAACAAATTATACAAAAGTAAATTCAAAGTAAACAGTTTTTGTGATTTTCGTTCTGTCAAACATATTGACGTTAGCACTAATGTACATATGTACATAGAGATGTACTGCAAAACAATTTGCTTTTATTATTTTTCTGAAATTAAGCATTAAAAGTCATAATCTAATTGTGGAACAGATTTTATCTTCTTTAAACAAAATATCTGACTTAAGAAATTACATTGATATTTGGTCTAACATCATTCTGTCAAATTCTACTCGGCACAATGTGACATTAGCACACTTCTTTACCAAACCATTGTAAGAGTTGTGGTTCTTTGTTATTATTACAACTCTCCCTGCAAGGGGCGTTGTAATGGGATTTTCCAATTGAATGGCAGGTTGAGTGAATGAGGTATCCAGACTTATGTAAAACTTCAAGCGATGGACTTTCTGTCAAAATTGCTGACGTTAGCAACATGGAACGTTAGCATAAGAAATCGTTCTATTTGTACTAAATCGTACGTCAAACTACCGGTTTATGAATTCAAAGACTATTTTATTGCAATAAAAACTCATCATGGGAAACTATTTATAGTCTATCATGATTTACATCACTGCGAAACAGTTCCGCAAGGTTTTGTTCCGTCAAACAATAACATTAGCATCAAACAAGTTCCGTCAAGAACTGACATTAGCATTGACAGAAAATGAAAGATTCTGGGTCATTATTAAAGCACAACAAACATTGGTCTCGATGTAATGTATATAGATTACATTTAAACTTTTCATTAAGAGAGCCATGTAGTTAAATAATTTCATAACTTATTTCGTAAACAGAAGATTTATTAATTGCTAATGTCATTTTCCGTCAAGTGTTCCGTCATAAAAATGTGACGTTAGCAACCGTTTTTAAAAAAAATGAAATTCAAATTGAAGGAATACTTTTATAATTTTATTTTTTACATTTTCTTGATCCTGAGTGTTAATATTTTTAGTTACCACAAAAAATTACCACAGTTTGGCACTTTGAAAAGACATTCCCAATGAGAGTCAATACAAGCCTTTTTCATGGAACATGTCACAGGCATACCATATTTGGCACACAGGTGTATCACCATGAGATGATGTGTCGGGTACCTTCATGACCTCTATATGACCTTGACCCTTGACCTTAAGGTCAAAATTAAAGGTTTTTTACAATGGATTTGTGTCCAGGCCATAACTTCTTTGTTCTTTGACATAGGCATACCATATTTGACACATAAGTGTATCACCTTGAGACGATGTGTCATGTACCTTCATGACCTCCATATGAACTTGACCTTAAGGTCAAAATTAAACGTTTTTACAATGGATTCGTTTCAGGGTCATAACTTCTTTGTTCTTTGACATAGGCATACCATATTTGACACCTGAGTGTATCACCATGAGACGATGTGTCATTTACCTTCATGACCTCCATATGACCTTGACCTCAGGGTCAAAATTAAATATTTTTACAATGGATTCGTGTCAGGGCCATGACTTCTTTGTTCTTTGACATAGGCATGACCTTGAACTTTGACCTCAAGGTCAAAATTGATTATAGGGTTTTGACATAGTCATACCATAAGACATGGGTGTATCACCATGAGTTTATGTGTCATGTACATTCATGACCTCTTTATGACCTTGACCTTTGATCTCAAGGTCAAAATTATGGGTTTATACCATGGATTTGTGTTCGGACTATATCTTCCATTTTCTTCTACAAAGGCATACTATATTTTTACACTCAGGAAAGAGGCAATTTATACCTATTAACAACACCCTTTGGGAGATTGGGGTAAGCGGGGGGTATTCTTAGTGAGCATTGCTCACAGTACCTCTTGTTTTATGTTTTCTTTAGGTTTATTATTAGCTGTGGTTATATATTCTGATCAATAATTGATTTCATCATTGACCTCATGTGTCTTAGCTTGAATTTGAATCATGACATCATTTGGATTTGTTTGAAATGATTTCAGCGAGAATTGTTATTCATGTAATATTTTCTTATCACGTATTTGAAGATGTAATTTTTCCCATCTTAATCATTTCCACCATTTGAGTGAGACAGGGCATGAGGAGTTGTACGATGCAGTCAGGTATGGAACACTTCATTTCCTAAAACAATGTACGGATGGCAGTTGAAAACAAGAATTTCCTGGGCTTTTCTTCTTTTTTTTCACATAGCAGTTGATAGAGGCCATTATAAGTGTCCCTTGCAGTATCTGGTTGTGTTTGTTATAGATAAAATGCTTTCATTGTGGGTTATGATATTTTGGGAAGTTTTCATATCTTTCTTGATATTCAAAAGTAAATTTATACAAAAATGACTTTGACCTACAAATTTGTGGGCCTAAAAAACTATATATTTTTTAAGTCTTTCATCAAGTTTACATCATAACTGGGCTCAGTGGATGTATTGACAGGATATATCAATGAGGATCAATCAGTCTGGAAGAAATTAGCAAGCCTGAAACATTTAAATACTAGAAATAGGACAATGTTTAAGCTCCATCTTGCTTATAAGGTTACCACAAGTTCATTTATTCTAAGTTATGGTCCAGATGCTGCGTCTGACCTACATTTTGTGCTTCAGTGACTTTGGTACAAGATAGCATTTAGATCTTTTAAACTGATATTTCAACAGAACTTGCCTACAGCTGATTCTAAAAGCAGTTCATTCAATAGATGTAGTACTGTAGTGTTCCATTTATAGCATGTGGGGAAAAAAACAAATTTCTTATGTGCTGAGAGTTTTCAAAACATGAGTAGCAGTTTAAACCACTGATTGTTAACCACTGAAAAGTCCCTGGTACATTTCATTGCATGGAAATTTATTGGATTGGCTGGTATTATGAGCTTTAAGTTAGTAGTTTTTGTTAAACATATTGATTATACTGTCTATATTCTGACCTGTTAAGGATATG
This sequence comes from Ostrea edulis, assembly GCF_947568905.1. Taxonomy (NCBI): domain Eukaryota; kingdom Metazoa; phylum Mollusca; class Bivalvia; order Ostreida; family Ostreidae; genus Ostrea; species Ostrea edulis. Next base: position 18,427,281 of record NC_079170.1, on the reverse strand, counting down.
AATATGACGTTTACAAATCTTTCTTCTCAGCATTAAAGGTCAGATGTGTGTTTGTGGAACAGAGGAAGTTTTTGCAATTTTGTTTTCCTTCACTATTGTTGAAAAAAAGGCACATTCCCTCTCACAAGAAATAGGAAAAGTCTCCCCCTCCCCCCCCCCCCCCCCCCCCCCAGCCTTTCATCTTTTGAGTTTACAAATATATTTTGTTCGTTTGTCCTTATCATTAAAAATAATGCAAAGCTTTCATCCCCAGTACACAAAATAGAACTTTCTCTAAATGGGATTTTGTTGCAGTTTTCTTCTCTAGGTTACAAGTAGATCTTGCAGACAAGTGATGAATTTTAATGTCACACCATTGTTTATCAGTGTAACAATAGACAGTGTGCTAGAGGCTTGTATCATTGCCACTGAAGTGTGATTTACCAAGTTTTAGTTGATAATGGTTTATCAGGAATTTTCAGAATCTAGGCCACTGTCGTTCATGTACCTGTCAGTCTGTTAAATCTCGGACCAGCTAGCAGTCCCGTTTGTGATTTCCTATATTTGGTCCAGTTTAAGCTGCTGAATAGCCACTAAAATGTTTGGTCTGCAGTTTGGTAGGTTAATTTTACCTGTAGATTGATGCATACAATTTCATTGAAAAGACAATTGTTTTTCCACCTGGGCAATCTTGTTAAACAGCTAGAGCATATGTCCAACAATATTTCCCCAGAAATCAAAATTTCCCTGACAGTCTGGAGTGTATATTATTTTAGACTTGTACAATTTTTACTCATTTAGAATCAAGAATATGGTTTCAATGGATTTTGATATAGGAAAATTAAGAGTACTTATAAGCAGAGAAAAATTGGTTTAGTTATTAGATCTGCATTATGGAATATATATTATTTAAATTTCATGATTTCATACGTACCATACAAGCTCAACAGAGTCTCTGGAAACGGGGTAGAGCATTTCAGTACATCGATAAGATTCATCCCGACAGTTTTCTCCTGTTTGTTCTGAAGCAGCTTCAGTGTTTAGTACCACACATGTATGTAGTACTGTACATGTACACATATATACTGTAACTCTGAAGCAACTTCAGTGTTATAGTACCACACATGTATGTAGTACTGTACATGTACACATATATATACTGTAACTGTTAATTACTGAGAAGCTGGTAATCAATAGAGGCTGTCTGGACACTCATACTGATAATCCACAGCGTATAATTACATGTATGTGCATGACGTGTGTTATGTAATGTGAAATACCTATAATGGTCTCCACTATAAGGTGAAGTCTTAGGACTGTAAACAATGCAATAGTCAGAGACTCGTCAATATCAGGAGCCAGCTGATCGTAGATTTCAGAGCGGTGGTATTGATTTTCCTTTCTGTATATGATGCTGGTGGTCTGTGCCGGCTCTCACTATCTGTGGGCTTTTTTCTAGTGACGTGAGGACTGGAGACTTTTCAGCCATCATGCTCTCTCTATTTAGTGACACATGTACGTATACAGTTTCTTGCTTTCCATTAGGCATTTGTTGGTTTTTACTGTCTTAAAAAGCCAGATGATCAATGTGTTGGCCCATATTGACTGTAATTTAGTTGACGTATGAGGTTTTTTTGGTTAGAAAGACGGCAGTATTGAGTATTTAAGGAAATTGTTGCTATTTGTTACGACTGACATTGGAGAAGTCATGCATAATTTTTTATGGAAAATACATCATATTTAAACAGGCTGGTGGAATGACAATTGATGAAGCCGACTGTCATATAATTGTACCAAGTAGAGCCCTCCATGCTTAACTGATAAAATTGTAGTGTTTAACTGTGTGTAGAATTATTGATTTTAGCATGTGTCTGTTTCACCCTGTCCAGGAGGTGTTCATGGTAGTAACTAGCTGTTAGCATATGGTGGATACTTTAGAATATATAAAGTGTTATGCTGTTACACCACCTGCTCTCAAATTAGAATTATGTAAGGGCTATAGCCACAGCTAAAATTAGCTAGAATTATCTCTGCTAAATAGGCATCCGTCATCCTGATGGACTTTGTGGTTCCATAGAATTGAATAATTTATTATATTTTATGATGCATCATGGGGTGCATTTCACAGGATATTTATCATGATATCCGAGTGTTACTATGGTCATAAGATTTAACCTCTATCCTGTGTTCCGCAATCATCGTGTTCATGTAGCAAAGAAAAAGCAACTCTTTGGACTGCCTGACTTCTAGTTTCACATTTACAGTGCACTGCATGTATGCACTGTTTTTGCCTCTTAGGTTACTAAAAGGATTTATGTCATTACTGGTGCTAGTAAGTGGAATTTAAATTCTAATAATAACGGAGCACTGTACCCCGAGTAACAAGTTAATATCCTTGTACCATTATAATGTTGTATGTGTAAATACTGGGAACTATAAATGTAATACAGTTGTTATAGAGCAATCATTCTTGGAATTGGAAAGCATTCACTCTGGGAGAGGGAAACCATCACTCTGGGAGTGGGAATTTAATCAATTACTCTGGGAGTGGGAAATCAATCACTTTGGGGGTGGGAAATCAATCACTCTGGGAGTGGGAAACCTATCATTCTGGGAGTGGGAAATCAATCACTCTGGGAGTGGGAAACCTATCATTCTGGGAGTGGGAAATCAATCACTCTGGGAGTGGGAAACCTATCATTCTGGGAGTGGGAAATCAATCACTTTGGGGGTGGAAAATCAATCACTCTGAGAGTGGGAAACCTATCACTCTGGGTGTGGGAAACCTATCATTCTGGGAGTGGGAAATCAATCACTCTGGGAGTGGGAAACCTATCATTCTGGGAGTGGGAAATCAATTTTTTGGGCAGTGGGAAAGCAATTAATGCTCCAGGAGTGGGAAAACAATGTTCCAGGAATGGGAAAGCAATTGCTCTGGGAGTGGAAAACCAATGGCCCTATAAGTGGGATGATAATTGTTCTGGGAGTGGGAGAGCAATCATTCTGGGTGTGGGAGGTAGGGATTGGATATCAGTGGGTTGGACGTAAGCCTTTGTAAGACCAGAGTTGTTGCCTCTGCTTTGATACAATGCATTAGATGTGAAAATTGGAGACCTTAAAAGTCTGGGACCTATGATTCTTCTACAATCAATGAGACAATTTAGGTACTTTTATACATCAGTTATCGGACTAATTGACAAGTATATTGAGAATTAATTTAATACTGTTTTGAGAACCAATACATGTACATCAACATCTGTAATTTTACATTTATTTTTCATTTTAAAAAATCAACTACAATAATGACCCAGGGTGGGTCAACTCATAAACACTGTCCGTACCCAGGCATGTTCCTTTGTTTCAAGATGACATTGACTCAGCTGGAGTATTAAATTTTGTATTTGGCAATGAACGTACATTTTTAGTGTGTACAATTATGTGAATCTGCTGATGCAATTTAAGGGCATTTTTTCTTTCTTGTTAAAGCAACTGTCAAAATGATGTAAATTTGAGATTGGTTTAAACGAAACTTCGAATTAAGTCCTCAGAATTTTTGCTTCCTGAAAAAAAAAATTCAATCTGATTTAGAGGTGTAACTTGATGATCAGTATTGAACATGTAATCTTTTCAAAGTGGATAAATATCATTCAGAGATCTTTTTTATGATATTAGAATGGAATAAGATGATTTAGTGTGGAAAACAATTATCAAAATAAATTTTAAGATTGGCTGTTTCCCACCAAATTTGTGTTAGAAAGGACACCCTTTATGTCTGAGGATGTAGAAAATGTACAGTTGGGATTAGATATTAAGAAATACTAGTCGTTCAGGTGGGCTGTTGCCCATCAGAGTTGTATCGGGAAGGACACCCTTGGTGCCTGAGGACGGGCAAAATATATTGATCAGGAGCTTGACACCTCAGGATTTAGTTTTCCATATAATGGCCAGACACAAAGTCATGATATCAAAATTTTACAATCAATATTGTCTGCTGCATTGTGACAGATTGAAAGCCTTTGTGTGTAGTGGTGCTGGTGACAGAATTGGTTGGTTTAATGAGATGGCAGCTATAGTTTACCAAAGCACAGTTAATTGTTCCATATTGTCAGATCATGTAGCATTGGTTGAATAGTGTACACTCAGAGTCTGTATTGATCTGCATGTTTCTGCAATAGAGAGTTGCAAATTGTATACATGCTATGTTAATGAGGATATTTAGGGAGGGGGGCACCTACTAAGAAGATAGGACTAAGATTTTGCAGTGTGACTGACACACACAAAAAAGTCTACAGCGTGTGCATGGCATTTCTAATTATTGCATCCTTGCCAGGCTTTACGAAAGAGCGCATGGCTTCATGGTATATAGGTCTTCAGCCATTACACCAGAGATTACTGGTTCAAATCCCAAAGTGGGCAAATGGTGTTTTGCATTGTGTCCTTGCATGAACAAGACTCTTAATTCAGTCAGTCCACCTGTAAGTGGCAACCAGCAATGTCTGATAGTTTGACCTACACTAAGCACCATGGCAACTGGGAATAATCTGTGAGCTGATGGATGGTTTAGCTCAGGAATTATTTAACTTTATATAATGAACGAGAATTTTAATCACCTTAGATTATGCTATTAAAGAATATTATCCTCAGATGTACGTATTAAATGTCTTAATCCAGTAGATGGCCAGAACTGTTTTGCATGTACTGAAGGAAGTAGCAGATTGGTAGTACTTTTATTTGATGATGTTTTTCTTTTAACAGCAACAATGTTCCTGAACACACTGACTCCCAAGTTCTACGTGGCACTGACTGGGACTTCCTCCCTAATATCAGGACTGATTCTGGTGAGTGGCGAGTTAGGACCATGTAATGTCAGAAATCAGAATGAGGTCAGATCACCCGACTTCCTCTGGTGAGTGGCGAGTTAGGACCATGTAAAGTAATGTCAGAATGAAGCCAGACTTCCTCTGGTGTGTGGCAAGTTATATGCAGGTATGGCTATGTCATAAGTCTGGTCACCCAACTTCCTCCAGTGAATGACAAGTTACATTAGGTAGTTATGTCAGTGAAGTCGGGGAAGTCACATGTACAAGTGACCATGTCATATAAGTGGCCATGTCGCAAGTCTGGTTGCCCGACTTCCTCTGTCTTGGGCAGTTGCTCTGACTTATGCCATTTAGTGTTGCATAGGGCTTTGTTAAATCAGAGAGTATGAAGTCGGGTATTCTGACTTGTGAAGTACAAAATTACACCTGACTTTGTGAAATCTCGGGGATGAAATCAGGCTAATTGACTTGTGCTGACCGTGGGGAGTTCCTCAACAAAGACTTGATGTCAGCGGTTTTGGTAGAGCTCTGAATATAAAGAAATTATCTATGAGGATCATTTACATTGTATATGTTATTTCAAAAAAATGTTCAAAAATTTTATCCATTATTTCCCATAATTATTAGAATTGTCATTGATCACCCATGGAGCTTGTAACCATACAATATCATGTTCATATAAATTTTTGTTACTAATTAGTAATTATCTAAATTTATCTTAAAATGCATTGTTGAAGACCATAATCATTGTCTAGAACCTGTGACTCAGTCTGAGAAGGGAACAATTAATTGTCTAGACTTCATTTATCTGGAGCTGTTTGATAACTGTGTTGCCATGGAGACAAACATGCAGTGGTCTATAACGACCACCAAAGGAAATTGGTCCCTGATTTACAGATTCTGTTCTTGATACATCGATTCATATCCTGTTACAAGAGTTTAATTTTTTATTTTGAAATCTTGATGACAGGTATGTCCACGGTAGTACAATTGATAAACCTAGTAATTATACCCCCCGCAACAAGTTGTGGGGGGGGGGGGGTATACTGGAATCGGGTTGTCCGTCTGTCCGTCCGTCTGTAGACGCAATGGTTTCCGGACTCTAAAGCATTATCCTTTCCACCTACCGTCACCATATCATACATATGGACTACCCATGGGATGAAGATGTTCCCTATCGATTTTGGGGTCAAAAGGTCAAAGGTCAAGCGCACTGGACATCGAAGAAACTATATGGTTTCCAGGCTCTAAAGCGTTATCCTTTCCACCTACAGTCACCATATCATACATATGGACTACCCATGGGATGAAGATGTTCCCTATCGATTTTGGGGTCAAAAGGTCAAAGGTCAAGTGCACTGGACATCGAAGTAGCAATATGGTTTCCGGGCTCTAAAGCATTATCCTTTCCACCTGCAGTCACCATATCATACATATGGACTACCCATGGGATGAAGATGTTCCCTATCGATTTTGGGGTCAAAAGGTCAAAGGTCATGCGCACTGGACATCGAAGTAGCAATATGGTTTCCGGGCTCTAAAGCGTTATCCTTTCCACCTACAGTCACCATATCATACATATGGACTACCCATGGGATGAAGATGTTCCCTATCGATTTTGGGGTCAAAAGGTCAAAGGTCACACGCACTGGACATCGAAGTAGCAATATGGTTCGGTTTGTCATGCCATTTGTTTTTTACACTCAGAAAAGAGGTAGTTTATACCTATTACCAACACCCTTTGGGAGATTGGGGTAAGCGGGGGGTATTCTTAGTGAGCATTGCTCACAGTACCTCTTGTTAATACTGAGAATGGGATAGAGAGGGGGGGGGGGGTCTTCATTTAATCCGATATTGCTTATTCCGTTTTACGTTTCATACAACAAAGGAGACATTTCTGTTTCTGAAATACACCTCCTGTTATCGGACGTGTGATGTTTCATGTTTACTCTAACAATAATATATCATTATATATATCTAGAAGACGTGACATCATAAGTTTAAACGTTTTGTATTTCAGTCATTTTTAGCTCACCTGAGCTGAAAGCTCAAGTGAGCTTTTCTGATCGACTGTTGTCCATCGTCTGTCTGTAAAGTTTTTACATTTTCGACTTCTTCTCCAGAACCATTGGACCAATTTCAACCAAACTTGGCCAAAAGCATCCTTGGGTGAAGGGCTTTCAGGTTGGTTCAAAGGAAGGGCCATGTCCCTTTCAAAAGGGAAATAATCACAAAAATAGGGTGGGGTCATTAAAAAATCTTCTCAAGAACCACTGGGTCAGAAAAGCTGAAATTTACATGAAAGCTTCCTGACATAGTGCAGATTCAAGTTTGTTCAAATTGTGGCCCCCAGGGGTTGGATGGGGCCACAATAGGGGATCAAAGTTTTACATACAAATATATAGTAAAAATCTTTTAAAATCTTCTTCTCAAGAACCACTGAACCAGAAAAGCTGAGATTTACATTAAAGCTTCCTAACATAGTGCAGATTCAAGTTTGTGAAAATCATGGCCCCCGGGGGTAGGGTGGGGTCACATGGGGGGATCAAAGTTTTACATACAAATATATAGGGAAAATCTTCTTCTCAAAAACTACTGGGCCAAGGAAGTGGAAATTTACATGAAAGCTTCCTAACATAGTGCAAATTGAAGTTTGTAAAAATCATGGCACCCGAGGATAGGATGGGGCCACAATAGTTTTACATACAAACATATAAAGGGAAAATCTCTAAAAATCTTCTCAAAAACTACTGGGCTAGGAAAGTTGAAATTTACATGAAAGCTTCCTAACATAGTGCAGATTCAAGTTTGTGAAAACCATGGCCCCCGGGGGTAGGTTAGGGTCATAATAGGGGATCAGTTTTTACATGCGAATATATAGGAAAAATCTTTAAATATGAGCCAAGGTGACTCAGGTAAGCAATGTGGCCCATTGGCCTCTTGTTAATCTTTTTTTATCACTATTTTTTTTTTTTTTTTATTTTTTTTTTTTTTTTTTGATAAATACAGAGTAGTAGATTTTTAATTGATAACAGAAATTAGGCATTCATTTTATTAATTTAAGCACATATCTTAACACTACATTGCTACAGATATTTTAACATTACACAACATTCTTTGCAGATATTTTATTACATCATATTTTAACACTGTATTACATTGTTTGCAAATATTTTAACTTTTCATTACATTATTTCCAGATATTTGAATGGTGGTACTTCAAGAAGTATGGAACCTCCTTCATAGAGCAAGTGTCACTGAATCACATATCCCCCTTGCTGGGTGGCACTGACAACCCCAACCCAGAGAACAACAACAGCCCATCCTCATCCTCGTCATCAAATTCCACACACCAGCAGTCTATGCCAGGTAAATATTGAAGTAGGGGAGGGGGGTTTTTTTTGGGGGGAGGGGTTTTTTTTGGGGGGTGGGTGTTAAGATCATATCCCCCTTGCTACAGAGTTATGCGATTCATTTTGGTACTCCATTGTGTTTTAATGCTAGAAGTTTACTGATAAACAAAGATTATATTTGAAACGTCCCTTTCGAGAATTTAGAGACGTCACCACTGCCAGTGAAGGGCTGCAAAATTTAGGCCTATGCTCGGCGTTTACGGCCTTTGAGCAGGTAGGGATCTTTATTGGGCCACACCTGCTGTGACACAGGACCTCGTTTTTTGCGGTTTCATTTAAAGGACCGCCCCATTTAGTCGCCTCTTACGACAAGCAAGGGGTACTGTGGACCTATTCTAACCTGGATCCCCGTGGGATGTACCGTATATACTCGCCTATAAGTCGGATTTAGGGAGCTAAAAAATGGTCCAAAACTCAATATCTGACTTATAGGCATGTCCTAAGAAGATAAGCATTTTTCTGGACAACGCAATGTATAGTATTTTGAACAACTTTGTACTCCAACGATTAACATGATTAACGTTGACTGGACATATTATATTTATTCATGTATTCTAGGATTATATGCATAAAATACAAGTATTTACATAGTTTAATGATTTGATTCGTCTTAAGTGCGTATTACTGAAATTGATTTCTTGGTTAAATGAATAAATATCGGCGCAAATCACAAAATATTATTTTAAACAGAAGTGAAAATGTTAGAGCATTAGTTTGAAATTGACAACTGATTCTTGAAAAAAGTTATACCGACTTATAAGCGGGTCAATGGCAAATCCCTCCAAAATAGGTTACAAAATATACAACCAACTTATAGGCGAGTATGTATGGTACTTTTCCATGATGTGTTGAAATGCATAAAATTACTTATTAGCTTTGTTACTGATTGTCTACAGAAATTTGTTGGGTTGTCAAGTCAACAAAATGTAAAACTGAGAATTTTGATTCACTATCCACATTATTGATTTTATCCAATAAGTTCGTAATGTTTTAAAACTTCAGGGAATCAAAATCGCTTTGCTGTAAGCGTGAATTCATTATAAGTGTGTTTGCTGTACACTGTCTTTTGCTGTCTTAATGTCAATAGCAGTTTTATCAATAATTAAATTTTTGAATATTATTTTTTTTGGTCTGCTTTATACAAAATATTTAAAAATATCGAACATAGTTAGCCATTTTATGATGACACACTTTATGATGTCACAGTGTTTACAAACTACAGGGAAAATTATTCGTCATTGACTTTAATCACTTTGCACTTTCTAAATTGATGCTGAAATTTTGAAAAATTGCAAGGTCAAATGAGGCCCTATGTGAGTCTTGTCCTTCAACTTTTGCAGAATGCAAGGTTTGGAGAAATCCCCTTAATTTGTTCAGGGGATCAGAGTACCAGCGATTTACCTGGTCTAAAGGTAAAGAACCACTGACTTATTACGACATGAACCTCTCAGCCCAGGATCATCAGACATTTTTTACATGTGAGGCAGACGCTGGAAAACCAGAGTATGAAGGTAAAAAAAAGTTTAGAAAAAACTTGCTTTAAAGAACTCATTATGAAAAAATTTGCTGATTACTAAGCTCAATAAAAATGACCTTTTTCTCAGACGGAAGATTTGTACTACTGAGGTGGTGAATACCATATAAACACATTCACCAAAAATCTGCTGTTTGACATTCTCTGTCACACATAATTTCTGAGAGAGAGAAAGTAATGGCTGAGTTTGAGATGCATTCTCTGACATGCACAATTTCTGAGAGAGAGAAATTGCAGAGATTAATTTATAGACCTCCATACAATAGATTTTCTTGGGTGAAAATTTAAATTACTGCCATTGTATCCTCAACAGCTTTTAAGCCAGCATTATGTAACTTGAAATATTGACTATGGGCGTGAAGGTCTTTGTTTTATTGATAGTTATGCAGAGAGCCTGGAGAGAGCGAAATCCGGCATCCAGAATCAAGGCGGCTAAAGACGCACTGGATAAGAACCCCGAGTAAGGACGAGTGAATATATAACAACTAGTAAATAGTGGAAATCAAGTGTCTAGAAAATATATAACAACTAGTAAATAGTGGAAATCAGGTGTCTAGAAAAGATATAACAACTAGTAAATAGCGGAAATCAAGTGTCTAGAAAATATATAACAACTAGTAAATAGTGGAAATCAGGTGTCTAGAAAATATATAACAACTAGTAAATAGTGGAAATCAGGTGTCTAGAAAAGATATAACAACTAGTAAATAGCGGAAATCAAGTGTCTAGAAAATATATAACAACTAGTAAATAGCGGAAATCAAGTGTCTAGAAAATATATAACAACTAGTAAATAGTGGAAATCAAGTGTCTAGAAAATATATAACAACTAGTAAATAGCGGAAATCAAGTGTCTAGAAAATATATAACAACTAGTAAATAGTGGAAATCAGGTGTCTAGAAAATATATAACAACTAGTAAATAGTGGAAATCAGGTGTCTAGAAAAGATATAACAACTAGTAAATAGCGGAAATCAAGTGTCTAGAAAATATATAATAACTAGTAAATAGCGGAAATCAAGTGTCTAGAAAAGATATAACAACTAGTAAATAGTGGAAATCAAGTGTCTAGAAAATATATAACAACTAGTAAATAGTGGAAATCAGGTGTCTAGAAAAGATATAACAACTAGTAAATAGCGGAAATCAAGTGTCTAGAAAATATATAATAACTAATAAATAGTGGAAATCAAGTGTCTAGAAAATATATAACAACTAGTAAATAGTGGAAATCAAGTGTCTAGAAAATATGTAACAACTAGTAAATAGCGGAAATCAAGTGTCTAGAAAATATGTAACAACTAGTAAATAGTGGAAATCAAGTGTCTAGAAAATATGTAACAACTAATAAATAGTGGAAATCAAGTGTCTAGAAAATATATAAAAACTAGTAAATAGTGGAAATCAAGTGTCTAGAAAATATATAACAACTAGTAAATAGCGGAAATCAAGTGTCTAGAAAATATATAACAAATAGTAAATAGTGGAAATCAAGTGTGTAGAAAATATATAACAACTAGTAAATAGCGGAAATCAAGTGTCTAGAAAATATATAACAACTAGTAAATAGTGGAAATCAAGTGTCTAGAAAAGATATAACAACTAGTAAATAGCGGAAATCAAGTGTCTAGAAAATATATAACAACTAGTAAATAGTGGAATCAAGTGTCTAGAAAAAATATAACAACTAGTAAATAGCGGAAATCAAGTGTCTAGAAAATATATAACAACTAGTAAATAGCGGAAATCAAGTGTCTAGAAAATATATAACAAATAGTAAATAGTGGAAATCAAGTGTGTAGAAAATATATAACAACTAGTAAATAGCGGAAATCAAGTGTCTAGAAAATATATAACAACTAGTAAATAGTGGAAATCAAGTGTCTAGAAAAGATATAACAACTAGTAAATAGTGGAATCAAGTGTCTAGAAAAAATATAACAACTAGTAAATAGCGGAAATCAAGTGTCTAGAAAAGATATAACAACTAGTAAATAGCGGAAATCAAGTGTCTAGAAAAGATATAACAACTAGTAAATAGTGGAAATCAAGTGTCTAGAAAATATATAATAACTAGTAAATAGTGGAAATCAAGTGTCTAGAAAATATATAATAACTAGTAAATGGCGGAAATCAAGTGTCTAGAAAATATGTAACAACTAGTAAATAGCGGAAATCAAGTGTGTAGAAAATATATAATAACTAGTAAATAGTGGAAATCAAGAAAGAATTGTATAGATTTATCTTTTGTAATACTGAATCAAAGTGCCATAGATTTGTTATAAGCTCACCTGAGCTGGAGCTTTTCTAATCACATTTTGTCCAGTATCTGTTTGTCTGTCTGTCTATAAAATTTTCACATTTACCTCTTCTTCACAAGAACCACTTCGCTGATTTCAACCAAACTTGCCAAAGAGCATGCTAGGGTAAAAAGGATTCAAGTTTGTACAAATGAAGAGCCACGCCCTTCTTCAAGGGCAGATAATTAAGATTTAGTGAACAATTTGTGGCATCCTTAAAAATCTTTTTTCATGAGAACCATTGGACCAATTTCAATTAAACTTAGCACAAATTAATCTTGGGTAAAGGTGATTCAAAAGTGTATAAATGAAGGGTCATGTTCCTGCCAAAGGGGAGATAATCAAGAAAAGGCAAAAATAGGTTGGGGTCATGTAAAAATCTTCTCAAAAACCACTGGGCCAGAAAGTTGGAATTTACTTGAAAGTTTCCAAGCAGACAGTAGATTCAAATTTGTTCGAATCATGGCCCATAGTCGTAGGGTGGGACCCCAATAGTTTTACATGCAATTATATGGTGAAAATCTTGCTCTCAAAAACAACAGGGCAATGATTAGTCATATTAATATGCAAGCATCCCCAGGTAGTGCAGATTCAAGTTTGTTAAAATTGTGGCAACTGGAAGTAGGATAAGACCACTATAGGGGATCAATGTTTTACTTTGAAACAAATTAGGGAAACAATATTTAAAATCTTTATCTTGATAACAGCAGGGCCATGATTAGACATATGAATATACAATCATCCCCAGGTAGTTCAAATTCAAGTTTATTCAAATCTTGACCCCCCAAGGCAATAGGGGGATCAAAAAAATCATGGGAATATACAGAGGATTAATTGAAAGAAATTCTTTTCAATGGGGCCTCACTAAATCATACCTTATTCTTTCACCTTCTGGACAGTACTTTCTTGGTTACCAAGACTTCACCTTTCATACCTAAACGTCGGATAATCTGTTTCCATTAGCCTCAGTATCTAGAAGGGAACTAGAGTTGTCAAATTATAAGAGCCGACCATTCTGTGTAGAAAGACATACAGAACAGGTTTACGCTTTTCTTCCTCTACATCTGCATGAAGCATGAAAGAAAACAAATATTAAAATTTAGTGGAGTGGCAATCTTCTCGCAGTCAGAGATGACGTTCTTCATGCTGTTGTGGATTTTGGCATCATGTGGAGTTCTTTGTTACTATTTCAGATGTCCAACAGCCATGATTTTACTGGCAGAAGAGGATACAAGTTCCATAGTGGACGTAAGTTAAAAGTCCAGTATTAGATAACGGCAGCTCTCTAGGGAAGCAGAATAAGTTTTTCTGTGCATGATGCAGATCTTATACTGTTGTATTTTTACACTGTTACCTCAACATTTTAATATTGAATAATAACGAACTTATAAAGATGTGTTTTCACTCAGTATAGCTCCATTGGAACCTTACAGTTTTACGCTGTATCTAAGCGTGAATTTTGAAAAAGATTCTCCCTACATCCAGTACCAATGATATTTGATAAGCATATTGCTATAAAAAAAAAATACCACAAAAGGAAACGTAAACCAGGTTAAAAATTCACTTGAAAATACAGCATAGAAACTACCTAATGTTTTTGTATAATTTATTGGCGTACATGTAAACTGTAATGTATATGTGGTATAAATTGGTTTGATAATCTGAGTATACATTGTAGATAGAGTTGAAATATAGTATGATTTTATGATTTGGTTTTGACAGGCAGAGAAGATGTTTAAACAGGCCTATAAAGCTGCTGAAGTGAATTACAAAAAATCTATACAGACCCAACATCAAAGTTCTACACAGGAGTCCATTCATCGTAGGCATCCCATAGTCACATACACTGTACATTTAGAACGTCTGCTTCAATTTCGTTTCTGGAAATAAGAATCTTTTGTGTCACGTAATTTTTATAATCATCTTTTTTTTTTAACTTTTAAGAATATTTATGTGAAGTACTAATGATTGGTATGATAAAATGCTGCACACAAATAAGTTGTGCAGTATCAAAGACGTTATGAGCACCAATCATTAAATACATGCATGCTTTTTATACGCCCGTCTTAAGACGGGACGTATTATGGTATGGCGTTCATGTCCGTCTGTTAGCTTTTTCGTGTCCGACCCGTAACTTAAATACTACAAGGCCTAGAATCATCAAACTTTGTCTGTAGATACATCTTGGGTAGAAGGTGTGTCGCACATTAAAACCAGGTCACTGTGACTTTTCATTAAGAAGATATCCGTCTGTCCGTCCGTCTGTTAGCTTTTTCGTGTCCGACCCGTAACTTAAATACTACAAGGCCTAGAATCATCAAACTTTGTCTGTAGATACATCTTGGGTAGAAGGTGTGTCGCACATTAAAACCAGGTCACTGACTTTTCATTTAGAAGATATCCGTCTGTCCGTCCGTCTGTTAGCTTTTTCGTGTCCGACCCGTAACTTAAATACTACAAGGCCTGGAATCATCAAACTTTGTCAGTAGATACATCTTGGGTAGAAGGTGTGTCGCACATTAAAACCAGGTCACTGTGACTTTTCATTAAGAAGATATGGCCATATATGGCAAAAACTTGTCCGGCTCATAACTTGAAAACTATTAAACCTAGAATCACCGAAATTGGTCAACTAATGCATATTAGGTAGAAGGTGTGTCGCATCCTACTTTAAGGTCACTGTGACATTTAATTAAGTTGATATAAAAAAAATGTTTTAATGGGTACAATCTAAACTGTTAACAATATGTGACGGGCGTATCATGTGCCGTGGTGGTGCACTTTATTCAATGTATATACCGATTCCATTTTACATTTAAGGCAAAGTAAAAAAGTGTAGAGTTTTTTGTGTGAATTGTATTGGACAATCTTTGGAATATCTTAATGTGTGTGTCATTTCTCTGCAGGGCGAGATGTCAATGTTTTAGTTTATGTAAAACGAAGACTGGCCATGTGTGCTAGGAAATTAGGTCGGACGAGAGAAGCCGTTAAAATGATGAGAGAGGTAATGGTCTTTGATACTCTTGCAGGGTTATCTGGATGTCGTTGAATATACACACTGCAATTATCACATCGTTACTCCATCCAAAGCAACACACTCAAATAACGGAAGTCCAACTGAGGAATCCAGTGTGGACAAACACACTCCATACTGAAATTTTCAATACTTATCCACTGAAATCAAACCCTAACACAATAACCCTTGCAGTTTTTACACACATCATTCGCATTAAAGGGAAAGGTAACCCAAAAAAATTTTACATGATAAATGATAGGATCAATTAAATGAATAAGATTTGTCATGCTATTCTTTTGATGTACGGCCTTTATAAGCTTCAGTACTAATTTTAAAATGTTAAAAATTGAAATTCCCGCCATCTATAGAGGCTGCCAAAATGCAGAACTCTTTTGTATTGAAGACCACAAAAGTCAATAATTTTGACGTCCCACCGTCTATTCCGGTTTTCATGAGATTCTAAGATCATCAAAGATGTGCCTGTGGTAGATTTTACGAGTACATTGTAATTATGTGGATGTCTTCCTGTCAGGCAGTTAATTACACTAATGCGAAGGGGAGATATGGGAAAAAAATCCCCCCCCCCCTTCCCCCCGAAATTCTTGACCCAACAGTTATTTGAAAAGAAAATACTATGTAAACTGTGGGTGGATCCATCATTTGCGTAATGACAAGTTGAAGTTTTAGACATTTACATTTAAGAAGAAACAAGTACCATCTGCCTGGTCTGCGACTCGACTGAACATCTTGTTTTCTTAAATTCTTCTTGCGAAAGAACGGGCTCAAATCTATACGGCTCCAAACTTAACTGTTCGTGACTTGTCATGTTTACAGTGCTGCTGATGAAATAAACTGGAACCGACAGTGTCACATAATAAATCAAACTTCGATGGCCGATATCTTAGCGGTGGTTAATTTAAAATAAAGATTAATATTGATTTAATTGTTAAGCAAGGATTTTTGTTGTTATTAAAAGACTGTCATTTACGATATCAGTAAATAATACTTTATTCATAAAGGCAACAATGTAGTTAGGGTTGTCTTTCCCTTTAAACACCTGCAACATCGGCTATTCACAGAATTTATAGACTGCTTTCCAGCTCTTTCTCTCGCTTAGAGTTGACAGATTATTAGCACACTCCTTGAGCCATGGATGCTTTCTGTGTTTGCTCCAGTAATTTCTTTGTGTGAACTGTTACTTTTGTGAATTTTACGAAAGTCCACTACTCCATCCTAACATTTTAATTCATGTTTATAATTTATAATTATGAATTATTTATGGGAGTTTCTGATTTATTTACTATTTGTAGAACATTTATTTTTAATTGTTTCACAGATGAGTTGCCTTAATGATGAAATTCAAAATTAGGTACAAATTTTACTTTTCCCATCAATTTTATTTATATGGTCCTCATAATGCAAGCTGAAAATTTAGTAATTCATGCCATGCACCAAGTACCCATTTTTATATGCAACTCATATTCTTCATAAACACTAGAAAATTCAAAGTTTTACATTTTCCATTCCACTATCAGTGGATAGTGCTGCACAAATATGCCTATCTTCACCAGTCATCATATCGTAGGGGAATTCCGGCGAGTGTCTCAATAATTTCCGAACAGCTTCGTACTGTATGAATTATATTTAGATTTTATGACAACTTAAATTGAAAGTCATGCTTATAAATAGGAGTTGTCTACCTTGTGAGAGTCGTTACAGAATTTACCCATCTTGATTTACTGTAAATCATTTGCAATTCGCCAGATTTGATGTCCACAGCTTTGCCCCTTTGAATTTATTAGTGAAACATCATGAAAGTGAACGTTTTCGACTATGCCTTGTGAGTTTATGAAGGCATCATAGTGAATGCTTTCAACAATATATGTATATTTCTCACGAAAATCTTAATTTCACTTTATAAACATTCTAGCAAATCTATGCAAATGTTTAAATAAATAAAAAATATGCAACGATTTCCTTTGTTTGATGCTCTGATATTTTTTTCAGCTCATGAAGGAGTTCCCTATGCTCAACTTATTCAATATCCATGAGAATCTCATTGATGCTTTATTAGAATTACAAGCGTATGCTGATGTTCAAGCTGTTTTAGCCAAATATGATGGTACGTTATTGATAACATTCTCTGTGTGTTTAATTCATATTTACATTTATCAAAATGTGAATCAATGATATACCGCTATATACTTAGGGCTATTCCAGAAATAAATACATGGGGGGGTCGGGAGGCACCTTTTGTATATACCAAGCACCCATAAAAAAAAATAAAAAATTACCCCATGACCCATCAAATTAATAAACTCATTTTACAATGAACCATCTAATAAAAAAAAAACTAACCAGACCCACCACAAAAATATTTTTAAAAATGAAAACGGTACAAATCTCACGAGGTTTTTGGGACAAACATTCTAGTCAATGACGCGGTAATGCCTGTGCGACATTGTATCACAGTAGTTCTGAAGAAACGATGTCATATCAACAATCAAAGGCATCTATGGCGGGAATGTTGGAAAGATTGGGAGTCCAAACGATACTATTACCATGAAATGGGTATGGATATGTTTTTCCACGAATCGTTCGTCTTCTAATGGAGCACGCGCCCGGAGGCCTCTATATCACCATCACACCGACTGATAAATATAACGCATCGGTATCCTCGTATAAATCAACTAAGGTTTGCCTATTTTTATTAGAAAACGGAATACCTATTGGTTTCAAAATATTCCCAAAATCGATGCACTGTAAACTGTAATAATCTACAGAACAGAGTTCACCGCCATCACGTCCAAAGGGACCCTACTAAACGCGTCTCTAATTTGAAGAGTGCCGTAATGGAAAGTTATGCGCTGTAAAGAGCGACAACTCGAATAGTTCCATGTTACTTCCGATTTTGAAAGCAGCATTTCGAAAGCCCGTTTTCAATTTTCCCTCCGACGTTTTGTAACCAACACGACAAGAGCGACAATAAAAATATTCTGAAAACTCAACACCCACGTGGCACAAAATAAAACAATAGAAACTACCCACTACCCATAATAAATATTTTTTTATCAGTCCAACCACGGACCAATTAAAATATGAAAAAATACGACCACCCATACAAAAAAATATCGTTTACCGTCCAACCCCCCCATTTGATCATTTCTGGAACAGCCCTTAATATATATACATATATAATGTGAAATGTTGAAAGAATTATTTTTTGTTCAATATATTGATTTTAAAACATGTGAATCCTCTTAAGTTTGAAGATTTTAATTTATGAACCATAAATTAAAGTTACATGAAGGGTGGCCGAGAAGTTGGAGCATTCACTTTTCATGCGGAAAGCCGGGGTTCGAATCCCAGCCGCGATAAACCTAAGTCGTTAAAATAAGTAGTGACAGTTTCATCGCCAAACACTCAGCATCAGGTGTGAAGCCACGGGTCCTCGGAGATGACCTTAAAAATGGATGTCTCGTGTCACAGTGGGTGTGGCATGCAAAAGAACCCTCACTGCTCAATGACCGTAAGCGCCGAGCATAGGTCTAAATTTGAAGCCATTCACCTGTCTTGGTGACGTCTCCATATGAGTGAAAAATTCTCTAGCGAGACGTTAAGCAAGATGCAATCAATCATCAACCAGAATGAACATGTTCTAGAGGTCTTTTTTCAGATATCAGTTTACTAGAGGTCTTTATTTTTTCAGATATCAGTTTACTAGAGGTCTTTATTTTTTCAGATATCAGTTTACTAGAGGTCTTTATTTTTTCAGATATAAGTTTACTAGAGGTCTTTATTTTTTCAGATATCAGTTTACTAGAGGTCTTTTTTTTTTTCAGATATCAGTTTACTAGAGGTCTTTTTTTTTTTCAGATATAAGTTTACCGAAGTCAGCGACGATATGTTACACAGCAGCATTACTAAAGGCCCGAGCCGTGGCTGACAAGTAAGTCTCTACTCCTGCTCCGTCACCTGATTTACCACTGAGAAAAAATTTATACCCCCCCCCCTTGAAAAAGAGGGAGCGATATCTAAAGAAACCTTTGCTTGATAGTTATCAATCTTGGCACAGTTTTTGACCCTAGAGAGTAGATGACCTGTATTGATTTTTGAGGTCACGAAGTCAAGGGTAAAAACTGGACATAGAAAGATATTGTCAGCTTTATATCTTGAAAATCATTTGCTTGACTAGCATTTAACTTGGCATACTGGTACGTCCTAAGGAGTAGATGACCCCAAATTGATTTTAAGGTCAAAGGTCATGATTCAAATTAATCTGGACATGGGAAGATAATTTTCACTTCATATCTTGAGAATCTTTTGCTTGAAAGACATCAAACTTGGTAAACCTTAAGGAGTAGATGACCCTTATTGATTTTCAATGTCACAAGGTCAAAGGTCATAACTCAAGTGATTGGTTATTTAGAAATGTCTGATCAGTGACATAGTGAACATTTTCTCATATGTTAAGGTAATATTTTATAACTGAATGAACTTGTTTATTAGATGTCGAACAATTGTCCAATATAAAGTTTTTGGATAGAATTATTAGAATGCATTACTTTCGTTACATTTGTAGATTATCCTTTAGTAGTGTAAATAAATGAAATAAACAAATGCATCAAGTGTGCGGGGGGAAAAGAATATTGAGCAGAAATCAGAAATGTATTGTTTAGTTGCAGAAAATATTCTTATTACTTGTACTTTTATTTATCTGATTTTAAAGGACATAAGCTGTAAAATAAGTGAAGGAAGTACAGCCTTTTTAGTGCTAAAGTGATTGTGCTGGAATACAGATAGAATACAGAAAAATAAATCTTTAAAAAAGTGTCACTTTTGATCAAATTTTGTTGAAAATCATATAAAAACCCACAATTTGCTTCCATAGAGTAATGTTTTGTTTTTTCTATATAAATTATAAAATGTACCATGATGTGTAAATTTTGATATGTTGGTGTGATTTTTGACAGCCAATGCCTCTTTAAGATTTGCATTAAATATGTATGAATATGTTACCATAACAATTTTTCTGGAACACTGTGCATGCCGTTGTAGTCCATTGGCCGGACTTGGCGTGCACCACTTATGATGGCAGGTATATTTCTTGTTCCAGATTTTCACCAGATATCGCCTCCAAGCGAGGCTTAAGTACTGCAGAAATGACAGCTGTTGAAGCTATACACAGAGCTGTGGAGTTCAACCCTCACGTCCCAAAAGTAGGTCACATTCACATCTTAAAAGTAGGTCACATTCACGTCCCAAAAGTAGGTCAAGCTATGATTTGTTGTCTTAGGAGCAGATGTTTCGAAAATTGAGTCAGTTGTTACATTTGGACTACCGTATATACTCGCCTATAAGTCGGATTTTTGAGAGTAAATTTTTGCTCCAAAACTCTATGTCCGACTTATAGGCGCGTCCTGAGAAGATTGGTATTTTTCTGGGCGGCGTAATGTAGTGTTTTTTAAACAACTCCGACGATTATCATGGACTGCCACACAAATGATTATTGTTCACAAATATCTAGACATATTGTATTGTTTATGTATTTTAAAATTATGTATAAAGACAAGTATTTACATATTTTTATCTAGTTCAAAATTATTTACATACCGGTAACTAATACTTTCAATTCAACTAATCTATCATTTGTCGGTAAAATTGAATTACGAACCCGATTTAATATTGAAATATTCATATGTTTACCGTCTGAAATATATTTCATAAAAGATTGAATATTATTAACAGATAATTTAGATCATCATTCTTGACTCTTAAAAACTCTATTGTTGATACAATGAATTATACCGGAATCCCACAATAACAGTTTTCGCGAGGCGCGTGCCACTAAGTAAACACGTTGTCGGGTACTGGTAATTAGGAGACCATGCTTAGGTAAACAAGGGATCATTGTCCATAATAGATCAAGGGTTGCGTTTAAACCCCAAACAGATATGGCTTGGATATTGAGCACCTCATAATTATTAATTTCTCAAAATATTTTTTGAAACATAGGTAAAAACACTAGAGCATTGACTTGAAATTGTCAACCGATTCTGACAAAAATTTGTACCGACTTATAAGCGGGTCAATGGCAAATTCCTACAAATTAACCTTAAAAAATACAACCGACTTATAGGCGGACCGACTTATAGGCGAGTATATACGGTAACACTTGCACCAAAGCTTTGCTGCAGTTGTCAGTTCAATTGATAAAAGCAAGTCAAACAGAGATAAGTAGCATTTTTATTTTGAATGAGATAATTTCAAGATGAATTATTTCATTATTTCCTAAAGGATACCCCTGTTAATCAAAGCATGATAAACTACAAAGATATGTTTTGATATTTTTTTCACTGTCATCAACATATTTACTATAAATGTGATTTATTCTGCAGTATTTACTAGAGATGTGATTTATTCTGCAGTATTTACTAGAGATGAAGAGTCTTATATTGCCCCCAGAACACATTTTAAAGCGGGGAGACAGTGAAGCAATAGCCTATGCGTTCTTTCATCTGCAGCATTGGAAGCGAGTGGAGGGGGCCCTTAATCTCCTCCACTGTACATGGGAAGGAAGTAAGTCACATTTACTTACAGTAAGCACTACAGAACCCTGTTAATATTGACTGGATTTTAGTATAAGTGTGACTATCATTTCTTGAAAATGTCTCATAAGTTTGAGGGTTTTTTATTTGAGCAATCAAAATTTGAGTAAAGTCTCAGTCCAAGTTTCAACTTAAGTTTTTTTTTTTTGAGAGAGAGGCTTGGTCAGATATAGCTGTCGGAGGCCAAAGACCAAACTCTCAACTTATACCGGGACAAATCTGTATTGTTTTATAGTTGACCACCAAAACGAAATAAGACTCTTTGATTTATTCTACAGATTTTAATATAATCAAGTTGATATAACAATTGATTTTTAAATCTAATCCAATAAACCAAGGTTATATTTAGTCATGCTTGTCATATGGCATAGTATTTTATTCTGTTTATCACATGTCTCAAAGTTTACATAGTGATGTCAGATATGAAATGCGGAGTAAACCTTTCAACCAATCACTACGCGGCGAACTCATTCTGGGGTACACCTCAGTAAAGTGATTGCTTTCCGTATTTTCTTTCTAAGAAGTACGGTATCTTGAAGATGAAGTTCTATCTCCTTTTCTAGATTACAAACAGCTTTGTTATACATTTCATTGTTTTTGACAGCATTCAGAATGATCCCCTATCCTCTGGAGAAGGGGCACCTGTTTTACCCCTATCCTACCTGTACAGAGAATGCAGACCGAGAGCTCCTTCCTCGTAAGTTACACTCATTACATGCTGTATAGGCGGTGATAAAGAAAGAGATTTGTTATATTGTTGTATTTTTCTTGACAAAATTTTCAAAAAAATTATCAATTCTATATTTAAGAAATAGATTTCATGTTTGAAAATTCATGAGGGCGACACTTCACGTCAGCCTACTTTGTGAATCGTGTTAGTGCCTCATGAAGAGTATTATGGCTTGAAGCATTGCAGTCCATACCTTTGTATATTTTCAAAATTGAAATTTATTTTTCATATTTATATTCTACTTTCATTTCTGTCGGAATTTTCATGGCATTGTTCACAACTGCAGTGTATTCATGAGCAAATGTCCATCATTGCAATCTCTAAAGATATCAAAGGCAAAAACATGGGAAATTTAAATATTTAGACATGACAGTTCGGGGGTTTTTTTTTGGGGGGGGGGGGGGGGTCTTAGTTAAAAATTACTACCTTATTCATTCACAAAAATTTCCAAAATTCTGTCAAAATATTCCAAGAAGATGAAGCAATTAAAACTTTTTTATTTTAATTTTAAGACAGAATTGTGTAACAAATATTTTATTTCGTATGACCTACTATTGCATCAGTAGTGTCTTGATAAAGAAAATGTTGGAAAGTAACAAGATGTTTTCGTCATTTAATCAAGCATTTTTATAACCCTGTGTAGTGTCAATTTCATGACGTGCTTGTTAGTTGGCACGATTTGAATTGATATGTGAAAAGGTTGCAAAAAAAGCTATAGCTCCGAAAGTCAATAGTTATACTGGTATAAATTCAGAATTCAACATGGAAAAATTCCCAATATTCAAAAATGTCCATGATTTTCCTTAAATTAATAGATCATAGTGTAGCTTTTAACATTGGTTTAATAAACACTGCAGCTAAATGACTTAGTTACTGATAATGTCATTTTCAGTTAAATCTTTCCTTAAACATTGAATTTTACTCCACAATATTGTTTAGTAGTAACAGAAGTAATTTGCGTATCATGATTACATGTTTTATTGTTTGTTCATTGCAGCTTTTCACGATGTATCGGTTTACCCTAAGAAAGAGTTGCCGTTCTTCATTCTCTTCACCGCTGGTCTCTGCTCTTTCACAGCGCTGCTAGCTCTGCTGACTCACCAGTACCCAGAGCCCATGGGGATCATCGCGAAAACGGTTAGCATCGTTATATTAGAAGTTTTCAAATGGCCCATCATCAATCTAATTAAAATTGGCTGGTTTTAATCCACTAATGATTCTTACAACATTGACAGATTAGAAAGAGCTAATTTTGATCAGATTGACCCACCATTACTAAGATCCTTTGGCAATCCTGTTATCATCAAATACAATTATAACCATACAAGTTCTTACATAGTTTAAACATAACCTACAGGAAAGAGCTGTTCCTATTAATCCAGTGCAGTTCTGCCAAGGCAAAAGATCCCATCCTTTACAGCTATATGCTGCATCTTTGGCTATTGTCTTTTTAGCTCACGTGAGTTACAGCTCAGTGTCTTTTTAGCTCACCTGAGTTACAGCTCGGTATCTTTTGCTCATCTGAGTTACAGCTCGGTGTCTTTTTAGCTCACCTGAGTTACAGCTCGGTATCTTTTGCTCACCTGAGTTACAGCTCGGTATCTTTAGCTCACCTGAGTTACAGATCGGTATCTTTAGCTCACCTGAGTTACAGCTCGGTATCTTTAGCTCACCTGAGTTACAGCTCGGTATCTTTAGCTCACCTGAGTTACAGCTCGGTGTCTTTTTAGCTCACCTGAGTTACAGCTTGGGTGAGCTTGTATAGTCCTTGGGATGGCATGTGGTGTATATTTCAGTTTTTTAAGTGTGAGCTTTAATTGCAAAAATCCATCAGTTAGTTTTGACTGAGCTTGCATGTAAACAAACATTTGTTCAGAGCATCACTCGTGGTCAAAAGGCTTACCCTCACAGCTACTTCAAATTTGGGTCAAGTTGACCTAATTTTCAGTAACATCGTTGGCTATATTGAATTATCAGAGATACTGCTTTTACTTTTCTTAGCATTTTGTAATCATTGACATTTATTGATCTTGACATTGATCTCTGACTTACTTTTTTTTTTTTTTTTTTTTTTTTGCCTATAGCTAAAGATTTTCATGATTTTTTTTACCTTCTTTCTAAAGGCTTGATAATTGCATAAACTTTTGGGTCTTTGAAGTCATTCACATTTATGAATCAAGACAGAAGTACTGTGGATTCCTTATTTTATTCGAGTTCTGAACATCGCGAAATGTTTTGTGTACATATGCATGCATCAAATTGTGTGATCATGAATTCGTGAGTGGTCTATTGATCAAGAGTTTTAGCATGTATTTCAATAAGATGAAATAAAAGCGAATTATTTTATTTTACGTGTGGTGCTTTTCATGAAATTACTCAATAATAAATTCATTGTGTATATGTAGATATCTACTGTATTTGACCTTGTAAACTTGATGGTGATATTTTCGAAAACTTGATAATTGCCTACACCATTGGCTTTGAAAATCTAGGGCTTTTGTATTTCACTTATCCATTGTATTTTGCAAGAACTTTGTAATAATATTAAAATATTTGACCTAGTGCTGTTGATAATGACCTTTTGACCTGCTGAAATTGAGATTTGTGTCTGTTGATGGTGCTGTTGATAATGACCTTTTGACCTGCTGTTATTTTTAGATCCTCACTTGGTTGTATATGCCCGTCAGCTACATCCTGGAAAAGCTAGAAGCCATCTTGCCATCCAATCTTCTCCACCAGCTGTCTCGCATCTAATCACCATAACAACGCTCCAGATGCAACTAATGGAAGTGGAGTGTTTCTGTTATGGCATTTAAGAAAGCTAAAAATAATTCACAGAGAAAGTTATGCCCAGTAACAGGGTATTTGATAAACTAATGGTGCAATTTTATTTTTATTTTTTTTTGCTCACAGTTTACGATTTTTGCAAACTGTTTTCCTGCGACTATTTATAGGAGTAATTTCTTAAACTAATCATGTATGAAATTCTTGATGAACAATTTGTTATGAGATTTTAAAGGGTATAACTACACTGTATTGATGTATTACCACAATGTTTGTTATTCTGTATTTCAACATATCAGAATTTCTGATTGGAGATTTGTTTTCTTGTTTTTAATTTGAGGGTGGGTGGGTTGTTTTTGGAGGGACAAGAACTGCATGCAGATTTTTTTTTAATTAAAATATTGATTATGTTATCATACTATCCTGAGTGAAGTCTTAGTCTGTGTTCATTCAATTCCACAATCCCAAACTTAACAGTCACAGAAATTTAATTCCACAATCCCAAACATTGCATTCAGTCACAAATTTAATTCCACAATCCCAACAATCCCAAACGTTACATTCAGTCAAAGAAATTTAATTCCACAATCCCAAACGTTACATTCAGTCACAGAAATTTAATTCCACAATCCCAAACATTACATTCAGTCACAGAAATTTAATTCCACAATCCCAACAATCCCAAACATTACATTCAGTCACAGAAATTTAATTCCACAATCCCAACAATCCCAAATCTTACATTCAGTCACAGAAATTTAATTCCACAATCCCAAACTTAACAGTCACAGAAATTTAATTCCACAATCCCAAACGTTACATCCCATCACAGAAATTGGAAGGAATTCAGTAAGACCATGGCAGCTTTAGAACTAGTCATCTAACATGGGAATGATGTCTGCTGATTACTGTTTGAATTCTTTTAGAATGTCGTTACATGTTACAAGATATTACCTGGATATGTAAGAGGAATGGATGGCTCTGTTGTTCATGAGAATGGTTTGAGGGTAGAGAACGTTACCAAGTCCAATTCATAACTTAATGCTGTGCCCAGTTATTCTACAATGAACTACAGATGTTTATACACTTAAGTGGCAAAAAAATTTCAGCATTATCAAGACATTTATTTGATGCAGTGTTTGTAAATTATCTTTAAAATGTTAATTGAGTCCTCTCTTGCGATTAGGAATGGTTTGGCTTGTAAACATCAGACTGATTTTTTTACGGCCATATTAGAATGTTGATTACATTTATATTGCCATTTGATGGGGATTAAAACTCCATGGCCGAGAAATTCGTTTCTCCCACCTCTTTTTATTTTTCAAACAAAATTCTACCCTATCAAGGCTCTGTGACACATCCATTGGTTCTGAGGTGGTATCTGCATTGTCTTATGAAATTAATACAGGCACCCATTGAAAGCTTGGTTAGTGTATGTGAACAGTTTTATTCGTTTTCTATGAGATTAATACAGGCACCCATTGAAAGCTTGGTTAGTGTATGTGAACAGTTTTATTCGTTTTCTATGAAATTAATACAGGCACCCATTGAAAGCTTGGTCAGTGTATGTGAAGAGTTTCATTCGTTTTCTATGAGATTACCAGAATAAGGGTAAAACAATTCCATTTCATGTCTTACTATTATTCAAATTAACATTAAATTAGATTATTAGAGCAAAGAAAAAGTAGGTCATCAGTCACTGTTGATTTCCCAGTAATTTATTGCAAATTTCCATCAGCATGTACAGAAACAAAATTATGGATATAAATTTCAGAATGATTGAAAACATTATTTTATAAAGATGATAAGAGAGATAGTGTTAAAGACATTGGAGGACTTAAAAACATCCTGTAAGGTGATGGTAATGTATTGATTTATTCCACATTGTTCAAATTCCTTTACACCAGGTCTTTGAGAGATTTGTGGATTTGTATGCATGTCCATAGGTGTTAAATTGATATCAATGTGTTTACTTTAGTGCAAAAATATATAAACACTGTCATTCCCAGGGTTCCTGATTCATTGACCTGAGTGAATTTCTGTTTGGTTAGGTTTTGTCAGCAGATTAGTGTCATATTGCAGCCTTAAGCCAACCATACCTTTTTTGGCCAGATTGATGTAAATCTGTTTTCTTTATAAGTAGACAAAATACATATGTTGATTGTTTTTCTTTGTTAAAAAATCTGCATTATAATTGTTTACAAAATGGGTTCATCATGCTTTGTAGAGAAGAAAGCGATGTGAAGTGGTGTGTGATGCAGGCATACTTTCCGGTACATTTTTTTTTTCTGTGGAAGTACAGAAGCTTTATTTCTTATGTTAGCAAAATTATTTTTGCCAACCTTTACTTAGTTAAGTCTGGCATGGATTGCCAGTGTTATGTAAGGGTAATAGTTCAACTGTTGTGAATTGTAGAGGAAATTCGGGCATTGCACTTGTACCTTGTAATACTTAAGTATTATTTGACCCAGGGTCCTACAGAAGGTCCCATTGGGGACAATAAAAATTGAAGCAGTGATTTCTGTGTGGTTTTTCTGTATCTTTAAAAAAAACACTAACATTTGGGGGGGGGGGGGGCATGTTCAATCTCCTTTTCATTTGTATTCTTAATTCATGTTTATTCCGTCCTTAAACTTGCATATGATAAAACAGCGAAGTAGGAATAGAAGACAGGGTTGTAACAACACAAAATGAAGCAAGAAATGTTTCATAAACATGTATGGGGTGCAGAATTGATAAGGGTCATACACATGTATCTTTTAATTGATAGAAGTGACAAACCAATTCAAGATATTAAGGGAACAATACGAGGGCGAGTCAATAAGTAACTAGCCTATCCCATTTCCGATTGACCGAGACGGTTACGATTTCCATGCCTTGTTTCAATACATGTTTTATACCTGGGTACAAAATTGCACACGAATCCAGTCATTCTTTAATAAGATATTGAATGTCAAACATGGCTAGTGATGCAAAGGCATGCTTTTCATCTAGAGTTGAGTACCATGCTATAATTCGGTACTTGTATTTAAAAGGTAAAACAGGCAAGGAAATACACGGCGAGTTAGCCGATGTTTATGTACCATCTATTCGGGGTAGAGGAATTCAAACGCGGTAGAAAATCTTTAGAAGATGTAGCCAGGTCTGGATGCCACTGACGAAGAAATGTGTAAGAAAGTTCGGAATCTGGTATACTCTGATAGGCGAATTCTGGTGGAAGAAACAGCACAGGCATTAGGCATTTCACGTGTAAGCCTTTCAACAATCTTGCATGATCGTTTAGGGAACAGCCTGTTGTGTCTCCAATTCCCTTAGCGATGAGCAAATGGCAACCAGAGCACAAGTATGCAGCGCCTTGTTAAAGCGTATTAGGTCAAAAGATGATTTTCTTTTGTGTCTGGTCACTGTAGATGAGACTTGGGTTCATTATTAAGAGCAAGAGAATAAAGCTCAGGGTCGTCAGTGGGTAGGGCCTCAGTCCCCGAGGCCAAAAAAGTTCCAAGACGCAACCATCTGCTGGAAATGTGATGGCCACAGTATTTTAGGATGCAAAAGGCGTTATTTGGACCTTTTACCCAAGAAAAGTACAATAACCGGAGTGTACTATGCAAACTTGCTAGACAGCTGAGAACCGCCATCCGTGAAAAAAGCCGAGGTAAACTCTCTAAAGGTGTTTTGCTGCAACATGACAACGCAAGAGTCCACACTTGCAATGGATGCTGTAGAGCGAAACGGGTGTGAATTAATACCACATCCTGCCTATTCGCCTGACCTAGCGACTTCTTCCTATTCCCAAACTTGAAAAAGGATATCCATGGACATAATTTCCGGTTTGACGAAGAAGTCGTGACGGCAGTTGAAAAGTGAGTCAATGGAAAGGACCCTGACTTTTTCAGTTCTGGGCTGATGGCACTTGAACACTGTTGGCCTAAGCGCATCACACTTGAGGGCAATAACATCGGAAAAGAAGAGGTGGCTCTCAACCGGAAATAAGTTAGGCTGGTTACCGGTACTTATTGACTCGCCCTCGTATCTTCCTATGTCCAGAGTGGATCTCTTTAGGAGGTACCAGTGCAACAAGTTTGGTGTCAATCAACCAAATGATTCTTATGATATAGGAGAAAATATATTACTATGTGGAGTTTGACCTTTGGCTATGTGAACCCAAAATTAATAGGAGCCCTCAACTCCTTATGATGTACCAGTGTACCAAGTTTGATGTCTGTCAAGCAAAGGGTTCTGAAGATATCGAGCAGACAGCATCTTCCTATGTCCAGTTTGATCATTGACCATGTGACCTTAAAATCAATAGGGGTCATCTACTCCCTACAATGCATCAAGTTTGATGTCTGCTAAGGAAAGTGTTCTAAAGATATTGAGTGGACAGTTTCTCTCTATATCCAAAGTGGATTGATCATGTGACCTCAAAATCAGTAGGCGTCAACTCAGAATATACTCATAACCAAACCCACTTATGACATGGTTCTCAAGACAATGAGCGGACACCGTGGTCTAGCGTTCACCCGAGAAGTGCAAAGCAATATGTCCCTCTGCAAAATGTAATAAACTTTATTATTACGTTTTGCATCGAGTAGAGCTTTCATATTGCACATGAGCTTTTCATGTGATAAGGTCTTTCTACTGGTACCAAGATATTTGTCTTTGTGACCTTGGCCATCTTTGGAATTGACCATTATCGGGGGCATTTGTGTTTCCCAACACACCTTGTTTGTTTAGCTATTTTGTTTGGTTTTTTTTATGAGTTTTTTTTATCAATGATAACTGCACACTTTAAAACTCAAATAATAATACAGATACAAATTTCATAACCATAATTTTCATGTTTTATTATATTTTGCGTTAAATATTACATTGTTCGTTTATCTCGACGCAAAATGTAGTAATAGCGCACATATATATATTAAGACAATGATACCCTTGATATTCAATAAATGTCGAACAATAATTCAGTACTACTCTCATTAATTGATAGGTCCATATATCTTCCATTATTTGAGTTAATATGATAATTTGGCGCTCAACAGATCTTTCACACTTATCACATTTCGCGTTATTGTCCCCATTTTTCAGAAATGTGTTAAATGTTGATGTAGAAAACCTTGCTTCCCGTGAGCCTAAGTACTGCTATCTGTGTCAGCAGGCACTGTCCGTCGTATTGTTTTGTTTCAGGTTAGCTGTGTTTCTCAGGTGACCTAATGCTACTGGTCGTGTGGTTTGCGATTTTATATATTTAACTTCTTGATAACTACCATCCCAATTCTTTTCTGCACATCTGAAAGAAAAACGAATTACAAAGTGAACTGATGTAGAGCAGGGAGGCCTCTACCAAAATTGCAAATCTCATGGTCCCCAGAGTAGAGGCTCTGATCCCAGAACGGGGCCAAACTTGGTGTGCATGTATAGTGTTTGTATGTGAAACATTTAAATAAAATCCTTAGTGCTATCGACAGGGGATGCTTACTCCTCCTAGGCACCTGTTCCCACCTCTGGTATATCCAGGGGTCCGTGTTTGCCCAACTCTCTATTTTGTATTGCTTGTAGGAGTTATGAGATTGATCACTGTTCGTTATCTTCACCTTTCATTGAAGTGAAACTACATGGATATTTAGAAAGAGCAGGTGTTCTTAACCAAACTTGCAAATTTGATTATCCCAGGGTTAAGGGTTTTGGTATCGGGGTAGGGCCAAAATGGTCCGTGATTAGATGTGTTAAGAATTAATTTCTTGATAACTGCTATTCCAATTCGTTTCAAATTTTACATAAAGCATCTCTGAGATAAGGGGGCATACATTCTAAATTGCATGACCCCTGCATCCTTGGGGCATTAGGGGCGGGGGAAAAGCTACCAAAAATTGTCCAATATTCAAAAATCATCTTCTTTATAACCGCACAGCTTTAAGAAAATTAAAATCCATAGTGATGTAGAGCAGGCAGTCCACTGATACGACACGGTATGTAATAACGACACGGTATGTAATAACGACACGGTATGTAATAACGAGACGGTATGTAATAACGACACGGTATGTAATAACGACACGGTATACATGTAACAATTTGTTACATGCCGTATCACATCGCGTCGTCCACTACCAAAAGTGTAAATTCCATGATCCCCGGGGTAAAGATTCTGACTCCAAGGCGGGGACAAACTTTGTATATAGTGTTTATGTGTAAAAGATTTAGATAACATCTTTAATCCTATTGATATTGATGTAAATGGGTATTTAGAAGGAGCAGGTAGTCCTTTACCAAAATTGTAAATTTCATGAGTTTTTGGTTCCAGGGGATGCAGCGTTATTATAGTGACTAGTGCTGTTGTCTCTTGAAAGATGTCTTTAATTTTGTTGATACTGAAAAAAAAAAAAAAAAAAAAAAAACAACAACACCTAAATGCATATTCAGGAAAAGCAGAAACGGGTGTACCAAACTTATGAAATTCGCAACCCCAGGGTTTTGACTTTGGGGTGGGTGCAAACTAATCATATAGCCTCCTGTTTGAAGCACTAGAAGCTTTCTCACATCTTGGATCGCCGGAAATGAAAAGGTGAAAACAATGATATAGCACAACAAATGTTGTACGTCACTGATTTATCTTTTATAAATTAATTCAGAATGTCACGTGATTTGTATGTAAGTCTGTTTGAATGTACGTTATATGCAAGGAAAACTACATGTATAACATTATTGCTGCGTGTATACATTTCTGAATAGATAAGGGATTTATTAAACGTCCTTTCTGGCCACACCCAGTTCTCGGAGTTTATGAAATACATTAACATGACATACTTGTTAGATTAAGTTCTCCGCTTTGTGATACTCAGGTGACCCCTAAGGCTCACAAGCCTCTTGTCCTACTTTATGGACACTCATATTTATGGAGCGCCAAACTAACATAAACTCAAATAATTGAAGATATCTTCAATTATTTGAAGATATCATCAATTCTATTATTGCTCTCTTTAATTGAATTAATGCGCGCATTAAATCAATTATTGCTCTCATTAAATGAATTAATGCGCGCTTTAATTCAATTATTGCTCTCATCAATTGAATTAATGCGCGCATCAATTGAATTAATGAGAGCAATAATTGATTTGATGCGCGCATTAATTCAATTATTGCTCTCTTCAATTCAATTGATGAGAGTATCAATTTCGTAGAAACATTGCTCGCAATAATTAATTTAGAACTCGGTATAAATAATTTGATGATCTCTTTAATTCAATTGAAGATATCTTTAATTATTTACAATGCTTTTGTATAAGGAATTAATGCGCGCATCAATTCTTTTAAAGAGAGCAGCAATTCAATTTTAGAGATCATTAATTCAATTGTGGATATGTTGAAGATATCTTTAATCATATAGTTGCTCTCTCTAAAAGAATTATTGCTCTCTTCAAATGAATTAAAGATATCATTAATTCAATTGAAGAGAGCAATAATTGAATTAATGCGCGCATTAAATCAATTATTGCTCTCATCAAATGAATTAATGCGCGCATCAATTCAATTATTGCTCTCATCAATTGATTTAATGCGCGCATTATATCAATCATTGCTCTCTTCAAGTGAATTGTAGCGCGCATCAATTCAATTGTTAATATCATTAATTCATTTGAAGAGATCATTAATTCAATGAAAGCGCGCATCAATTCAGCTGAAGAATTAATGATATCATCAATTCAATTAATGCGCATAATAATTCAGAATTGAAGATATCATTAATTATTTGAAGAGATCTTAAATTAATTTGTTGCGCGCATCAAATGAGTTGATATCTTCAAATAATTGAAGATATTTTCAATTATTTGAGTTTATGTTAATTTGGCGCTCCATACATATTAACATTATCATCCAATAAAAATGATGACATGCACATTAATCACAGTGTCCAAAGTATATGCACCCCATGCTCTCCATTGATCTTAAAATATAAATCACACAGTCTTATTCAAACCAAATCTTTGATCCAATATTCTGATGTCGCGAATATTATCATCGATGGATGATTCTAGAATATGCAACCGCAGGCGCTAAAATGTTTCTGTAAATAACTTACGACCTTTGTATTCTAATAATAACTACAGAGGTCGTAAGTTATTTACAGAAACAAGTGCCTGTGTATGCAACAGAGAAATTGATATATTTATTTGTTTGTGTATTAGACATTACGCTAAAAAATAAAAGTTTTAAATGAGCTACAAGTGATTTTAACGCCTGTATATAAATGTATATTCACAGGGGCTGAGCCCGTTTTGGGCCCGAACCCTGTGATACCATAACAATAACCTGGTCCTTTTTTGATTTACATTTGTCAACCAGTAGTAGTGAAGATGTTTTATGTAAATTTGGTGAAATCAAATACAAACTACATAATAAAAATTAGTTTAGAATGAAACCCAATGAGACTGGCATGGCCTTCTTGAAAACCAACAGGGACCCAGATCTATATACAAAGTTTGATAAAAATGAAAAGTGGAGATAACGAACAGTGATCAATCTCATAAATGCCATAAAGAATACAAAATTGAAAACAGGGCTTACAAGGACCCCTAGACACACAAGAGGTGGGATCAGGTGGCTAGGAGAAGTAAGCATCCCTTGTTGACCGGTCACACCCATTGTGAGCCCTCCATCGTAAGTATGTACAGAATGACCAAACAATTGGTATGAAACACGTCAGAAAACATTCGCCACTACATAAATATGATTTGGAAAAAAAATATAATTTGAATTTTATTCTTTAGTTATATATGCACCATTTCTGCAAGTCTGATTAAACAGTTTGAAAACTGTAGTTGATATATTTAACACAAACACTCCCATACTAGCTACATTAACATTTCATTCCAATAGGAACTAAAGACTTTACACAAGCTATATCATTCCGGTAAAGTTAGATACGAATTTCTTTTTAAAACTACATTTCCAAACCAATTGCATCCCGTGGGCATCCAGGTTAGAATAGGTCCTCAGTACCTCTTGCTTGTCGTAAGAATCGACTAAATGGGGCGCTCCTTCAGATGAGACCGTAAAAACCGAGGTGCCGTGTCAAAGCAGGTGTGGTACGATAAAGATCCCTCCCTGCTCAAAGGCCGTAAGCGGCGAGCATAGGTCTAAATTTTGCGGCCCTTCATCGGCAGTGGTGACGTCTTCATA
Organism: Ostrea edulis; assembly: GCF_947568905.1. Taxonomy (NCBI): domain Eukaryota; kingdom Metazoa; phylum Mollusca; class Bivalvia; order Ostreida; family Ostreidae; genus Ostrea; species Ostrea edulis. The sequence continues at coordinate 18,392,913 of NC_079170.1, read as the reverse complement.
CGAGTAAAAATTTCTCTAGAGTAACGTCAAATAATATTCAATCAATCTATGAATAACAGACGTTATAACTTTTAGTTCCTATTGATTTTCAGTGTGAAATGCCTAAGGTCAAGGTCACTGAAAGGAAGATTCATAAAATACCGCGTACAAGACGGTTAAAAGCTACATGCACCTCGGTCATCTAAACTTCGCCGTACTTGCAGGGATTAAAGAGAGTGTTTTAAATTCATTTTCAAGGTCACAATGAAAAGTTTCAAGTCACTGACGGAGAAGTTTACAGGATAATATGTGTTGTTACAATGTACATGCCATTCTTGTTTCAGTTTACAAAATGGACAGTCTGGTCGTGTCAGATTGCACAACACACCAATCGCCATTCCCTGACATAATGCGCCATTTCCGTTGTCACTTATAATATGTGCAACTTCAATAACGTCAAACACTGTTGGCATTTCCATCAAGCCGCAGATACAATTGTTTCTAAAGTTTAAACGTTTTTGCGCAGTATTATGTTCACGACTGTACCATATGATTATAACCTGTGAAAAATTGATAACAAGGCACGTAAATGATCAAATATCTGCAGCAATGAATTTCGTAATGACATTCCCGCCTACATTTCAAAATCTATTACCTGTTTCACACATCACTCGTTGCCCCTAGCTACTTCAAAGGGATTCTATTTCTGACTATAGGGCTCGAACGAAGTGACACTACTTTGTACACAAAGCACAGAATATCTTCTTCATTAAGAATGACGAGCGTACTACTCCGGTATAGAAAAAGAAAGAAACATTTTTGGAACTCAATAACGTTTTTTTCTTTTTAAACCCGTGGTAACTTTGCTTCGGGGGTTGAAAAGTCAGATGTATCCATTGCACTTCACTTCAGACTGGGACGACGGCCTAACTTCCTTTGTTGTTCGAAAAATTGATGAAATCCAATTCATCTTTATGTAATCAAAACTTGAAAAAATAATGAATGGGTTTCCGCCGTCTGTCGTCTGCCTGCCTCTGTGGTATGGATTATTTCCCGCTGTTGGCGCGGTATGCTGGCTATCTAAAGTCCCAAAGACGACCTGTTTGCTTTCTAAACAAACCACAGGATTTTCTCCCTATTTTATCTACCACTGCCATTGATTTTATCATTATACTGGATTGAGTTTTATACCCATGATCCGATCTCCTCAACGATGAATGTGATACCCAATATTCTTTAATGGCGTCAACTGATCTCGGTTCTGGATTATTGGGATGTGCGATAAGGTCTTTTCGTGAATCAAAATCTTTGAGTTCATAAAAAATTTAAAATTCTGGGTTGGTAAAAGTTGTCAATCGGTAGCTTAACCAAGATAGGCTATTCGGCCATTGTCTGTTACCTTCTAATCAAAGATAACTGCCGGACGATATGTGGTTTCAGAAGTGAATGGTCCACATTGTCTTTCATTATCCTTTCGCATACGATCAGAATTAAGAACGTTTAGTTATCAAATATCTCGATGTCTATATTTATCTCCATGTATGTGTTTTCCCACTGCAATTCTTCACCAAGATAATTTATATGCATAGTCAGCAAGTGAAACTCCAGAACAATTAAATGTTCCTCTATTAGTTCTGTTCCTCAAGTGGTTCTGTTTCTCTAGTGGTTTTGTTCCTCTAGTGGTTCTTTTCCTCTAATGGTTCTGTTCCTCTGGTGGTTCTGTTTCTCTAATGGTTCTGTTTCTCTAGTGGTTCTTTTCCTCTAGTGGCTCTTCCTCTAGTGGTTCTTTTCCTCTAATGGTTCTGTTCCTCTAGTGATTCTGTTCCTTTAGTCGTTCTGTTTCTCTAGTGGTTCTGTTTCTCTAGTAATTCTGTTCCTCTAATTATTCTGTTCCTCTAGTGGTTCTGTTCTTCTAGTGGTTCTGTTTCTCTAGTGATTCTGTTTCTCTAGTGGTTCAGTTTCTCTAATGGTTCTGTTCCTCTGATGATTATGTTCCTCTAGTGGTTCTGTTCCTCTAGTGGTTCTGCTCCTCTAGTGGTTCTGTTCCTCTAATGGTTCTGTTCCTCTAGTGGTTTTGTTCCTCAAGTGGTTCTGTTTCTCTAGTAGTTCTGTTTCTCTAGTGGTTCTGTTCCTCTAGTGGTTCTGTTTCTCTAATGTTTCTGTTCCTCTAGTGGTTCTGTTCTTCTAGTGGTTCTGTTACTGTAGTGGTTCTGTTTCCGTAGAGGCTCTGTTCCTCTAGTGGTTCTGTTCCTCTAGTGGTTATGTTTTTCTAGTGGGTCTACTTTTCTAGTGGTTCTGTTTCTCTAGTTGTTCTGTTTCTCAAGTGGTTCTCTTTCCTTAGTGGTTCTCTTTCTCTAATGATTCTGTTCTTCTAGTGGTTCTGTTACTGTAGTGGTTCTGTTCTTTCTAGTGGTTCTGTTCTTTCTAGTGGTTCTGTTCTTCTAGTGGTTCTATTCCTCTAGTGGTTCTGTTACTGTAGTGGTTCTATTCCTCTAGTGGTTCTGTTCCTCTAGTGGTTCTGTTATTCTAGTGGTTCTGTTCTTCTAGAGGTTCTGTTTCTCTAGTGGTTCTGTTCTTTCTAGTGGTTCTGTTCCGCTGGTGGTTCTGTTCTTCTAGTGGTTCTGTTACTGTAGTGGTTCTATTCCTCTAGTGGTTCTGTTCCGCTGGTGGTTCTGTTATTCTAGTGGTTCTGTTCTTCTAGAGGTTCTGTTTCTCTAGTGGTTCTGTTCCTCTAGTGGTTCTGTTACTGTAGTAATTCTGTTCCTGTAACAGTTTTGTTTCTGTTCTGGTTCTCTTTCTCAAATGCCTTGTTTCTATGGCGCGCCATTCTTCTAGTGGTTCCATCCTGTAGTGGTTCCCTTCCCCTTATTTGTTCTATTCTTCTAGCGACCCCGTTCCTCTGGTGTATTCCAAGGTGACTCGGTATTAAACTTTTTCATAACTTGAAATCCAGGACAAATTATGACTCCTCAGTCTGTAGTGTTAAGGTTCCCATAACTTCAGTGTCTCTGTAATTTTCATAGTAGTGGTTCCGACGTCGTATTGGCGGAGACATGTATCTCATAGGATTACAGAAATATTCTTCATATAGTATCAATCAACTGAACTTTATAAAAGTTATCAAAGTTTGGTTTGTCTGTCCATTGAGTGCTTTAACTGTACAAAACTATACATGATAAAACATTTTTTTTTTATGCGATGATATCTTCAGCGACTGAAAATATATCTCGATTTCAGAAAATTTCATAAGTTCAGGCACATGCATAATTACAGTTATCACAATTTCTCGAGAGGCTGAGACTGTGTACAGGAAGAGAAATCACTGCGCTAAGCTTGATTCACGATGTAAATATTGTTTGCCACATACCGTATTTATGCTGCTTTATCTAGAAAATTAGGTGATTCTTCAAGAAAAGTAAGAATAAAACATATTTAGGAGGCTTTCTGTAATATTTAAACGTGAACATCAACGGCGCACTTAGCTTCTTGGCTTACATAGGAATGTGAGCTGGCAATTTAAAGGTCGCTGGATCAAATCCCAGCACAGTAATCGGCTCGGCTGGATATTTGGACTGACGCCTTTACCGGATCTCGGAACAGTCCTCATAATTCATGTCTGGAAAATTACATTCAGCTTTGGTCGGTTCTTGAAGGGTACTACACGCATTTGTGCAATTCATATGTAAGCAATTTCTTGCAGTGCAGAGGCATGCTTGTGTACGCAATGGTCCCTGGGACCAGGGCGAGGCCTAATGAGAATTGAAAGTTCAGAAATTGTTCATTTATTAAGCAAACGGGATAAAGGGATGACAAACAAACGGATAACAATGAAGAAAATAGAATATTGATGTTTATAGCCAATCAGAATGATGCACATTTCACGCGCTCTACAACACGAGAACCGGAAATGAAAGAGATATATGTATCCTAGCTTGTACGATTGTATAGATTATGTAACAATGTTTACATTTTGTCATACATAATCATATAGTCTAAAGGGGAGAAGGAAGAATATAACCGGGGGCGGATCCAGGAATTGAAGTTAGGAGCGCAATTTCATGAGGCAGGGCGAATGTGGGCCGCCTTAAGGACCCCAGTCCTGGGGGGGGGGGGGGGGGTCCTGGGGACGAAGCCCCCGAAAACTCATGAATTTTATAGATTTTGTGGGGCTTGAAATATGTTTCCTATGTTGTCATTTTTACTATTTTCTGTCACTTTTAATGATGTGGAATTAATAGATTTTAAGTTGTTTTGTTTTTTTAAAATATAAGATGAGTTCTTCCAATGACAGTAGTTCAACAAATCGAAAGATCTTGTCATTTATTTCTCTGAGAGCGGAAAAATGATTGCTTCTTTTATCTTTTTTTTTCTAAACAAGAAACCAAGACTTATCTTAAATTTGAAAACTTTAGGGGCACCGGGTGACATACGGGTAAATTTAATAAAACGGAAGTGGCCTGTACATCTACATCACGCAAATATGTCACAGGAATTTATAAGACGTTAAATTACTTAAGGCTAATGGTACCCTCCCAACCCTTGCTCCAGATCCTGCCAACTAACAAACACACACACACAGAGATACATGTTATACATTTCGGTGCATCTACAGGTACGTGAATTAAAAACATATAGATGTACATATAAACCAACCAAAAGAAACATAACTAGTCATTTACTATTGCAAGTTCGAGAGAAAAAGTTTAATGCTTTGAAAATGTGACTATCCAGCAAAAAAGTTATTAAGTATCACGTGCAGTTAGGAGATGCAAGAGAGACAAAATGAAGGTTTCTCTTTGAAATCCCCGGCCTGTCTGACGTAATTGATTATTGGTTTGCGGTCACGTAAGAACATTTTTTTCTCGGGCAGTGAGGCTATGTCTCGGGTCGATGGCCCTTCACGTTTTATCATCTTTATCCCCCCAAATCCACAGAAGTACTAAAAAACACTCAGGATATCCTCCAAATAAATTTATGAAGCATGTCAATAAGAAGAGAAAAATCTGGTATTAACAACATGACACCCATCAGAATTCTCTCGACTTCAAAGGCTTGCAGACCTTCATCAAATCAGGGATTGGTGTTGGTTTCTTTGAGAACTTGTTTGCCGTCTGCTTCTGTTATTATGAAATTAAATTTCGAGTGAAATACAATAGTTTGGTTCTTTCGACTTGGCCGTCGCTGGTGAACCTGCATTACAGCATTCAATTAAGCTGCGAAAACTTACAAAGCACACTCATGGACAGGCGTTTTGGTAGTGACTGAACTTCATCCATGCCGGATGGGAGTTTTTTCTTTTCATGTATATCTCTTATCCGACGGATAATCTTTTGTACATATAGCACCTGTGAAGAATTTCTTGGACCCGTTTAATTTCTTTTGAAGTGGATTTAATAGATGACAAATGTATGATGCCGCTCTCTAGAAGGAAAATTTGGGATGAATTTTCGTAACATCTATCTGGGTGTCGCCTGCTTTGTTCTCCACGTTGCAGGAAAATCAGACGGAGGCCTGGACACTATAACGTAAGTTCTGCTAAAAAAAAAAAAAAATTCAAAAGGAAAATTTTAAAATCATATACACTGTATATTTCATCATCAAGAAGTTCGCAAAAAAAGTGAAATTAACGTTAAATTTGCAATTTAGCTAGATTTTTAAGCATTCGGTGACATTCAAACAGCATTAAGTCTCGTGCACAGAGAATGACATATAAGTCTCGTGCACAGATAACGACATATTTTGTTTGCAAAATATTCAGATTTGTGAATGACCACATATTATTACTAGTAGTTACATACTAGACGGAACACAATTTTAACAGGATACCTAGACACCGTCGCACATCCACTAAACAATGTTAAGCCGTTATAATCCCACACTTTTGTTACGCCTGATTTATTCAGTATAACCTTGTCGTTACATATTGGATTTTATAATGAATGCTTTTGTTATACATTATCACACATTTTCTCAATATCAAAATTTGATAGTTAGAAACAAACATTTCTCGTTCTAGATTGCTGAAAATGTGATATTTTTCTACACATCATTCTTTTAAGAATGTTTTTTTGTGAGAAAGAAAGAGTTGAAATAATTATAAATTTCACGTGGTAGAAACTTGCCTGCATTATCTATTCAACGAATACAACCAAAGCACGCCTACAGTCTATAAGACAGTTATTTACTCAAATAATCCTTCTGAATAATTAACTCTATAACAGATAAATCGTATTGAATAATCGAGAGTTGTCATATGAACGATCAAGTGTAAGCGTTCTTTGGCAACGCGCACGTGTAAAGGAATGCCAGTGAGATAGATAAGTCTATTTTTAATGGTCACACCTTTTAGACAGACTTTATGGAAATTTTAAAATTTCAAAAATACAATAAATCAATCAGATTTGCCGAATGATTGACTTAAGTTTCGTATTCCGCAGACTCCGTAACCGTTTCCGAAACTTGCAAGAAAAGCTATGATTTTCTTTTTTTATTGGTATATTTGAAGAAAAAAAATGTTTTCAATAGATGAATTGGAATTCTTTTCCAAACAGTTGTGTGCGATTGTTTATGGAGAAAGGGACAGTTATGATTTCTAACACAAAACGACGCGAGCTTCAACCTGCATTCTGTGATGCAAGTGCTGCTCGTGTCGAATCCTTCAGACGATCGTCGTTACCTTTGACCCCCGAGCTATAATCAGATAAAATGAAGAGGGTGATATAAACGTCTATCAGGGCGAGCTAAGAAAAAAGATACACCTTTTTATTATTTTTCCTTCTTCATTTCATTGAAAAATTATCAGATTTTCGATCGCATCATTGACGGACTGAGGAAAAACTGAACCAGGAGTGCATCGGAGTGTATATATTGTAGTGACGTCTCACAGTGGAATTGTCCGTTTATACACGGTCATGTGAAAGGAATTTCTGTATCAATTTTACTCGCTTTGTGACGATTGTTTATCCTCCAAGCAAAAGTGACCAAAATATTATTGGATTATTTACCCAGCTATTTAAGAATTAAAGCAATATTATTTCGCTAGCCCTTGCTTTGTCAGGTTTCGAATTCGCTGGGCATAAGAAAGATTTGACATTGGAGATCAACTCTGTCTTGCCACACAGCATTTTGTTTCTTGAAATTGGAGGAAAGTTAAAAATTTCAATATCTATGAACAAAGTTTAACGCATATTCCGAAAATAGATTTTTTTAAGGAAGACTTTGTGAAATATTTATTGGAAATGTATTACAAAATTTTTAAGATATCGTGGATGATTTAAAAGACTTAACCAAGATTAGATTTGATTAAGATGATATTTGTTGGTTCGATTTGAACATGACATAATTAAGTAGACCTGCAATTGATACATCGAATGACTCGTGTTATTCCTGATGGGTCTCCCGCTATGACATCGAAGTTTTTACTGAATGGATTTCTGTTAATTCTAGTCGGATTTCTGATATTGCCCGTGGAAAGCACATGGTGGTGAGTTGTTATTTAACTTTATACAGTATTGTATTAAATGAACTCATTTCAAGGATTAAGCTTCAATTACTGAGCACATCGTTGGAATACATGCAGTTCAAACCTTTAATTTGCGATGAAAATGTTCTTTAGTAAAATCACTTCTTACACATGAGGTTTTAATAGTTTTGTTCAATTTATCTATTAAATTGGTTTCATTCATAAAGAAAGATATAGATCGTGAATTGGTAAATTGATATACACATGTATATGAAATACCAGAAATCTGCAAGTTTTTGGGTTTGTAACAGCTCGCTGTTAATAAATTGACTACGCGCGCACATTTCAGTATTTAAATTCAATTTATAAGAAATATTTCAAACCTGTGGTGTCTGCAGCTGCATGCTTGGCGCTTAATTTATTAATCTGCACGCACTTCTTGACCAGATTTCCTTTTTTCTTCTTCTTCATAAGATAGACACCGTAGAAAGTTAATAGAGAACGATTTATCATTCCAGGAAATTCAGCAATATTATGGTAACAATCGACATTGATTTATACCCCCTTAACAAGGTCTCGCGAGATTTGTCAAGATAAGCGCGGCAGAGGGTCGAGATTACATCCTGATCCTAATATAACTTTTACCGCTAGAATATGACAAAAGTGCTATAAACATTTCAGATACAAGATAATTAAAATTTTTACGAAATTCAAACCGCCATAATCTTTCAAATATTTAATTATACCCCTTAAAAGCCACAAAAACTGGGAGATCCAACTGCAATACTCAAAGGTATTGCAACAACATCCAGATAAATTCTATTGATATGATACTTCTGGAATTTGTCAGGTAAAATATATACTCATGTAATTTGATGTATATAATGTATATACGAGTGCCACGGTTGATTTATAACAAGTGCAATGCACAAGCATGCCCAGGAAATGCATGAATGAGTATGTCGTGTGCTCATGATTTTTTTTTGTTGTAAAATATGAGTTAGTAAACAATTATTACCAATCTTAAACACAATGCTTTGATCGTTTTATACTTATATGTATGACCATGTGCATGTGTCATACTATGCATTATGAATAGCATTTTTTTTTTGTCTACTCTAAAGAAATGAAAACGACTAAGTGCATTAGCAGCCATTTTTGGCCATGAAATATAAATATCCCTTCATTGCTTTGAAATTCGGTTATTTCCACGTTGATAATGTTCCTGGTTTGGATTATCATGTAAAATCTTTTTTAAATATTTTCATGATAAATGTAAGAAATACTAACTTTTCAGGCACTTTTTAAACCCCGAGAATCTTAGGCGTTATACCTGACTCAAACGATTTTCTCGTAAATTTGCTATACCTAACCCAAACGATTTTCTTGTAATTTTGCGAAATTAAACTGCAAAAATTACATGCACCTCATATCTCAATTTTTACTTGGTCGATACATGATCGACATTACGTTTCCTGAAGTTTGAAAGAAAATGGGGGAAAATACACGAATTGGTGACGTCTGATATTAGTGATTCGTAACCAAATTCATAACAACAAATTCACACAACCATTTCCGTGATTTATATAGTTTAAAATTAAGGCGAAATTAGACTACTACTGAGGTATATTGAAACAAGTCTCTCTAGATTATGTATTATCACTACTGTATGTAGTCAAAATAACTAGGCTGCGGTTAAGAACATTGATATCGATAACATGAAATGAAAATGTTTGTTCCAAAACAAACAAAATTATAAGCGCTCACGGAAATACTACCAAATCTAAGAGAAACGATTTCCTCTGAGGAAAATGGTTCAGAAAAGTTATCCAGTTAAACTAACAAGAAGACATGAATTTGAAATTTGAACCCAATCAAATTCACGATATACGAAACAAATTCAAATACTGCAAAATATTTGGAAATGTTATTAGATTAGCAGTTAATAGTTCAATTACGCTCAAATTCCAGGATTTAATCTTCAGAAAATCGGTATAATTCGAAGTGCGTAATGCATACAGATTTGATGGCTGGATACACTGCGAGCAACCACCGTGTTACGTACGGACCTGCAGTAACCCATCACGTGTTACGTCTAACCCTGCAGTTACCGCGGTGGGGGAAACTTCACAGGTGTTACTCCATGAAAAAGACGATCAAGTCTATAATAGCAGTATGAAATTTGAACCTCTGTAATAAAATTCAGGGTCCAGCACTTAAACAAATTCATCGGTTATATTGTGTCATCAATTTTGCATTGAAGTTGAGCTGCGTGTGTTGCTTTTAAGCTTCTAAACTACCGAATGCGACACTAGATGGAGCTAGCGATGCCGGTGTCAGTAGTCTGATCGCGACACTAGATGGAGCTAGCGATGTCGGTGTCTGTAGTCTGAACGCGACACTAGATGGAGCTAGCGATGCCGGTGTCTGTAGTCTGTGAACATCAGATATGATTCATTTTGTTATTATCACCACATTCTACAATAATTTTTCAGAGAAAAATGTGTTTATATATGAAGAAATTTATGAAAATAAAAAAATAATCCTCGCCGTTTTCTTTCAAATTGCTAATGTAAAATAACCAATGTTATTCTATGCTGTCTGGGTTTAGAAAGAATGGGTCGCACGCGTCGAAAGCAATCGAAATAAAACACAGTTGTATGTTGTATGACGTATCATTGTTTCATGATTTCTTATTTGTCTGATAAGTTGACAGTTTCAAGAAAAGGGTCACCAAATTTGAAACGTTACAGTCGGAAAAAGGAATAATGTTTGGTGAAGCTGAATTCTCTTATTTGTTTCACATCATTTCAACGTGGAAATTCCTGAATTTCAGAGCAATCAAATGATGTTTGAAGGATCAGAAATGGCCTTTGTCGCACCTATTTACAATATGCCATTCATACATGTACAATACTGTAATATAAGAAAATACATTTTCAGAATTTTATCATTCTACCACAGGATAATGGACGACACAAAGTCAATTTCAATGTGATTTATTTGTCGATAAAAGAACAGATATTTCAATTTGTCATAAAAACCTACATATTACAAAATCTAAATATCTACATTTTTATCATAGAGAATATATACAGCAATGGACACATGGGGATAATTTCGACTGCCGTATAAATTACACTATTCTTGTATTGTTTATAAACTATACAATCTAGACAATTTCTCCTTAAATGATAGAAAGAAGCGCATCCACAACCCACCCGTTAGTTAACCCGATTCAGTTCAAGTGTACAATGTGTACACACGTAACTTTATTTGATCAATGTCCAGTTTCATATACAATGTACATGTATTATATATATATAAAAGGTGAAGATAAAGAGCAGTGATCAATCTCATAACTCCTATAAGCAATACAAAATAGAGATTTGGGCAAACACGGATCCCTGGATATACCAGAGGTGGGGTCAGATGCCTAGGAGGAGTAAGCATCCCCTGTCGAACGGTCACATCCGCCGTGAGCTCTATATCTCGATCAGGTAAACGGAGTTATGCGTAGCCAAAATCAGTGTACCAAGATTTGCTTGTCCTAAACATCTTAGTGAGGGCTTCGTTAACGAAATCGTACTACTTTCTGATCCTACATCGCACAAGTAACTAAGAAATGGTGACAGTGGCAAATCCAGAAATTTTTGAAACTGGGAATGCAGCAAAAAGGAGGGGGATCTGGGGGCTGTCTTGAGGCCCCCGGCAGTATGTCCAGGACGAAGCCCTAATGGGGACCCAGGTGACAAAGCCCCCGGAAGTTTCCTAGTATTGACAAAATAAGACGTACATCTATTTATAACAAATGGATGATATTTGTGAGAGCGGGAGGGGGCGTTCCATTGTTGGATCCGCCACTATGTGAGAATACCGATAAAGCTAAATTGCGAGAATCATGATGAATTTCGAAATACAACACATGCGTACTACATGCTGTCCGATTCGATTTTCTCGTGGTTCTACAAAATTAATATTTTCAAATAAATGTAATCCACACGTTACCGACGGTAATTGCAAACGCAGTTTCCGACCATTTCACACAGCAAGGCATGTTCTCTTGAATAGTAACAGGATTCTTATTCTAGATCACGTGACCCTGCGTAGACATTTGCATGCTGGGTGTTTGCAAAGAACGAGTTACAGGGAGTGCATGGGTCTTTTGTGGAGTGTAAATTAATAATTAATGAGAAAATTAACTAGAAATAACTATACTACGATGCATATTTCAGTTTGAGTCTTGGTTCTCCTTCGGTTTCGGTCTCGAAGACAAACATGTTTATATTGTCTGGTAAAGATCGGTTTATTACGATGCGGGATGCGATCAATTTTAATTTGTTAGTAAACAAAACAGAAATTTTTTTTACAAACTTAATTAAATCAAGAGATGAAACATCCAGCTTTTCTTCTTGGAATATAACTAGTTGCCGCTTTTCAAAACGTCTGTTTTAATGAAATGTTCGTGGAGAATTTATATAAGCTGTTGAAGAATAATTGACGGTTTAACAAAACTCATTAAAATCTAAACATAAAAATCCACTTTGCAAAAGAGCAAAGTGGATTCCCTTGAAATGTTATATTAATACATGGTTACATTGTTATGGGTTTGTTCTATTTGCGCCGACATTATTAGACATAAACAATTGCGCGTTATGACAAAACGGGAATCCTTCAAACTTTTATTCTAGACGGCTAGACTTTTCTGAACCCTTGTAAATCGGTGTACCTTACTGTATCTAAGCGGACCGGAAGCATACTAGTTTTTGTCAGTTCGTGAGATCTATACAACTGTCATATTGATGGGGGAACTGATGCAGAATGAATTGCATATCTATAATAGGAGCTCCACAAAGCAGGCTAAGCCTTAGTAACATGGTAAATATATCAAAAGTGCTCTCTAAGACCTTGTCCACCGACTATAAAACCACACACAGTAAGAATTTATACATTAGTGTAACAACATCTCCTGTAAATACACTGTACTATACGCGGTCCCTCTATATATAATACAGCACTCCTACATACGTAATACAACACTCCTACATACGTAATACAACACTCCTACATACGTAATACAACACTCCTACATACGTAATACAACACTCCTACATACGTAATACAACACTCTTACACACGTAATACAACACTCTTACATACGTAATACAACACTCCTACATACGTAATACAACACTCTTACACACGTAATACAACACTCTTACATACGTAATACAACACTCCTACATACGTAATATAACACTCCTATACATACGTACTACAACACTCCTACATACGTAATATAACACTCCTATACATACGTAATACATCACTCCTACATACGTAATACAACACTCTTACATACGTAACACAACACTCCTACACACGTAATACATCACTCCTACATACGTAATACAACACTCTTACATACGTAACACAACACTCCTACACACGTAATACAACACTCTTACATACGTAATACAACACTCCTACACACGTAATACAACACTCTTACATACGTAATACAACACTCCTAGATACGTAATACAGCACTCCTACATACGTAACACAACACTCCTACACACGTAATACAACACACCTACATGTACATACGTAATACAGCACCCCTGTATGTGCAATACAGCACACCTGAACGTGCAATTCTAATTTGGGACAAAATACACTTAAATCACAGAAAAATTCACTGTACATGGATACCTACTTCCACCCTTACACGGGGTTAAACTCACGACCTGCAGATTCAAATGTAACCAGCGCGCTGGACCTCTCGGGCATATTAGACAAGTCTAAAAACCTTGCTGTCGAATGGAATTCTCGCTACACTGTCACACGCTACACGGTCAGTGAGAAGCAAAATGTAATAGTCATTTGACGTGAATTCTAGAGGATCATACAAAACACACTGCAATGAGAAGGTTATAAGCACATAGGTTGAAATGAACTCTTGAATAAATGTAACTGCTTTAAGTATAGAAATATTAAATATAAAGCACACAAAAAAGCGCCACTTTAGCCCCGACCAAGAGTTGAATTCACGACCTCCTCGCAGCGTATGACCAGCGCGCTAAACCATCAATCTACATACATCCTTCTATTCATCTATTTATCTTTCTACCTGTCTTCAGTTCAAATGTAGCGGTCGCGGTAGCTGAGTGGTAGATCGTTCGCTTCCTGACCTGGAGGTCTCGGCACCAATCGGCTTTTGTTTCTTCATTTCTTTGTTTTACGTCCCTTCAAGATTTTTTTCTAACTCATATTGAGGCGTCACCAGTTAAAGGACGGTGAAATACCACAAATTTAGACCCATGTTTAGTGCTCAGAGTTGTAGCAGTGAGGGTTAACGTGACAACGCCTGCCGTGACACGGGACCTGCTTTTTTAGGGTCATATCCGAAAAAAACTGTGATTTCCGAGCGTTTGGTGAAGGAACAATCACTATCGATGTTTACGTTGTATGTTTCTCATGAATGGGACTCAAAACAACCTCCTGATCACGAAGTGAACGCTCTACCACTGAGCTACCGCGCCACGCTCTACCACTGAGCTACCGCACCACGCTCTACCACTGAGCTACCGCACCACGCTCTACCACTGAGCTACCGCGCCCGGAAGCCCCATTCATGCCGTTACCCCGTCAAACTTAGGTAGCGATTGCTCCTTCGCCAAACGGTCGGCATTTAGAAGCGATAACCATGGGTTTCTCGGATATAACCTTAACAACGTAAAAGAGCCCTCACTGCTACGGCCCTGAACCTAATTATGTATAACTTTACCTGCAACTGGTGTCGTCTCAATATGGGTAAAAAATTATAAAAGCCGAATAATAATTATTTTTAAAAAACATTTTAATTCAAAGCGTTTCGTGAATTGTCTTTCTAAAAATCTTCACCTCATTATTTGACCTTCAAAAACAAGAGGATCTCTGAAAGTTCAATAGAACAAGTAAATTTCCAGTGACCTTGACTTTTTGCATTTGACCTTGAAAACTAATAGAACATAGACCTGGATAAGAAAGGTAGCTTATAAAGAAACACGCCTAAGACATGTTCCCTGCAGTTTATCTCTGTAATTTTGCTACAAACGGAAAAACGCATAAATAAAAACGAAGTGTTGAAGTTAGCCAATACAAATCATAATTATAACAATGATTCTTAGAGCGGAACAGCTCTCGTAACATGTCAAATTCACGGCTGTGTCCTCCATTAACGTTTGTCCCTTATGTGCGCAACATAGCATGTGTCCCCGTATGTGGTATTGGAATTGCATATTAAATACACAGTCTTGCACGCATGTATTTTCGGAATCCCTGAAATGATCGTGAACTTTTACATATCACCTTGAAAACTAATAGGTCTCAAGATCTGTATGCCAGGAACCATTCCGGAAAGAATACAAAATCCAATAGAAACGGTTGTAAACAAGGAATTTCCCTTAAAGTGGTCATGACCTTCAAACATGTCCTTGAAAAACAAATAAGAAGAAGCAATCTTTGGTGGCACCATTCCTACACGTTCGACAAAAATTGTCCTAGATCACGTACACAATAGAACTTGGAAGTTAACTTTCAGTGACCCTGACCTTTTACAATTGACAGGGACCAAACTCTTCGTACAAGTTACCGTTTCTTTAATCTTTATATGAAATAGACCACGGAGCCATCATTACCTATTTTACGTCTTACAGTTCAGGTTTGACGCGACCATGGCACGAGTGGGACTCGAACTCGCGATCTCTCGATCACAAAGCGACCGATCTGACCACTGTGTTACTGGGACCGTTGAAGAAACGTCACTGTTACCGCCACTAGCGCTTGAGTGCATAGGTCTAAATTTCTGGTTCTTCACCTACTACTGGTGACGTCTCAATGTGAGTGAAATATTTTCGAAGAGACGAAAAACAAACAATCGTTTGAAATTGGTAGTGATTGCTTCTTCGCCAAACGCTCGGTATTTAGAAGTGAGAATCACAGGTCCTTCGGATAAGACCTTAAAAGGGGAGGTCCCCTGTCGCGGCAGGCGTTGACTCGTTAAAGAACCCTCGCGGCTCTAAATTTGTGGTACTTCACTTATAGCTGATGAGTAAAATATCATCACAGGGACGAAAAACAAACACACTGACCATTCTTCTGATAATAAAGAGATTTTACATAAAACGAAGAATTAATTTTAGTCAACCTTATTGTTGATACCATAAAGTTATCTAAACAAGGACAACGTCACCTTTTCTTTGGATCTTTGGAAATTTTGAAGTCTTAGCTTACCGTTCTTATTTACGGTCTTGAAAAGTCGAACAGACTTATACATAACGTGAGTTCTACATCTTTACAACTATATGCACGTACTTCGTTTAGAATCGCCTAGCATGCTAACATTGAAATTCCCTTCTGTAGGTTTATCAGTCAGTTGCCGCTCCATGCCGTAGGCGCGGGTGTGCTCTGTGATAATATCCCGGGTCTAGCTGGACGACAGCGCCGCCTCTGCCGAATGCACCCGGGGGTGATGGTCAGTCTAGGCGAAGGGGCGAAGATGGGAATCAAGGAGTGCCAAAACCAGTTCCGGTTTCATCGATGGAATTGCAGTACCCTCGACAGGGATGCGTCCGTTTTTGGAAAAGTTATGTTGAAAGGTACTTTTACTTTCTATCTTTAGAATATATCCTAGTATAGCACATGCATGTTAGCGAACAATTCAAAGTGTTTATCGTTTTTCTTGAACTTTTACATGTACGAATTAATTTTACGATTTGTGCGTGTCAGGTGTTCATGCAACTACGATAAATTAATCACGCGTGGTTTCACGAGATGTATCTGCTACTGATTTATTATTCTCAAAATTATTTTTAAATATCCCCCACCCTTATTTATCACAATTACTGTGTCAACATGGAATTTCATATTCGCGTCCGATATACAGTCGGTACGTGTACATTTCATTGTGGTCCCACATTCTATTGTTCAAATGGCATACGACACATTATAAGTGCAAATGTATTTTTCCAACATCCTTCCTCATCGGAACAATGAATCCTAACTTACACATCGTGTATTGATAAAAGCACCATTCTAATCAGTATTTGCTTCTTCATATATATCATAAAGTGATTGCAGTTACCCTGATCTACGAAGCCAAAATCCCGTAGTGCGCGAGACTTTGTAGACGCGATCAGCGTTCGCTGTCTATATACATGTTTATGATGTTAGAAAAAGATAAAAGCCAAAGGGAGGTTGTCATGGGCTCGGATTGATATCCATAGACCTCACAGAAAGTTTTTTTTAAAAATCAGTATGCCTGTCTGTTTTTCACTCAGTAGGACGAAAAGCAGGTTTTAGAATTGAACTGACCACCACATGGGGGCGTTGTCTATCCAGAACATCCAAGCGCCTTAATTTCTTAGAAAGCTAATTTCAAATCATTTTTACCCTCGCACATGTTGTGAAATAAATCAGCGTTTTGAGATTTAGTTATGGTGTGAATGTATTCTACAGATAATTGCTAGCAGTGGTAGATATATAGGAGGGTAAGTAGATGGTTATCAGAATTGGTTTTTTCCCCTGGCAGAATCTTCGTGCGTGTCTCGGATAGTTTTGGGTAATCTCTATCCGCTGGTTTACAATCAAATTAATTGTGAATAATAGACAAAAACAATAATAAAGCACCTTTCCTATGACCTATTTATGATTTATACGATAAGAATAATTTTCTTGCCGTCAAATATTGATCCCCCCTTTTGATTCTCAATTATGAAATATTATAACGTCGATATTTTTAGCCTACAAGACGCAAACATTTCCCAGAGGGAGTTGGCAAAAATTTGGTTTTGTACTTGTAAATAATTAATAATTCGGCGAAAAGTACAATTTCATTTTCTCTTGAAATTCCACAGAATCGGCGAAATTTCGGTTTTTATGTTGCTAATTTTTGTCTGGTTCGTCAATTAGTGAACAACTGCAATTGTATAAGATTTGAATGCGGCTAAATACAATTAACAGGAAATTTTGACTATCAAAAAATCGAAACACTGATAATAAATAGTTTTTATACAAAAACATGTTGGTATCGGATAGTATTTTTATGTTCATTTTTACAAATAGAATGAAAACTTCCGGGAAAATGAATTTATGAAATGTGTGCATGCTATTTGAGAATTTCCAATTGCTTTGCAAGAATGTTCGCCAATTATTTTAAAAAGAGATCGTGTTCTTTAGAGAAAACTGACCGCATATGTGGGAGAGTGTTTAATTAAGGAAATTATCCAATTTAAGTTAAAAAGATCGTCGATACCTCCGAAGAAATTCCCAGTAAATCACATACCCGCTAACAGCCAGGCCAAACAAAATCGCCCAGGGAAGAGATCTCCCAAAATTGTCCATGTTTGTGCAAAACATTTAAACTATTACAAAGCAAAGAATTTTAAACGGAACACGACGCTTTATTTAACCTGCGATGTTTCATTCATCAAATGTCTGACCCATGCTGTGTTTTGATTTCATTTACCTTAAAACTAACAAACTACTAGGGCCCCTCAAACCGAATGAAAACCCTGTATTTTCTGTCCATTATACTGATAATTGAGGGATAAATGGCTTAAAATTAACGTCGATGTGTCATTGAATCGTGGACTAATACCTAAACAGTTTGGTCGTTCAAGAACAAGTGTGTTTGTTTATCCAAAAACCGCGAAAATCCGGAATTGTGTTAGGATTTTGTTACAAAACGAATCACGGACGAACGGTGCGGGCACCAAAAGGTGTAATATTTTCATGTTGATTTTGTTATTTTTCGTTATATTTTTCGGTATAACTTTTATTCACGTTCCCTCCTTTATAGTGGTATGTTTAATGTACTTTAAAATCGCCATGATCTAAGATTAATTTGAAACTGTTACTAGCGCATGATTTTTATAAGAATATTTAACCATTCTTTCCCGTTCACAGATCATAGGAACATATCTTGGTATCATCTTATCTATCCACTTTAGTTTTTAAATGAATTGTTTATACTGCTTCTGAAAGGTCATGTACCCGTGTCCTGGTTATGTTGAAGGTTATCATTATTCACAACAATATTGTGCCACATCATAACCACGAAACGCAATATTTCAAGAAATGGGACTCACGGTGGGTGTGACCAGTCAACAGAGAGTGCTTACTCCTCCAAGGCACCTGATCCCACCTCTGGTATATCCAGGGGTTCGTGTTTGCCCAACTTTCTGTTTTGTATTGCTTATAGGAGTTATGAGATTGATCACTGTTCGATATTTTCGTCTATCATTTGCACGTGTTGCGTTGTGAGTAAACGTTTCCCTGTTTTAGTAGGAAGTCGAGAGTCTGCTTTTGTTTACGCCATATCATCAGCTGGGGTTGTCCACGCCATTACTCGATCATGCAGCAAGGGAAACCTTCTGCAATGTGGATGTGACCCGACTAAAGTCGGGAAGAGCAGAGACATTTCGGGCAAGTTTGAGTGGGGTGGGTGCAGCGACAACGTCCGGTGGGCTAGCCATTTCTCTAGAATGTTCATTGATGCAAGAGAACGGCGGGTGCGCGACGCACGCGCACTGATGAATCTCCATAACAACCGCGCTGGGAGACGAGTGAGTATCCGTAATGTTCATTTCGTATAACTGTCTAAAAGATGAAAATTAACGTTTGCAAGCACCGGGACACAAGTTCCGATTGCACGAGTGTTCGAACTGGTGTACATGAATGTACAATGTATTCAAACATCAGTTCCACATGCTACAATTAGCACACACACGTCCCTAAGATAATTTTCATTCTTTTACACAGGCTGTAAAGAAATTCATGAAACTAGCCTGCAAATGCCACGGAGTGAGCGGGGCGTGTACAATCAGAACATGTTGGGAAGCTATGCAACCTTTTCGACGTGTTGGCGAGTACCTTAAGAAAAAGTATAACGGTGCCACTCATGTCATGATTGACCAAGGTGGCTCCGGTATTGTTGTGGCAAACCATCACTTCAAAAATCCAACGAGGAAGGATTTGGTTTACCTAGAGGCCTCCCCGAACTACTGTGTGCGTGACCTGTCCATTGGTGAGTCTTTGTTTCTAGTTTGCGAATATCAACGATAGGAAACTAGACCCCCACACAATCGTTAGAACATTCTCAATATCTTTAAGAATCTGCCAAGTGCCACATGTAACAGTTTATCCAAATCTAAACTCATTTTGTGCAAGAAATGTCAAGGACAGATCGAATATGGAATTTTTCATTTATACTAGTAATTGAGTCTTCAAGTTGAGACGACTTAAATTAACTTCTTTTTCAGGGTCAATGGGTACTGCGGGGCGCCAGTGTAAAAAAGCTTCATTGGGGACCGACGGATGTGACATCATGTGTTGTGGGCGGGGCTATGACACAGAAACTGTGACGCAATTTGACAAATGTCACTGTAAATTTCACTGGTGTTGCCATGTGAAATGTAAACTTTGTTCCAAACGCGTAGATATACATACATGTAAAGGACCAAGTCTCCATGGTAATGATTCGCACCGGAAGTCAATATCTGGATAAGTTCTCAAGGTTTTCCAATGACTTCCATTTTGGAACGTGCAATTTTTAAGAGTGCTATTGGATTGCCTTGTTACTTGGTTTGGTACATTGACTACAAACGTGACAAATCAGTGGGAAACAATGACCATTTTTTCAGTGTTATACAGTATTTATTGATATATTTATATTTGCACTGTTTATACCATATTTATTTGTTGATTGTAAAAAGATTTCTCTATTTGTTAATGTTTCAATTCCTCATTCTTTTACATTTGCATGTCATATGTACATTACTTCCATTAAAAGCGGTGATAATTCATTAATTGCTATGATGTAAGGTTTTCTACTTTGATTCAGCGTTTGACTACGGATCACTCCGTTTACATGATCAAGATAGAGGACTTGCAGAATATTTCACTCATATGGAGACGTCACCACTGCCGGTAAAAGGCTGCAAAATTTAGGCCTATGCTCGGCGCTTATGGCCATTGAGCAGGGAGGGATCTTTATCGTGCCACACCTACTGTAACACGGGACCTCGGTTTGTGTAGTCTCATCCGAAGGACCGCCCCATTTAGTATCCTTTTACGACAAGCAAGGGGTACAGAGGACCTATTCTAACCCGGATTCCCACGGGCTGTATTCTTTATAGACTTTATGAAATTGATTAATGTTCCTTATCTTCACATACATGTATCTCGTTGAATATTTTTGAGCGCAGAGAAACTCAACAAAACAGTGAAGGGCCAAATAAGGAAAACACATTTTCATTGTAAAATGTTCAAATCTTTAAGAAAAAGTGTTTCATTTAAAAGTTAACAATCCCAAACATCTGACATATAGAGACAACAAAAGTGTTCCAGTAATATACAACACAACAGTAGTTGATAAGGAAAACAATGAAAATATCCATCGTCAGCACCCCGTCTGATTTTCATAGGAAAACACAGTCATAATCTTAGGGAGTTTTGATGAACCTGGTCAATCCAAACTTGTATCTGGTATGACCACCTCTAGTCCAGATCACTTCCATCGATTTGGGGAATCTGTTAATTACATTCCGGAAGTTATCCTGTTAATTACATTCCGGAAGTTATCCTGTTAATTACATTCCGGAAGTTATCCTGTTAATTACATTCCGGAAGTTATCCTAGGGTATCCTGAACCATTCTTCAACCAGAGCAATTTCAAATTCACGCAGCCCGTTTCTTGGTTTGGTCTTTCTGAAATTGGTCTTTGGAGTACCAAGGTATGCCCCATGCATGCTCTATTGGATAAAGGTCCGGATATTATATTGGGCCATCTATCCTAACGATCGTTGGATTAAGGTCCGGTTATTATATTGGGCCATCTATCGATTGACCACTTTTGCACAGTGGGGTCTGGCACTGTCATCCATTAAAATGAAATGATCAGCGATGACTCATCCATCAGGTCTAACGATATCTCATCCCAGTAGCGAACAACTGTCACAGATTCGTTCCTTATCATGTAGAGGTCTGTGGCTTCATTGTTATTGATCCTTGCCCAAACCATAACTGAGCAACCACCAACATGGTCATGCTCAGCAAGTCCTTTAACCTCTCATTTTACTTCCTCCATACATAACTACCACTGTCATTGAAATCCCGACAATATTTGGATTCATCAGTCCACAGCTGGGTACGATGGGAGTCCCAGCTGACATCCTCTGGAGCAAACTGGAGGCGGCGGTTACGATGTTTTACCGTCAAAGGTGGGTGCACAGCGGACCGTAAGCATGTAATCCCGCGTCATGAAGATCAGAGTGGTGACATATATACCTGTAGTTACTGTTTTCTCTCTGTTGAAGACAACTGCTGAAGATATTTGAGTTCTTGTGACAAGCTAGCGTTATATGTCAACCTTGTCTGACGGGTGTGTTTTTAAGGAGGTCGCTTTCTAGGTCTCAGTTTGATACTGTTCATCGGTTTAAACCGTTGTAGCAAAATGTCCAATAACAGTATGACTGGCTTCAACGTTGCGCTTTGAACATCCAGATAACAGCACTCCAAAGGTCCTAGCGCCTTCTTCTCGTTAAATGTCTTCTTTGAGACAAGATAGCTCGTTAAACAGAAAGTGACCACTTTTCATCAATCAGTTCAGCATGTTTCATTTGGAGCTTATCAGAGCAGTACAGGTAACCATATCCAGAGGAAAGGAAAGCGGAAATTGTGAAACTTACAGCAACCTAATCTGTCAGGAAGCAAGTTCAGATCAAGAGAATGTTTGAATAACAATCCAAGAACTTGTTTGAAAGCCCAGTAATGGCACGAAAACGTACATGTATCTTAATATAGTTAAACAAACTGTATTTTTAAAAAAATTAGGTGGCCCTCAACGTTTTTGTTGAGTACATGAACACGTGAAAAAACATACCAGAGGTGGGGTCAGGTGAGAAGTAGGGTCAGGTGAGAGGTGGGGTCAGGTGTCTACGTTTTCCGTATCCGACATGTGATGGATGAAAATAATTCAAATACAACAAACTGATAACCGATATTCAATTCTTAATCATGTACACTCCAGAGTATAAAAGTCTCAAATCTTTTTTATTGCAAAATATATATTTATTACTCACTTCTACCGTAATCACAAAATGATAGCTACAGAAGATGGAGAGTGTTTAAGAATGAATTTGATAGCATTAATGTTCTGATAATTTCATAGTTATTGCCTGTTATATATATAGCATGTTTGAATCTCTATAACGCCAGCATTTTGTTTTTGTTTCATATTTTACAAACCTCCTCATTCTATTTTTGAGACGTTCAGACATTTCCTCCCAGTGTCAAATTTGAGATAGGACAAGGGATTTAAGATGTGTTTTTCACCAATAAGGAAAATGTACCTCTAGAAGTCGATATTTACACGCTGATAATTCCGTTTACTCGATCAGGATATAGGGCTCACGGCGGGTCTGACCGGTCGACAGGGGAGCTTACTCCTCCTAGGCACCTGATACCACCTCTGGTGTGTCCATGGGTCCGCGTTTGTCGTACTCTTAATTTTGTATTCTTTATAGGAGTTATGATTGAAATTGATCACTGTTCGTTATCTTCAGTTATTCAAATACTGTCAAAAGATACACCGTTGGATTGATTGATGTTTTCCGCCACACTCAACAATTTTTCAGTTATCTGGTGGCGCCCAGCTTTTATTGGTGGAAGAGAGAACTCAGATAAAATGTACCTGGGAAGAGACCACCGACCTTCCGAAAGTAAACTTTCTCACTTACCAGCGCGAGCGGGATTCGAACCCGCGCCGACAGAGGTGAGAGGCCGTATGATTTATAGCGCAATGTTATAACCGCTCGGCCATGGAGGCCCCTGATACACCGTTGGATATACCAGTCAACGAATACATCGGTATAACGGAGATGTTCAAATGTTAATAATAAAACAATTTTATTCCCAAACTCTTACTCCGTTTCCTTCTCCTATGAATTTTTACTATTTTATAGAACTAAACATCAAAAAATGCTGGCCTATGAAATGTACAAAAGTAACTAATCTGTTTAGCAATAGTTTACATAACGTATCTTTTAATACCTATTTTGACATGTACTTAAAATTTAAATACATAAACAAAATATTCTATTACCTTCAACTTCTTTGAAATCCATGTAATTTTTGAACATGTATATATAACATTAGATTTAAAAAATACATGAAACCTATTAAATCTTAATCCCTTTTCCCAAGTAAAAAGTCTTTTAATTGGGTTTCCAAAATGCGCGACATCAATTTTATAAGTCTAAACAATTTGTCTGTGGTGTTGTATATATTTTATTGAACTTTAAATGAAATATTGGGATTGGGTGCAAGTTCTAAAACTTACAATGCCCTCTCCCTACAAGTATACAAAAAAATATTTCAAAATTACGAGTACAGAAAAGGTCATTGCTGCTCAATACTGAACACTGAAATTTACATAACATATCTATCTACATGTGCATTTATAATTACAGTACCCTATGTAGGTATATTGTTAAAATTCACATCAAAATCATTCATTTTAAAAAGAATACGTTTGTATGGATTCAATTGAATACAATCTCACTTGTCAGTGGTGTAAAAGGAAAAGAAAACTCTTAAAGAAAGAGAAATTTGTACATTTTCTTCTGTAAAACTTTCAACACAAATATAGCCCCATCCTAAAACTGTACAGTGCCAGAGATTTAAAGATTTTTTTTTTACTTGAAATAATACAGTAATATTTACATTTGTCAATGTCTGGTCAGCATTAAACCTTTGATATTTCAATGTATTTTTATATCTTGATAAAAGGCACTGAAAATTTGGCTTAGCATAAAAAGCTTTATATTTATAAACCGACACAAGTCAAATTACAAATTTATTTACTATAAATAAAAGGAGTACTAGATAGTTTGTATCAGGAGGATATAAAAAAAATGTTCGCATGGGGCAACTCTTTCATAAGCCTAAACGATTGCAAAATTTAACCTAAGCTTCCAATGCCTTCATGGCTTCCGTAACATAAACAAGGTAGACATTTATTCCTTAAATAAGCATATTTATCTATCATGACATTGACGTGAAGTTTTGATAAACACATTATTAGCGTCCTCACAAGTTGTTGCGCAAGTCTCAAGAGCAAACACTAAAAAAAAAAAAAAAAAAAAAAAAAAAATTCCATCCATGTACATTTAGTCTTCCCTGAGAATCACAAAATCTACTAGCATACCCCACTCTCTGTGCGGATAAAAACCACACCTTTCAGTTTAGTGAATGACACAATCTCTCTCTTTCGTGTGAATTTCATCATACTCTCTATCATAATATAGTTTGGCACAAAATATTATTAGAACACTCTTATAATACACATGCAAGAATATTGCAATGTGCGATCACAACCATTTAACAATTGGGACTAGTTGAAAAGCATCGATTTTTGAATTTTAAGTTATTCTGATACAAACTGATTGATTCGTTTTAACAGAGCGTCCCTGCTGTAAAATATGACCACTCCAACTGGCACACAGACACCAAGGACCAAAAGAACGCGCTTGTAATTGATACGTGACTTCCGGTTCACTGGTAAGGTCACAAGGTCGGGCGGATCAACATTCCTTTTCTGAAATACCTGGAAATGATAAATGTAACTAATAATCAATTCATTTAAGATTTCATGATTTCTTCCGGTTATGCATGTTATCATGTCGCTTCAGCAACAATTTCAACCAGTTTGGACATTGCACACGATAATTCAGCAACACGCCATTTACATGTAGGGCACTGCGCATGTTACTTCAAGTACAGCGAAATAAAATTGCAAAGAAACATCGACAACATAATAGAAGAAAAAATAAATGCAAGCTGGCATTAGTCAAGGTTAATTGGCATTAGCAGGTGCGGCAAGAGCAACACGTGGGGAAAACTACTTGCTTCGTTAACACGGGTATATCCTTACTTACATATAGAACTGCGTTTACGAACCGTGTCACGCGAAGGAAACTGTTTAAAACTACGTAATGAAAAGGGTCAGGACTAATCTTTCTTTTTTGATTCTTCGAATTGACATACATGAACACGTCTTTAACACGAGCTAGAGGAGTTAAAACGAGCTAGAGGAGTAACCCATGTACAGTGCACACGCATGTCGATGATAGCATGCTGTCTCGCGTCCTTCTGAGAAAGTTTCAATCCTGGAAATGGCACCAACGTAAGGGGTAGTGTTTGATGTGACTTCAAATTAAGTAAGGCTTCTAAACTGTGTAATTATAACTGAGAGTAATGGGTTCAGTGAGGCATACAAACAAATTAAAATAAGAGGAAAAATACGTATGCGCATGTATTATTCACTTTTGAATACCCACAGCAAAATCCTACAGGCACCTGACCACTAGACCATGTATCCCGTGCACAATCCTACAGGCACCTGCCCACTGGACCATGTATCCCGTGCACCAAACATGGGGCCAAAGTGGTACTTTACCTACAGCTGATGACGTCTCAATATGAGTGAGAAATTCTCGAATGTCCTTAGAACAAATGTATCCTTACTTGATAGACCACTGTTCGAACGTCCCGTGACTCCCACCTCTAAATGCCGAGTGTTTGGTGATGGAGCATTTACTGCCTATGTTAACGTCTTAGATTCGAAGCGGCAATGGCACGAACGGGTCTCGAACTCACGACCTCTCGGTTACGATGCGAACGTTCTAACTACTGAGCTATCGCGAACGGTCTATGTGTAGAAAGGGTTAACTGCAAAACTGTTATAACTTTCAGGGGATAAAAATTATGACATCCCTAATTTCCCCCCTCAAAGCTACAGTTATGCATCTAGCCAAGGGTTTACAATCCACTTCGTAAGTGGAAAGCCAGCGGATCTTACTCCCTTGGCTAGTGATGACGTCACTAATTTAACTACTAGTATACGGAGATAATTATGTCTGCGATTACTTTCCTTGATATCTACGGAAACGGAAGTGCGCGGTTTTTAAATTTTGTTTTTGTTTTGTTTTTGCAATCAAATAAATTCCCTCTTAAACCAATCACAGTTTTCAAACTATCATGACATTTAGTACCGTGAGTTCCTTTTTACTTTCGCGAAACTTTTACTTCACCTTGCCGAATCACAAAATTTATTGTAGGTGAATGAACGAAATTATCAGACAGAGACAATTATTTGTCTTATCTTTAGGAAAACATCGGCGTGTGTTACAAACTAAAACACAAGTTCAATCTGTCTACAACAAAGCGTTAAGATTCTTCCGCATCGATATACTGAGAAACGTCCTATGGCAACTGCTATCAAATGTGTTAATTTCAAGTAACACATTTATCATTTGAAAGGATTATAATCATAGCAATTAATTATCATATTTCAAATGATTTGTTTTTGATTAATTGAGTCAATGAAAGGGGCGAAAATTCGCTTGTTACTGCTTTCATCATATTTACAAGTATTCCCTTACAGAAAAAAACTAGTTACACATCACAAAATAAACATACCGAAACAAGAGGCCCATGGGCCACCTGGGTCACCTTGGCCCATATTTAATTTTTTCCCTATATATTCGCATGTAATAATTTGATCCCTATTGTGGCCTCAACCTACCACCGGGGGCCATGATTTTTACAAAATTGAATCTGCACAATGTCTGGAAGCTTTCATGTAAATGGAAACTTTTCTGGCCCAGTGAATTTTCAGAAGTAGATTTTTAATGATTTTCCCATATATTTGTATGCAAAATTTTGATCCCCTACTGTGGCCCCATCTTACCACCGGGGACCATGATTTTTACAAACTTGAATCTGCACTATGTCAGGAAGCTTTCATGCAAATGTAAACTTCTTTGGCCCAATGGTTTAAGGAGAATTTTTTTTAAAGATTTTTGTCTATTTATTAGTTATGTAAAACTTTGATCCCATATTGTGGCCCCATCCTAGCCCCAGGGGTCATGAGTTCTGTACTATGTCAGGAAGCTTTCTTGTAAATCTCAGCTTTTCTGGATCAGTGGTTCTTGAGAAGAATTTTTTTTCAAGATTTTCCCTATATATTTGTATGTAAAACTTCGATCCCCTATTGTCGCCTTATCTTACTCCCGGGGGCCATGATTTTAACAAACTTCAATCTGCACTATGTCAGGAAACTTTCATGTAAATTTCAACTTTCCTGGCCAAGTAGTTTTTGAGAAGAAGATTTTTAAAAGATTGTCCCTATATGTTTGCATATAAAACTTTGATCCCCTATTGTGGCCCCATCATACTCCCCGGGGCCATGATTTAAAAAACTTCAATCTGCACTATGTCAGGAAGCTTTCATGTAAATCTCAGTTTTTCTGGATTAGTGGTTCTTGAGAAGAAATTTTTTTAAATGACCCCACCCTATTTTTGCATTTTTGTGATTATCTCCCCTTTGAAAGGGTCATGGCCCTTAACCCTGAATGCCCTTCACCCAAGGATGCTTTTGGCCAAGTTTGGTTATAAGTGGCCCAGTGGTTCTGGATAGGAAGTCGAAAATGTAAAAAGTTTACATACAGACGGACAGACGACGGACAACGGGCGATCAGAAAAGCTCACTTGAGCTTTCATCTCAGGTGAGCTAAAAACATAGTAAATTTACGTAAAACATACCGGAATCATAGTAAATACACATTAGTCATGCCGGAATCATAGTAAATATATATTAGACATACCGGAATCATAATAAATATATGTTAAACATACCGCAATCATAGTAAATATACGCTGGACATACCGCAATCATAGTAAATATATGCTGGACATGCCGGAATAATAGTAAATATACGTTATATATGTCGGAATCATAGTAAATATACGTTAGTCATACCGGAAACATAGCAAATATATGTTAGTCATACCGGAAACATAGCACATGCATGTCAAATATCTATGTTAATTACACCTCTATCACTATTCCATCGGTACCTAGACATTTGAGACTCGGCGATTTGCTTCAACTGTCCCTCTTACAATGAAGCAAATTTCATTTATACATGTACAGCACGTGACCCACAGAATCTGAACAATAGGGGAGCACAGATTATGAAACAATAAATGCAGAAAAACATATTAAAAAGAGAGCAAGGTCACCATTAGTCAAAATAATCCCCAAGCATTATGACAGTGTAAATTCAATTTTGGCATGAACAATGAATTCCACACTCTGAAGGGATGCAATTCATTTTCTATCACGATGAATCGGGTCTGCGTGGCAGAACAAGTTAGTAGCCCAGCTTCTAAATGATGTATCGAATACTGTTTAAGCTTTAGCAATGAAATTGTCTCTGCTTTACTGGAATAGCAGAGCTCAGTAAATTTGAGCTTTGGGGATAAAACTTCACATGAAAACTTTTCATGACTTCTTGTTATCATTGAGGTCAAGGTCAGCAGGTCATTGCCCTCACATGGTAAAAAATGTTTACCAGGTGATATCTCAAATATTTATTTGAGCTTTAGCAATAAATCTTCACATTAAGATGACCCATATCGTCAGGTCAAAGCAAGGTTAATTAAAATCACAAGGTCAAATGTATCTTAAGAGTATTACAAGTTCCGTAGATCAAGGATGATATACTATTATTGTGAATTGTCAGAGAAACTTTGTAAGAGAACTTTTCAGAAAATAGACATAAATCATATAAGTATTACTTATGGCAAGGAGCATATATTATTTGTATCTAAAGATCTATAAAACTATTCTGCATAAGCTACATGTCAAGGTCAGTTAAAAAATATATTAGACACTTGCATATTAAGTAAAACATGGTTATAGCAAGCCTCAAGGGCCAGTGAAAAAAACTTCGTTAAAACGAAACTACAAATGGTATATCCAATAATAATTACTTCGTTATTTTCCTCTCATAAGAAATATTAATTAATTTGTTATAGGCATGTTTTATTGTACTCAATTTCATGTCGTTTCATGGCCTGACAATTTTGTAATGAGGGTCTGGCCCCTAAAATCTAGGTAAGTCTCACTTTTACAGAAGAAACAGATATTATCACTGTGTACAATGCCACATGCAGGGGACCGTGATTGGTGTAGCGCAGGGTGTGTGAATTCCAAGCGAAGTTAGTAGGTCAATAAGTATTCAAAGACTGATTGTGTTTAATTAAGATAAATCTAGATAGCCAAAAGTATTACACGGAAGACAATGGTTATTGAGAAGCTAGCATTAGCAATTGGGAAGTCTAGAACTCTTTGGAAATACTCAAACACTCCGACAATATACAAGTAGGGTGGGCGCAGGGTATATTTTTTGGTGTATTTAATGAGAAATCTCCATTCCTACTGCATAAAGTGCCATGTTTTCTTTACCAGAAAGATTTCCTTTGAATGGGAACTCAATATTCGTCTGAAGAAACTAGCACAAAATCATGATATGCCAAGTATTTGATTGAAAACCATGTGTGGCGTAGGGGGTGAAAATCACACACCCTGCGCTACACCAATCACAGTCTCTGCATATGGCATTGTACACAGTGATAATGAAAAAGTGCGATTGAGATCAAAAGAAAATTTATTGAAGTTTTATGGTCCCCAGAGCCTGAAAACAAAGAGCTTGGGTCAACATACACCAAATCTGGCTTTAAGTTTGAATGAAAATTAACAAACCATTGCAATAAATCTGAAATGCTTATTTTTTTACTCATAAAATCCCTACTGTTCATATGCAAGATAGTTACGTCACACCGGATGTTTATAACAGGTAACTGATAACCAAAACCCATCATGGTATGGAATTCAGTGGAAAATTACTCAGCTTTTTCAAATTTTACCCTACATTTGACAGTTCTTGAGCTAATCTGGCTGTGATGCATGTTTCAACCCACTTTGAAATTCAGCTGAAAGTTTTTTGCAAATTACACTGTAAAATCATTAATTTTCACGGGGATTCAGTTTTTCTGGTTTTCATGGTATGGACATTGTTAAAAACGAAAATCCTGTTCACACAAAAGAAACTGAACCACATTAACAATTCTTATTATATATTTTCAATTTCATCTCTTCTTTTTTCTTTAAAAGTTTGTGGGTACATATCACATGATGTATGCCCGGAAACATTCCGGCCCGCAAACATTACGTCACAATCAATACACAAGCAAATTACTACGCTGTTAATTTTTCGTGTTTTAATCAGTTAAACCAATAAAGAAATCGTTCAAAATGAAATTATTGTTAGTTTCTAAATGAAATTGAAAGTATATAATAAAAAGGTCCCTCTACGTGCCAAAAAACTTGGTCGTCATATTTTTCCATACATAGTCTATAACCTACAATTACAGCATCAAATCAGATTTACATGAACATGCTTGTTTAAACCACAGAAATTTATCCTCTGAAAAAATACACGATTCTACAGTAAAAAGCATGAAATGGCCCCCTTTCAACTTGTGTATAATCCATCGTTCATCCTCTGACTACCATACCTTCTGTAATTTGGATGATAATCTCGTCAATTCTTTCTGTAACATCTCTACGTTCGCCCGTGTCTCTAGACAGTGTTTCTGGAGTTGCTTTGGTGTGGTACCATCCTACAGTATAACCAATATAAATATCTGTACGAGATGTCTGTGGATTATATTTTCCATCATCTAATAAGTCATTAGATACATGCAGGTTCCTTCAACAACAGCTCAGTGATTTGGCAGGTCTAGTGTATATTCTAACAAGAGGCCCATGGACCACATCACTCACCTTAGCTCATATCTAAAGATTTTTCCAATATATTCGCATGTAAAACTTTTATCCCTATTGCGGCCCCAACCTACTCCCAGGGACCATGGTTTTCACAAACTTGAATCTGCACTATGTCAGGAAGCTTTTGAGCAAATGTAAACTTCTTTGGCCCAATGGTTCTTATGGAGAAAAATCTTAAATATTTTTTTTCTTTTTATTAGTTATGTAACACTTTGATCCCCTATTGTGACCCCATCCTAGCCCCAGGGGTCACGAGTTTAACAAACATGAATCTGCACTATGTCAGAAAGCTTTCATTTAATCTCAGCTTTTCTGGTTCAGTGGTTCTTGAGAAGAGGATTTTTAAAGATTTTCTCTATATATTTGTATGTAAAATTTTGATCCTCTATTGTCGCCTCATCTTACCCCCGGGGGCCAGGATTTTAACAAACTTGAATCTGCACTATGTCAGGAGGCTTTCATGCTTTCCTGGCCAAGTACTTTTTTTGAGAAGATTTTTAAAGAATTTCCCAATATATTTGTATTTAAAATCTTTGACCCCCTAATATGGTTCCATCCTACCCACAGGGGACATGATTTTAACAAACTTGAAATTGCACTATGTCAGGAAGTTTTCATGTAAATATAAGCTTTTCTGGCATAGTGGTTCTTGAGAAGATTTTTCCTATATATTTTAATGTAAAACTTTGATCCCTTATTGTAGCCCCATCCTACCCCCGGGGGCCATTATTTTAACAAACCTGAATCTGCAATATGTCAGGAAGCTTTCATATATATTTCAGCTCTTCTGGCCCAGTAAATCTTGAGAAAAAGATTTTTAAATAACCCCACCCTATTTTTGCATTTATCTCCCCTTTGAAAGGGACATGGCCCTTCATTTGTACAAACTTGAAAGCCTTTCACCCAAGGATGCTTTTGGCCAAGTTTGGCTTTAATTTGCCCAATAGTTCTGGAGAAGATGTCAAAAATGTAAAAAGTTTACAGACGGTGGACAACAGGCGATCTGAAAAGCTCCTGAGGTTTGTGCAGGTCTTATATATTTTACTGTGTTTATGAGAATTTCGCTTTAATGCTATAAATAAATTATATATTCCTTACTGTATAATGTAAGATGTTTTATTCAGAAGGGACTATATTCTGCTGTGGATGAACTTTGTTATTAGAACAATTTTCCTCACAGTACTTTTAATTTTTGTTGTTGATTTTTTGTCATCTCAAATCAAATATGAATTTCTAAGATAGATACCAGGAATTCTGCTGAACAACCCCTTTTATCCTTGTAATCTTACATGTATCTTGTCAATCATAACTACTCGGCTATTTCCGTAACCGCAAATGAACCTCGTATGTGGTTCAACGCCATCAGAGTCTGTTGCCATGTGCACACAACTGCAACTATGACGTCACAGTCGTACGTTACGATATGAAACGCGAGCTTTCAAATGCATCTAAGATATCATACATATCTAAGGTATTCTAATACTATCAATTTCCACTTGTATGTTTATGTACATGTATTAGACGTTAATGATACCAAAACTGAACCTGTGGTGAAAATCTAAATACCACATCATACAGGGATTCACTTCTGGCCTTCTAACCTAATCCACAGGCGCGCTTCCGGAAAAGAAATGCATCGATTTGATGCAATTTTTGCGCCGATCCACGTCCGAGTGTTTTTACGGGTTACGGAAAAAGACGAGCGTGTGATCCGATTGGTATCTTGTATGACAACAGAAGATCATGGCTACTATGATGCTGACCTTTGACCTTAAAATGACTATATGTTGAAAGATCAAAAACACTTCCTACAACACTGTTTCATTCACTGACTGAGTCACAGAGCCTCCACATAACATCTGAAAAGAGCTTCATATCCAGGATACCCATATGTTTGGAGGGCCCGTGGATTCAGTTTTTGAAACAAAAATCAAAAGGAATCTTTTCTCCAAAAATGTTCACACAAAATACAAGGCTGATAGACCTATTTCTGCTATTGTGTCCAAAACAATGCTATATTCTGTGACTGACCACGACCTTGACTTTGAATTAGAAATCAATAGGCATACTTCTCTCACAGTTTGGCATCTTAATAGCAATTTTAAGACTGAAAGCTAAAAAAAAAAAATTCTTTACATAGTGCCGACAACATAATCTCATTTGGTCACTTACTATTATATCAGATGAATTTGATGCTTTGGAAATGTTGACTTTTTTTGGCAGATGGGAAAACACCAAAATTTCCATGCACAAAAACAATACAAGTGTTTAATGAAAGCCAGTCAAAAATAATAAAGTGCCATGATTTCAAACTCTTTTTGAGTAAGATCTGCCGAATATTCCTGACTCCAAAATTACTGAATTATATATGGTGTGACCAGTTTACCTAGCTATCTATAGGGACCATTTACCTAGCTATCTATAGGGACCAGTTTACCTAGCTATCTATAGGGACCAGTTTACCTAGCTATTTATAGGGGTCATTCTCTTCTCCTCCCTGTTGCCTCTGTAGCTAGTGTGTGACAGAAGACTTAAACTCTATACTCTACATGGTGTCTATAATTTTGCAAAAAGATAATTATCAATCAGGATCACAGGACTAAGGAAATTAATTAATGAGATCTGAAAATATGCAGAGTGTGTGACATCACTATAAAAAACCAAATGCAGTAACATGCAGGTATCAAATGAGCAAGATGGGAAGATGGGAGTTCAATTAAGATGACGGAAGGTTACGCCACCAGATTATCGGATATCAAAATCATTGTCTTCATCTTATATACCTGAGTCTCTAAAACAGGAGAGTTGACGGTTATTTGGTCGGCTATGTAACCGATGGTACTGGACAAGTATTTCGTATGTTTACTGATGTTGGCTGCCATAGCAACTGCTTCACTGCAGCTGAAATCATGAAAGTCATTTAATTTAGAATAATAAAAAATGTATCAGTGCCAGCTCTGATACAAGACAACAGAAGTTTAGAGCAGTATTTCATAGAATCAGAACAGAAGTTTAGAGCAGTATTTCATAGAATCAGAACAGAAGTTTAGAGCAGTATTTCATAGAATCAGAACATGGGTTTCTCCACAATACGCCGATTTCGAGATATGCTCGAGTTATTTCCTTTTGAAGAACTCTCATACATAGTAAGGCGCGAAACAACTTGTTTACATGCGGGAGTGGGACGAATATTCATACTGCATAAGTGAATGTACTCATTAAGTCTCTCATATGCTGTTTCATCACCCGAATTCAACTGATACACAAACTAGGTAAGTGATAAGTATTCAGGGAGTAATTAGATACATGGAATTCTTATTATATCAGGTAATTTTATTGGTAGTAGGTATAATATCCATGATATTACTTTCAAATATGATATTGTTTTTATGTTTCTGCTTTAGTAAAACATTTCTTTCAATAGTATTTTGTGTTTCCAACATTTGGGTACCTGTAAAGTGAGAAACGAAATCGAAACGAAATCTACCGAAACGAAACGAAATCTGCCGAAACGAAACGAAACCCACCGAAACGAAACGAAACCCACCGAAATGAAACGAAACCTACCGAAACGAAACAGATTGTATAATCGAACTCTTTTAATTATAACAATTAAAAATGGTATCTTAGGCCCCTGTTAAAGTTTACACATATAAATAAAATTCGCCTCCCCTTTGATGTAGGCTTTCGGCTTGACTGATACAAAATTTTAAGAGTTGGAAAGGGGGGGTTAAACACAAAGTACATAAATACCATGTGCAATTAGCTTCGGATCCATAAATTTCAGAACGGAAGGTTACAGTCTCACAGGTCAGAAGTCTGGGGAAACACACTAAACGAGGGATGGGGTCGTCGGCGTTGGATCCGCTTTTGGGCATGAATACATGTTTCAGTATTTTTTGCTCTAAAGACAAATATATGTATACATGTGGATATTGTGTATTTGTATGTAGTATATCAAACGGTGGATTCTGAATATGTCCTCCCGTTCTCTTTGTGATTTCTGCTTAAAATTCCCTTGTTCATAAGCCTTTTCAGTTTACAAAATGCCGACCTCCTCCTAATAGTATTGCATTAAAAAAATTCCGTTTTCTGTCCCGTTTTCAATTCCCCGTCTTAGCAACACCCAAAATGTATAGAGTTTTTCCATTATTGAAAGTACTCGCACCTCAGCAGTTAGAGATAAAATAAGAGATTAAGAGCTCTTCCTGCTTTCAATTTTCTCAGACACCAGCTTCTTCAAACAATGTATCTATGCCCAAAGGCGGATCCAACGTTGGCAACCCCACCCCTCGTATAGTGTGTTTCCCCAGATCTCTGAGACTGTAACCCTCGGTTCTGAAATTTATGGATCCGAAACTAATTGTGCATGGCATTTAATCAACTACGGATATGTACTTTGTGCTTACTTTCCCCTTTCCAGCTTTTAAAACTTTGTAACAGTCAAGCCGAAAGCCTACATCAAAGGGGAGGCGAATTTTATTTATATGTGGTAACTTTCACAGGGGCCTAAGATACCTTTTTTAATTATTATAATTAAAAGAGTTCAGTTATACAATCTGTTTCGTTTCGGTAGGTTTCGTTTTGTTTCCGTGGGTTTCGTTTCGGTAGGTTTCGTTTCGTTTCGGTAGATTTCGTTTCGTTTCGGTAGATTTCGTTTCGTTTCGGTAGATTTCGTTTCGATTTCGTTTCGCACTTTACAGGTACCCTCCAACATTTACATATTTAAAGAGAAGCCGCTTTTAATACATTTTATCGTCTGTCTCACTGACAGTAGGTTCACTCTGTCCCACTTAGGCCCTCAAAGTTTTACTAAATGTACCTCCTACACAGGAGAGCTCTTATCTCAAAACTGGCGTATTACATGAGTTTTTAGCTCACCTGAGCTCAAAGCTCAAGTGAGGTTTTCTGATGGTCTGTTTTTTTTTAGCTTTAATTTTTTTTTTTTTACTTTACATTTTTGACTTCTTCTCAAGAACCACTGGGCCAGAAAAGTTTACCTTTACATGAAAGCTTCTTGACATAGTGAAGATTCAGGTTTCTTAAAATCATGGCCCCCAGGGGTGGGATGGGGCCACAATAGGGGATCAAAGTTTTACATACAAATATATAGGGAAAATCTTTGAATAAGGGCCAAGGTGTAACTCAGGTGAGCGATGTGGCCCATGGGCCTCTTATTTCTTCCCCCCCCCTCCCCCCCCAGTTTTTAATCATATGAGAACATGTAACAACAGTTTTGCTTTATGAGAATGATAAGGATTTAATGTTTCTTGTGGTGGATTCTGTAGAGGTGAAAATGGAAAACAAACAATGTACAAGCAACCTTTGGGTTAGTACCACTGCTAGAACTTTATCACACTACTGGATTTCATTAGTTATTATCTTTCCCAGTGATCTTGGGCTGGTATTTACAAAACATCTTATCATGAACATGTGTATGATATGAAGGAAAAATCAGGAAAAATGATTTTTAGACAGCTGATTACATAACATTTTATGCCCCCAAGATCGAAGGGCATATTGTTTTTGTCCTGTCTGTCATTCTGTAATTCTGTCTGAAACTTTAACCTTGCTAATAACTTTTGAACAGTAAGTGATAGAGCTTTGATATTTCACATGAGTATTCCTTGTGACCAGACCTTTCCGTGGGTACCAACATTTTGACCCTGTGACCTTGACCTTGGAGTTTGACCTACTTTTTGAAAACTTTAACCTTGCTAATAACTTTTGAACAATAAGTGATAGAGCTTTGATATTTCACATGAGTATTCCTTGTGACCAGACCTTTCCATGGGTATTGAACCTTTTGACCTTGACATTTGACCTACTTTTAATTTTTTTTTACATTGGTCATAACTTCTAAATGGTAAATATTAGAGCTTTCATATTGTACATGAGCACTTTTGACAAGATCTTTCTACTGGTACCAAGATATTTGCCCTTGTGACCTTGGCCATCTTCGGAATTGGCCATTATCGGGGGCATTTGTGTTTCACAAACACATCTTGTTCAAACTGAAATGAATCAATCAGAAAATACTAGGCATACAGGTTTAAATGATATACATGTTTATAAATTCTTGAAAAAGAAACTCCAACCCAAACATGTCAGAGGAAATCTCTGGACAAACAACTGACCGATTGAAATGATTCCAGTCCACCCCCCTGTACTTCCTGTCGCCTACCTCATCTTTCTGTTGTATGGTACGGTAGGCAGACTCCCTTTCTCCCAGTCCTGTTTGTGGACCATGTGGACACCATCTAGAATCTTCTTCCGAATTCCGATTTGTTGAATACCCATCTAAAGCAGGGTAGACAATTCTTTATTAATAGAGCCAATATTCATATAACAGTGGGTAATGAAAGCAACAAAACCCCATTAAGCTGAACAATCTGATGATGGCCTCAAGAATGATTACTCTAATTCGTTTTAAGACAGTGTAACTCATGTACAGTCTACTCTACTTATACTGAAGTCGCTTATATTGAATGATCTGTTACACTGAAGTCGCTTATATAGAATAATCTGTTATATTGAAGTCACTTATATTGAATGATCTGTTATACTGAAGTCACTTATATTGAACTATCTGTTATATTGAAGTCAATTATATTGAACGATCTGTTATATTGAAGTCACTTATATTGAACTATCTGTTATATTGAAGTCAATTATATTGAACGATCTGTTATATTGAAGTCACTTATATTGAACTATCTGTTATATTGAAGTCAATTATATTGAACGATCTGTTATATTGAAGTCGCTTATATTGAACGATCTGTTATACTGAAGTCACTTATATTGAACGATCTGTTATATTGAAGTCGCTTATATTGAACGATCTGTTATATTGAAGTCACTTATATTGAACTATCTGTTATATTGAAGTCAATTATATTGAACGATCTGTTATATTGAAGTCACTTATATTGAACTATCTGTTATAATGAAGTCAATTATATTGAACGATCTGTTATATTGAAGTCGCTTATATTGAACGATCTGTTATACTGAAGTCACTTATATTGAACGATCTGTTATATTGAAGTCGCTTATATTGAACGATCTGTTATACTGAAGTCACTTATATTGAACGATCTGTTATATTGAAGTCGCTTATATTGAACGATCTGTTATACTGAAGTCACTTATATTGAACGATCTGTTATATTGAAGTCGCTTATATTGAACGATCTGTTATACTGAAGTCACTTATATTGAATGATCTGTTAAACTGAAGTCACTTATATTGAATGATCTGTTATACTGAAGTCGCTTATCTTGAACTATTATACTGAAGTCACTTATATTGAATGATCTGAAGTAAAATATCTTCCCAGTAACATTATTTAGATGGTTCAACATCAGTTATACTGAACTTTGGATATTGCGAACAATTCTGGATTTCAATATATCCAGAGTAAACTGTATCTATTTACGTCTTTATTTATACATGTATACAGTACAACGACAGTTAGTCTTTGATTACGTTTAAGGAGTGAGCTAATGGTCCACACTGAAATATTATTTAAAATCAACTTCTCCATGGAACATTAGAGATGAACAAGATGTTTTTCTATTGAGATGTGGATAAGTGCAACTGTGGCAAAGAACAAGGTCTGACTGTGTACATATAAAGGCTCCAAAATTTCTCTGTTTTAACTGTGTCTTGAATTGAACTGTATTTTAAGAAAGTTGAATATATGCCAAGTATACTATCACAACTTAAATCAAAGTTGTTGCTTATTTGATAGCATTATTACATTATGAAAAAAAACTTTCCTTCCTTTTTTTTCAAAAACAGCTTGATAACTGTTGAATTTCATCCAGATTATTGCTTAGGAAAAGGTGTGCCAATCTGTCAAGCAAAACGAAACTAATATACATGTATATTGTGTGTTAATAGTAGATGAAAAATGTATTTGAATATAAATTTGTTCAACTTATGGGCTGCATGTTTTCTGAAAAGAAAACCCATGAATTCAAGAACATTTTCATTGATTTTGGCATTTTTGCAATTTTATGCCAACTTCACGCTCCTGTCGTATAACACAAAGCAATTAATTATTGATCATTAATGTAATGCAGTTGCATTTAAAATGACAAAGGCTTATGTGGCACATATACTCTTTAGCTTGGGAGGTAAATAAACTACTGGATTTTTTAAAATGTTGGTTATTTCTGACAATAAAACATTTTACAGATAGGTAATTAACGCTACACTGCATATCAATTTTCATATTTTAGAACTACACTGTACATGCTTGCTGAAATAAAGTCTGATGAAATTACTTGTATACCTACAAGCCAGAAAATAACATAAGTTTTGACTCATGGGAAAAAAAACCTTGGGCCACTATGTGGTCGACAGAAGGAAATACTTTGTGAAGTCTAGAAAAATCTTAACAATAAAAAGATTAAAGTTTCTATAAAAGTTATCATAGCTCAGAAACTAGTCACCTTTATCAAGTCTTCATCTGTCATCCTGAGAAACATGTCAAACTCGACCTGCTGGTCCTGGAACAGCTGTACCAGGTGACTGAGACCCAGCCCACTCAGAAACAGTTCCAGCTCTCCATATATCACGGCCCTAGAGGTCAACAAACAAAACACTGACCCCTATAATATCATTCTATCAATTTTACAGTCCTAGTGGTCAACAAACAAAACACTAACCTCTATAATATCATTCTATCAATTTTACAGACCTAGTGGTCAATAAACAAAACACTGACCTCTATAATATCATTCTATCAATTTTACAGTCCTAGTGGTCAACAAACAAAACACTGACCCCTATAATATCATTCTATCAATTTTACAGTCCTAGTGGTCAACAAACAAAACACTGACCTCTATAATATCATTCTATCAATTTTACAGCCCTAGTGGTCAACAAACAAAACACTGACCTCTATAATATCATTCTATCAATTTTACAGTCCTAGTGGTCAACAAACACAAGAGGCCCATGGGCCACATCGCTCACCTGAGTCACCTTGGCCCATATCTGAAGACTTTCCATATATATTTGCATGTAAAACCTTGGTCCCTATTATGGCCCAAACTACCCTTTGCAAACTTGAATCTACACTATGTCAGAAAGCTTTCATGTAAATGTCAACTTCTTTGGCCCAATGGTTCTTTTAAAGCTTTTTTCTATATTTGTATGTAAAACTTTGACCCCCCCCCACTTGTGGCCCCATCCTACCCCCCGGGGACCATGATTTGAACAAACTTGAATCTGCATTATGTCAGAAAGTTTTCTTGTAAATATCAGCTTTTCTGACTCAGTGGTTATTGAGAAAAAGATTTTAACTATATATTTCTATGTAAAACTTTGATCCCCCTTGTGGCCCCATCCTACCCCCGGAGCCCATGATTTGAAGAAACTTGAATCTGCACTATGTCAGAAAGTTTTCATGTAAAAATCAGCTTTTCTGACTCAGTGGTTCTTGAGAAGAAGATTTTTCCTATATATTTGTATGTAAAACTTTGATCCCCTATTGTGGCCCCATCCAACCCCTGGAGCCCATGATTTGAACAAACTTGAATCTACATTATGTCAGGAAGCTTTCATGTAAATCTCAGCTTTTCTGGCTTAGTGGTTCTTGAGAAGAAGATTTTTAAAGTTTTTCCCTATATATTTGTGTGTAAAACTTTGAACCCCCCCTTGGGGCCCCATCTTATCCCCGGGGCCCATGATTTGAACAAACTTGAATCTGCAATATGTCAGAAAGTTTTCATGTAAAAATCAGCTTTTCTGGCTTAGTGGTTCTTGAGAAGATTTTTAAAGTTTTTCCCTATATATTTGTGTGTAAAACTTTGATCCCCCCTTGGGGCCCCATCTTATCCCCGGGGGCCATGATTTGAACAAACTTGAATCTGCACTATGTCAGGAAGCTTTCATGTAAATCTCAGCTGGCTTAGTGGTTCTTGAGAAGAAGATTTTCAAAGTTTTTCCCTATATATTTGTGTGTAAAACTTTGATCCCCCCCTTGGGGCCCCATCTTATCCCAGGGGGTCATGATTTGAACAAACTTGAATCTGCACTATGTCAGAAAGTTTTCATGTAAAAATCAGCTTTTCTGGCTTAGTGGTTCTTGAGAAGAAGATTTTTAAAGTTTTTCCCTATATATTTGTGTGTAAAACTTTGATCCCCCCCTTGGGGCCCCATCTTATCCCCGGGGGCCATGATTTGAACAAACTTGAATCTGCACTATGTCAGAAAGTTTTCATGTAAAAATCAGCTTTTCTGGCTTAGTGGTTCTTGAGAAGAAGATTTTTAAAGTTTTTCCCTATATATTTGTGTGTAAAACTTTGATCTCCCCCTTGGGGCCCCATCTTATCCCCGGGGGCCATGATTTGAACAAACTTGAATCTGCACTATGTCAGGAAGCTTTCATGTAAATCTCAGCTGGCTTAGTGGTTCTTGAGAAGAAGATTTTCAAAGTTTTTCCCTATATATTTGTGTGTAAAACTTTGATCCCCCCCTTGGGGCCCCATCTTATCCCCAGGGGCCATGATTTGAACAAACTTGAATCTGCAATATGTCAGAAAGTTTTCATGTAAAAATCAGCTTTTCTGGCTTAGTGGTTCTTGAGAAGAAGATTTTTAAAGATTTTTCCTATATATTTGTATGTAAAACTTTGATCCCCCCCTTGGGGCCTCATCCAACCCCAGGGGCCCATGATTTGAACAAACTTGAATCTGCATTATGTCAGGAAGCTTTCATGTAAATCTCAGCTTTTCTGGCTTAGTGGTTCTTGAGAAGAAGATTTTTAAAGTTTTTCCCTATATATTTGTGTGTAAAACTTTGATCCCCCCTTGGGGCCCCATCTTATCCCCGGGGGCCATGATTTGAACAAACTTGAATCTGCACTATGTCAGAAAGTTTTCATGTAAAAATCAGCTTTTCTGGCTAAGTGGTTCTTGAGAAGATTTTTAAAGATTTTTCCTATATATTTGTATGTAAAACTTTGATCTCCTATTGTGGCCCCATTAAAACCCCAGGGGCCCATGACTTGAACAAACTTGAATCTGCATTATGTCAGGAAGCTTTCATGTAAATCTCAGCTTTTCTGGCTTAGTGGTTCTTGAGAAGAAGATTTTTAAAGTTTTTCCCTATATATTTATGTGCAAAACTTTGATCCCCCCCTTGGGGCCCCATCCTATCCCCGGGGGCCATGATTTGAACAAACTTGAATCTGCAATATGTCAGGAAGTTTTCATGTAAAAATCAGCTTTTCTGACTCAGTGGTTCTTGAGAAGATTTTTAAAGATTTTTCCTATAAATTTGTATGTAAAACTTTGATCCCCTATTGTGGCCCCATCCAACCCCCGGGGTCCATGATTTGAACAAACTTGAATCTACATTATGTAAGGAAGCTTTCATGTAAATCTCAGCTTTTCTGGCTTAGTGGTTCTTGAGAAGAAGATTTTTAAAGATTTTTCCTATATATTTGTATGTAAAACTTTGATCCCCTATTGTGGCCCCATCCAACCCCAGGGGCCCATGATTTGAACAAACTTGAATCTGCATTATGCCAGGAAGCTTTCATGTAAATCTCAGCTTTTCTGGCTCAGTGGTTCTTGAGAAGAAGATTTTTAAAGTTTTTCCCTATATATTTGTATGTAAAACTTTGATCCCCCCTTGTGGCCCCCCATCCTACCACCGGGGGCCATGATTTGAACAAACTTGAATCTGCAATATGTCAGGAAGCTTTCAGGTAAATTTCAGCTCTTCTGGCCCAGTGGTTCTTGAGAATAAGATTTTTAAATGACCCCACCCTATTTTTGCATTTTTGTGATTATCTCCCCTTTGAAAAGGACATGGCCCTTCATTTGAACAAACTTGAAAGCCCTTCACCCAAGGATGCTTTTGGCCAAGTTAGGTTGAAATTGGCCCAGTGGTTCTGGAGAAGAAGTCGAAAATGTGAAAAGTTTACAGACAGACAGACAGACGGACGCCGGACAAAATGTGATCAGAATAGCTCACTTGAACCTTCGGTTCAGGTGAGCTAAAAACACTGACCTCTATAATATCATTCTATCAATTTTACAGCCCTAGTGGTCAACAAACAAAACACTGACCCCTATAATATCATTCTATCAATTTTACAGTCCTAGTGGTCAACAAACAAAACACTGACCCCTATAAAATCATTCTATCAATTTTACAGTCCTAGTGGTCAACAAACAAAACACTGACCCTATAAAATCATTCTATCAATTTAACAGTTCTAGAGATCAAAAATCGAAACACTGACCTCTATAACACCATTTTATCAATTTCACAGTGGAAATATTTGCATTATGCCGAGTCTCTTTGAAATCATTGAAGGGCATGAACATGTACAATTTTCTGTTATAATATTTGGTAATGACCAATTCTTATGTACCATGCTGTACATACATCAAATCATTCCTTATTACACCTCAAACACAAAAACACTTCCTAGCTACACCGTAAAACAACACATCATTCCGTAACTACATCAAATAAAGTGCACCGCCACGGCACATGATACGCCCGTCACATATTGTTAACAGTATAGATTGTACCCATTAAAACATTTGTTTTTATATCAACTTAATTAAATGTCACAGTGACCTTAAAGTAGGATGCGACACACCTTCTACCTAAGATGCATTAGTTGACCAATTTTGGTGATTCTAGGTCTAATAGTTTTCAAGTTATGAGCCGGACAAGTTTTTGCCATATATGGCCATATCTTCTTAATGAAAAGTCAAAGTGACCTGGTTTTAATGTGCGACACACCTTCTACCCAAGATGTATCTACAGACAAAGTTTGATGATTCTAGGCCTTGTAGTATTTAAGTTACGGGTCGGACACGAAAAAGCTAACAGACGGACGGACAGACGGATATCTTCTTAATGAAAAGTCACAGTGACCTGGTTTTAATGTGCGACACACCTTCTACCCAAGATGTATCTACAGACAAAGTTTGATGATTCTAGGCCTTGTAGTATTTAAGTTACGGGTCGGACACGAAAAAGCTAACAGACGGACGGACAGACGGACGGACATGAACGCCATACCATAATACGTCCCGTCTTAAGACGGGCGTATAAAAACACCACATCATTCTAGGCTAGCTACACCGAAAAACACCACATCATTCCGTAACTACACCAAAAAACACCACATCATTCTAGGCTAGCACCACCGAAAACACCACATCATTCCCTAGCTACCCTGAAATACACATCATTCTGAAGCTACCCGAAATCACATCATTCCCTAGCTACCCTGAAAAACACATCACCCCTAGCTACCCTGAAAAACACATCACCCCTAGCTCCACCAAAAACATCATTCTAGGCTAGCACCACCGAAAACACCACATCATTCCCTAGCTACCCTGAAAAATACATCATTCAGAAGCTACCCGAAATCATCACATCATTTCCTAGCTACCCTGAAAAACACATCACCCCTAGCTCCACCAAAAACATCATTCTAGGCTAGCACCACCGAAAACACCACATCATTCCCTAGCTACCCTGAAAAACACATCATTCAGAAGCTACC
This sequence comes from Ostrea edulis, assembly GCF_947568905.1. Classification (NCBI taxonomy): domain Eukaryota; kingdom Metazoa; phylum Mollusca; class Bivalvia; order Ostreida; family Ostreidae; genus Ostrea; species Ostrea edulis. The sequence continues at coordinate 18,348,173 of NC_079170.1, read as the reverse complement.
CGAAATCACATCATTCCCTAGCTACCCTGAAAAACACATCACCCCTAGCTACCCTGAAAAACACATCACCCCTAGCTCCACCAAAAACATCATTCTAGGCTAGCACCACCGAAAACACCACATCATTCCCTAGCTACCCTGAAAAATACATCATTCAGAAGCTACCCGAAATCATCACATCATTTCCTAGCTACCCTGAAAAACACATCACCCCTAGCTCCACCAAAAACATCATTCTAAGCTAGCACCACCAAAAACACCACATCATTCCCTAGCTACCCTGAAAAACACATCATTCAGAAGCTACCCGAAATCATCATATCATTTCCTAGCTACCCTGAAAAACACATCACCCCTAGCTCCACCAAAAACATCATTCTAGGCTAGCTACATCGAAAACACCACATCGCTCCCTAGCTATTCCAAAAACAAATCATTCTGTAGCTATCCCCAAAACACCACATCATTTCCTAGCTCCACTGAAAAACACATCATCCCTTGCTCCACCGAAAACACATCATTCTAGACTAGCTACATGTACCTCGAAAACACCACATCATTCTGTATCTACCCAAAAACACCACATCATTCTGTATCTACCCCAAAACACCACATCAATCTGTAACTACATCAAACAAGAGGCCCATGGGTTATATCGCTCAACTGAGTCACCTTGGCCCATATTTAAAGATTTTCCTTATATATTCGCATGTAAAACTTTGATCACTTTTATGGCCCTAACCTATCCCCGAGCGCCATGATTTTTACAAATTTTTACATGTAAAATTTTGATCCCCTATTGTGGCCCCAACCTATCCTGTGGGATATGATTTTAACAAATTTGAATTTGTACTATGTCAGGAAGCTTTCATGTAAATTTCAGCTCTTCTGGCCCAGTGGTTCTTGAGAAGAAGATTCTTAAACGACCCAACCTATTTTTAAATTTTTGTGATTATCTTCCCTTTGAAGGGGGCATGGCCCTTTATTAGAACAAACTTGAATCCTCTTCACCAAATAATGCTTTGTGCCAAGTTAGGTTGAAATTGACCCTGTGGTTCTGGAGATTTTTAAATGTTGTCAATGTATTTTTAATATTTCGCAATTATCTTCCCTTGGAAAGGGGCATGGCCCTTCATTTGAAGAAATTTAAATCCCCTTCACCCAAGGATATTTTGTGCTAAATTTGATTGATATTTGCCCAGTAGTTCTGGAAAAGAGGATAAAAATGTGAAAAGTTTACAACGCCATCTATAACATACAATGAACAAATTTCAATTAGAAAAGCTCAACTTAGCCTTCGACTTAGGCGAGAATACCACATCATTCACAGTCACCTATTTCAGGGTCATGACCTTTTCCCTTTGATGCATCAGCTGACCATGTTTGATAGTCCTAAACCTCACAGTGTGAAAAATAAAACCAAAACATGAAAAAGCCAAGAGACGTATAGAAAGCTCATACCATATACGGCCTGTCAACAAACAAGTGTAGAAAAGACGCACCAAAACATTACCTAACTACACCTAAAAATTACCTAGATACACCAAATCATTACCTAGATACACCAAAACATTACCTCAGCTACACCAAAACATTACCTAGATACACCAAAACATTACCTAGATACACCAAAACATTACCCAGTTACACCAAAACATTACCTAGATACACCAAAACATTACCTAGCTATACCAAAACATTACCTAGCTACACCAAAACATTACCTAGATACACCAAAACATTACCTCAGCTTCATCAAAACAATCCCTAGGCTACACCAAGATATTACCTCAGCTTCACCAAAACATTACCTCAGCTACACCAAAACATTACCTAGCTACACAAAAACATTACCTAGCTACACCGAAACAATTCCTAGCTACACCAAAACATTACCTAGCTACACTAAAACATTACCTCAGCTACACCAAAACATTACCTCAGCTACACCAAAACATTACCTAGCTACACAAAAACATTACTTAGCCACACCAAAACATTACCTCAGCTACACCAAAACATTACCTCAGCTACACCAAATATTACCTCAGCTACACCAAAACATTACCTAGCTACACCAAAACATTACCTCAGCTACACTAAAACATTCCCTCAACTACACCAAAACATTACCTAGCTACACCAAACATTACCTAGCTACACAAAAACATGACCACAGCTACATCAAAACATTACCTAGCTACACCAAACATTACCTACCTACACAAACACATTACCTAGCTACAGCAAAACATTACCTAGCTACACCAAACTTTACCTCAGCTACACCAAAACATTACCTCAGCTTCACCAAAACATTACCTCAGCTACATCAAAACATTACCTCAGCTTCACCAAAACATTACCTAGCTACACCAACACATTACCTGGTTACACCAAAACATTACCTCAGCTACATCAAAACATTACCTCAGCTACAACAAAACATTACCTCAGCTACACCAAAACATTACCTAGCTACACCAAACTTTACCTAGCTACACCAAAACATTACCTAGCTACACCAAAACATTACCTAGCTACACAAAAACATTACCTCAGCTACATCAAAACATTACCTAGCTACATCAAAACATTACCTCAGCTACATCAAAACATTACCTCAGCTACATCAAAACATTACCTAGCTACACCAAACATTACCTAGCTACACAAAAACATTACCTCAGCTACATCAAAACATTACCTAGCTACACCAAACATTACCTAGCTACACAAAAACATTACCTAGCTACAGCAAAACATTACCTAGCTACACCAAACTTTACCTCAGCTACACCAAACATTACCTCAGCTACATCAAAACATTACCTAGCTACACCAAAACATTACCTAGCTATACCAAAACATTCCCTCGACTACATCAAAACATTACCTCAGCTACACCAAAACATTACCTAGCTACACCAAACATCACCTCAGCTACACCAAAACATTACCTAGCTACACCAAAACATTACCTAGCTACACCAAACTTTACCTCAGCTACACCAAACATTACCTCAGCTACATCAAAACATTACCTAGCTACACCAAAACATTACCTAGCTATACCAAAACATTCCCTCGACTACATCAAAACATTACCTCAGCTACACCAAAACATTACCTAGCTACACCAAACATCACCTCAGCTACACCAAAACATTACCTAGCTACACCAAAACATTACCTCAGCTTCACCAACACATTACCTCAGCTACACCAAAACATTACCTCAGCTTCACCAAAACTTTACCTTAGCTTCACCAAACATTACCTCAGCTACACCTAAACATTACCTCAGCTACACCTAAACATTACCTCAGCTACACTAAAACATTTTCTTAGCTACACCAAAACATTCCCTCATCTTCACCAGAAAACTACACCAAAAGATTCCCATGATCTTTCCATTTTATGGTGGACATGTCTGCAATACCTCAAGTGTTCTTTTTCATTTAGATATGTATGAATGTATACACAAATTCAGGAAATCACACAGAAAGATCCAAAACTTCAATTATCTATTGTTCAAAAGAATAAAATTACAAGCCTCAGCAACACAATTATAACTCCACTGCGACCAAATACATGTATATTGGAGGAAACTACAAGGAATACCGCCATTTAAAAGTATCCTGGTGACCTACTTTTTTGATGAATCCAGATCTGGAGCACCAGAGCTGGAATGTGCTGGTAATCCATTACAGGAGGAGTAAGCTTGATTCTGATTGGCTGAAATGCCAATACTGTTTTCTGTGTCTCCTCCAAGTAATTTTATCACCTAAAATTTACAAAAAGACTTTAAGAATCACACATGTACGTATCCAAGGAAAACTGTCATAAAACAACCTGCATACCTTCTGTGAATTTTGATCTGTGACAAAATATGAATAAAATTTCATATTGTAATAAACATTCTGATTTCAAAGATTCTTGAGGAATCTGATGATCATGGAATAAATGGAGAATTTGCTGCTGCAGAAAATCACATTCTTGGAAAAAAACAAAATTCTTTTACCAGTTGAAGATCCTGAGCAATGGCTAGATCCATAGCTGTTTGTCCATCAGAGTGTAGTTTTTTAGTGTCCGCCCCTCTCTCAACCAAAAGCTTCACTACTCCCTGGTGATTTTTACTGATGGCCCAACTCAGGGACTGAAAAAAATATCCTGAATGATTGTGCAATGTGGAAAAGTACGGAAGACGATAGGTGGCAGGGTATAGAATTTTAATATCCATTTAACTGGCGGTCGCCACTTAATTTATATGGCAGCTCCCACTTAATCTAACTGGTTGCTGCCATATGAATTAACTGGCAACCGCCACTTATTTTATCTGGCGGCTGCCACTTTATTTATCTGGCGGCCACCATTTAATTCATCTAGCGGCCACCACTTAAAGGGACTGATTCACGATTTTCTTCCAAATTTTGTTTTTCACTTTAAATGATCACAATCTACAGTCTAATATGTTAAGAAGGTTTCACACACAAATTAAGGTTATTCATCATGACAGAAGCTCATTATAGAGAGTTTATCATTTGTTTTGAAAACAAAGATTGAGATGTGTTATTGTTTACGGGGTTTTCAAAATAAATGGATATTGATCCAAGTTTATTATATATATCACATCTCAAGTATACTTTAGGTAAAATGTGTCATTTAAAAGTTAAAATGTGTGATTGTACAAAATGAAGATGCTTTAAAGTACAAAATAACGTTTCATTGGTTTGTTTGTTTACACTAAAAGACTCGAGTCTTTGTTTACATAACAAAGAATCAAAGCTGAAATATTGCTCTTATCCTTACATTCTGACGGTCCAAATTTTGGTTGTCAGCATTAAATGAGCAATATTTTTCATTTCTAACATCAAAATTGAAAATCATTTCTTTCGAAAAACGTGAACCAGTCCCTTTAATTTATACGAGGTGGCTGCCAATTTCAAAAACAATTTAATTTATACTGCTGAGTGATTGTTTTTGAAACATTTCGAATAGTACGCAGACACATAGCATTGCTTTTCAAAGTGTTGGGACAGTCGGAGGAGAAATTGTCCTCTACAATTATTGACAAGCAGAAAAGGAACCTAATAATTTTTCTTTTGCCAAAACTTCATACTCCTAAATTGGAGGGAGGGGGACCTGTATCCGTCCTTCAATTCATCAGTTCATTCATTAAATATCACATTTTTACCATTCATTACTACCACCAAAAAAGTGGGGAGGGGGCCAATCTGCCAATCAATCTTATTTTACATGTGAAAATAACTTAGTTTGCATGTGAAAATATCGGAAAATGAAAAAAAGTGGAGGGTCAGCTCCCTGGTTATAGGTGCCTGATACTTTATCACATTAAGTACACATGAAGATTTTCTTGTGCGCGAATCTGTCGACATTTGATATCATAAATATTTATACAACTTTGTAAATTAACAGCAAAATCAACAAACAATAATACTCTTTAAATTGTATATCACATACATAGTACTGAGTATTGGAGAGGGAAATAACAGGAATTCCACCCCTTTTATTTTGATAGAGAGAGGAGTTGAATAACTGGTGGTCGCCATATGACTCAAGTGGTGGCCATCAGTTAAATGAATATCAATTCTATACCCTGGCACCCATCGGCTTCCATAGAGAAGCCCCATTACTTATCTGTATATTCAGGTCTCATTTTAAAAACAGATATGCTGCAACACATACGTATAGGTAATGTCTATAGTAGAAGAATTCTATTGAGTTTTATTGATAATATTCAAATTGACTAAAAATTAAAGGGCATGATATAAAGCAGAAGATTTGGTCATGTGTAGAAAACATGTAGACTGCTCATTTGAGTTACTGTATACCGGGATATACAGGTGTTCTTTCCCTGTTTTATCCCCCCCCCCTTTTGTAGTCAGTGGGTGAATCTCAGAATGAACGATACTATTTTGTCTCTTATCTCCCTTTCGACATCACCATGTCTGGGAAAATTTTAATTGGGGTGAAAGAAAGACAAAAATAACACGAGATAAAAATAATCCTGTACACAGTATCTTGCACTCTCAAAGACTAGACTCTCCTGGACTTTCACTGTTATCAAATCAAATCCTTTGATCTATTCAAGTATACCACTACACAAGGATCTTGGGGGAGGGGCGGATCAAGTTTTTAGTGATCCTAAAGTTATGAGACTTTACAGCAATCCAAGCAAGCAAATCGGGGGATCTAATTTTCATTAGACCAATGAACCCCCTTAACGTGGACCCACAATAAAAAAAATTTTAAGTGGCTTAACATTTCGCACCCCTTCCCCAACAACTTTCACCCAGCAGTGATTTTTGTTTTTGTTTTTCAAACTACCACCCCTCCTTTTGAATTGGGAAAAATTAGCGACATTTTCCTTAAATTGGGAAAAAATCATTCATAGTAAATTAAAATGGTAACGATGCATAAAATAAGCAAATAATAACAAATGCTTTTTTCAAGGTTGATTTCAGATCTGATTTAAAATCATAAAATAAATCACTATATAACATTAAATATGTATGGGAAGTCACACCTTGTATAAATATTATTTACTTTTTTAAGAATTACTTATTGTCTAATTTCATAAAAAAAGTAATTTACCAGCATTTGTACCCAAAATCTTGTAAATATTATATCAATTATCAATTTTCCAGAATGTCTCTTCTGTTTGTATTTTTCGGATATTAGTAAAATCCTATACAGTAATACTGTTGGCCACTTCCTGTTATTAGCTTGACCCTACATATAGTGGCAGTCAAACTGAAAGTGTGAACAATATGGCTTAATGTGTATCTGGAAACTATATACTATGCTGCACATTTGCTTATATGGATGCCTCCATTGTTTTACATATTCTTTATATAACCTTTTGCATGTGCAGGGGTTTGGAGAATAAAACTGAAGAAAAAAATCGTATTTACTCTTTGTCCGCAATATACAGAAACTTTTTGTTTAAGGGGGCTCACTACACCCTGAAATAGTTTCTCAAATCAGTACGAATTGATTTAATCATAAAAGATATGATGATATATAATACGTATATATGCCAAAATGGCAGAAATTATACAAATTTGGATAAAAACATGATTTTCAAAAAAATTATTTCGACAGAAATGAACAAGACTCTGGCAGATTTGAACTCGAGATCTACGGTTCACCAGCCCAATGCTTTAACCACTGAGCTACAATGATATACAAACAAATCGATAGATACATATAATTTCAGAAACGTTTAAATCGCCATCTTATGACGTAGTGCCATAAAGAGTATAAGCTTTAGTGTAGTGAGCTACCTTAAAATGGCCTAATTTCCCTAGATTTAAAATTGAGAAAAACATATTTATAATTGGGAAAAAATAGCTAATTTTGGTAAGGGGAAACAGCCAAATATCGGTGGCATTTTAAACAACCCCCCCCCCCTCCAAAAAAAATCACTGATCCAGGGTAACAATGAGTACATTTACACATGTTCACCTCAACAACATTCCATACCCTGAAGAATATTAATCATTCAGAAATCAAGTCATACAATCATTTCATGCCTACTAGGGAAACAGTCTAAACTATTGTCCCGAGGTAGTGGGGAAGATGGGAAATAGTTGTCAGAGGCCATAGGCCAGGTACAACAGTGTCCCAGGTCTTCTCCACTACCTCGGGACAATAGTTTAGACCGTTTTCCTAGTAGGCATGAAATAATCGTTTTATTACCTAACCTGCTAATTATTGTCTCACATGACCAAGAAACAGTTCGTCATGTGATCGGGTTATAGTGGGTCACATAATGAACTGTTTCACCCCGGCTGCTCATTTTGTGTACTTTTCTCTGCTGATTAAAGTTGGAAAACAGGAAAAAAGTATGTAATATGAATATATATAGTAGATTAGGTAATAAAATTCCACTGTTTGAAATTCTAAGTAATGAAACAAACAATGCACATGTAAAGTGTTTCCTAAGAAGTCATGCACCACTCTCCGTCCAGTCCCGGTTGTAAGAAAGCATTAACCACTCACTGTCCAGCCCCGGTTGTAAGAAATCATTAACCACTCACTGTCCAGCCCCGGTTATCCTGTTTGTTGATGTTAGCTTCTTTGTCTAGTAGCCTTGACACGACCTTGACCCTACCCTCTCTACAGGCGTACATTAACGGAGACATGTGGTACCTGCATGCAAATACAATGATAATAATTTTTCATATTATGTTACATTGTGTGTATAATGGACAAAGTGCAGTTTGGGCCATTTTATATCCCCATTCAGATATCAACAATTTTATATAAAAGAATGAGACCTGGTCATGCACTTATACCTAATTGATCAAAGAATCACCAAGGAATACGAAAAACATTTAAAATTTCTGAAAACATTGCAACTTTTTGAACTCTGGTTTGCTTTATTTCAATACATGAAAAAAAAAAAAAAGACCCATAAATATATAACATAAATTTTCAAGTTCACATTCCAACATAAAAACATTTAATCCTTTACATCTGAGCCAGTTTAGATGGCAGGTTTGCATCAGTCATGACATCATCATACCCCCCCCCCCCCCACCCCCCCTCACCTGAGACGTAAACTATCTAATACAGAAAACCTGGTCATTCATGTCAACTTATAATGCAAATATCATACATGTATTAAAATGCAAGAGAAATGCCTCATGAAGTTATCACTTTATAATTGTCTGAACATCATAGTTTTAAGGCTCTGACAAAGGTCTTTGTTTATAATCATGAAATATTTTCATTCTGAAATATTTGCTTTATTTGTAAGCTTCTTTCAATCCATAGTTCACACATATTTGAATAATGTTTCAGGAATCTATCGAGAAGTTTATCAACCTGGCTACATTGAAATTCTTCACCTTGTTTGTATCGACTGACATTGCAGTGACTGTTCAACTGTAGAAAATTTCCAGATCTCTGAACATTGTCTACCTTATAGACTTGTCTACCGAGTTGTAGGTACCTGTCGTGAGTATTGAGTTTGACTAAGTTGGAGGTATCTGTCATAAGTATTGATTTTGACTGAATTGGAGGTACCTGTCATGAGTATTGAGATTGACTGAGTTGGAGGTACCTGTCATGAGTATTAAGTTTGACTGAGTTGGAGGTACCTGTCATGAGTATTGAGTTTGACTGAGTTGGAGGTACCTGTCGTGAGTATTGAGTTTGACTAAGTTGGAGGTATCTGTCATAAGTATTGAGTTTGACTGAATTGGAGGTACCTGTCATAAGTTTTGATTTTGACCGAGTTGGAGGTACATGTCGTGAGTATTGAGTTTGACTGAGTTGAAGGTACCTGTCATGAGTATTGAGTTTGACCCCTCTCTCCAGGAGGTAATCCACACACTGCAGAATGTTGTCCTCGTTATTAGAGGTGGAGCCACAGGCCGCCATCAACACAGTGTACGTATCTGGAATAATTGACAGAATTTGTGGGATTGGCCATATTTCAAGATTTTATTAATTAACTTTGTTCTCAATCAAGAAAGCTGCTGTACATTTTTTTTAACAAATTATCCAAGAGTGTGAACATATAGATGACTTGACCATTCACAGCTACATAGCTTTGACCTTTCAATTCACCAAATATGAAGTCTTTATCTTGTATGTTTATAACTCAAAATAAATGACAACTGGTATAGTTAAAGGCAGACAAATCATAGAGTTCAGAACACACCCAATAACAATATAAAGTAAAACACACTTAGGCCAAAAAATTAAAGGGACTGATTCACGATTTTACCAAAAATTTTGTTTTTCACTTTTAATGATCAAAATCTACTGTCTAATGTGTTTGAAAGATTTCACATGAAAATTAAGGTGATACATCATCACAGAATCTCATTTTAGAGAGTTTATTATTTGTTTTGTAAACAAAGATTGCGGTATGCTATTGTTTACGAAATTTTCAAAAGAAATGGATATCGATCTAAGTACATTGTATTATTATATCTTTCACATTTCATTTCAAGCATTTTTGGGGTGAAATGTGTCATCTAAAAGTTAAAATTTGTTACTATGCAAAATTAAGATGCATTATATTGCAAAATCAATATTTCACTTGTTTGTTTGCTTACATAAAAAGACTCGAGTCTTTGTTTACATAACACATATTTAAGGCTAAAATATTACTTTTATTCTTGCATTCAGAAAATCAAAATTTTGGCTGTCAACATTAAATGAGCTATATTTCTAATGTTTAACATCAAAAATGAAAAATATTTTTATCAAAAATCGTGAACCAGTCCCTTTAATAAATAGTTTCACAAGAACTGTAGCATCAGTTACATTTCAAACGCAAACATAATCAGAGTCATACAAACTTAACACAAGGAGAAGATTGGAGCATTGTGTGGTAAAATTACTTTTACCTCTGTGACCATGGAGATCCTCACCAATATTGTGGAGGAACTTTACCTTTGTATCCATGGAGATTTGCCCCAATAACCTGGAGGAATTTTACCTTTGTATCCATGGAGATCTGCCCCAATAACCTGGAGGAATTTTACCTTTGTATCCATGGAGATCTGCCCAATAACCTGGAGGAATTTTACCTTTGTATCCAAGAGATTCGTCACATTACCCAGTAGGAAGTTTTACCATTGTGATGGTGGGGATCTGCCTTGAAATCCATTATCTAGGAGGACGGTTTACCTTTGTGGTGGTTGGAATCTGCCTTGTTATCAAGGAGGAAGTTATACCTTTGTGATGGTGGGGATCTGCCCCATTATCCAGGAGGGACTTGACAATCTGAGGGAAAGCAAAGTTGGCAGCATACATCAGGGGAGTCCATCCACACTTCAGGACAGTGTTCACATTGTACCCTGTAATGTTTCACATCAGACCCTGTAATGTTTCATATTGTACCCTGTAATGTTTCACATTGTACCCTGTAATGTTTCACATTGTACTGTAATGTTTCACATAGTACCCTGTAATGTTTCACATTGTACCCTGTAATGTTTCACATCAGACCCTGTAATGTTTCACATTGTACCCTGTAATGTTTTACATTGTACCCTGTAATGTTTCACATCAGACCCTGTAATATTTCACATTGTACCCTGTAATGTTTCATTGTTTATAATGAACTCCAGCTCTCTGAAGAAGAAAAAACCTATCTCTGGTCTCATGTGAAATATCAAAGCTCTAGCACTCACTGTTCAAAAGTTATTAGCAAAGTTAATGTTTTTAAATTTTGGTCAAACTCAAAAGGTTAAGGTCACAAGGTCAAAAAATGTTGGTACCCATGGAAAGGTCTTGTCACAAGGAATATTCATGTGAAATATCAAAGCTCTAGCACTTACTGTTCAAAGCTAATAGCAAGGTTAAAGTTTTCAAAAAGTAGGTCAAACTTCAAGGTAAAAGGGTAAAAAATGTTGGTACCCACATTGTGAAATATCAAAGCTCTAGCACTTACTGTTCAAGAGTTATTAGCAAGGTTAAAGTTTCAGACAGAATGACAGAATTACAGACAGGACAAAAACAACATGCCCCCCAATCTTTGATCTGGGGGGCATAACTAGGTAAAAGGAACTCAAAAATATCTGTTCTACTGTCCTTATCCAGTATTTTTAAACTTGCTCACAAAAATATTTAATTAATATTATTCATTCCAGTAAATTTGACCATTTACTTTTCCTCTTAAAAATGTTAAGACTCAGATCTTTGTCCAACTTTTTATTCCTGCAAGTTTGATAAACTCTGAATAAGAAATGTAACATAAATCTTGCACATAAAGAATTTCAGAGTTTTCTCAATAGCGACCTTGACCTCTCATAACTCATTTAAAAACTTATAACCACTAAAATCTTTATGCATAGTACCATTCCTGAAAGTTTTTGGATAAGAAATGTAGTTTAAATGTTTTCCATAAGAAATGCAATTTGTCAAAGATATACATCCAGAACAGGAAATGTAAATCTCCAATGTGTAAATTACTACTGTGTACACAGGGATTATTTTAAGGGTCTGTAGGGGACCGAAATAATGCCCCATTCCCAATGTTAAAAAGCAGGTATTTTCCCCAATTTTTGCTTTGAAATTCCCAAACAATGAAACAAATCAAGCAGAGTAGCCTAATTGTTCATAAATCTTCACAGGCCCGGCGATTACAATTTCTGCTTCAAAATTGTTAAGTAAATGTAATTTTCTGACCTCTGCTTATTTGAATGAAGTAAACTTTGACCAAATGGAAAGTCAGAAGGAGTCCAATTATACCTTAATGCACTCTGAATTAGCTTTCTCCCTACTTCTTTGTATGAAACACTTTTCCCAATTTCAAGCAAATGTTGCTATTTTTCCCGATTGGAAAGGCCCAGGTCCTTGAAATCAAGACCTTAAAAAACCTGAATTTTCAATGCTTATCACTGTATAATGATCAAATAAAACTCTGAACCATAAATATGTCGAGCGAAAACTGATTACCCAAAATAAAATAAATATCATGGACCCATGGACTATCTGTACTTCTAGTTGGCAATGCAAGGAAGGTAATAAAAGTTGGTTTACAATATCAAAAGAATTTGGAATAAACAGCGTATGATCACAACCTTTCTCTATAAATGTTTTGATGGCATCAAGGTTCCCCCTCGACACAGCCATTCTAAAATCATCCGCTCCAACTGTGACTGCTTCTTTGATCTTTCTCTCTTTTGGATTCTCGGATTTAGATGACTTGGATTTGGATAATGGAACCCCAAAACCTCCTCTATCTGCGTGGTTTGTGGTCCCATTCTGCACAATAAAATTACAACATTCACTTTAAAATTATTGTGAATTCATGTCAAGTCATGGAGACAGTACATTTGTATTGTGTGATTGTTGAGGAGACAGCTAGTACATTTGTATTGTGTGATTGTTGAGGAGACAGCTAGTACATTTGTATTGTGTGATTGTTGAGGAGACAGCTAGTACATTTGTATTGTGTGATTGTTGAGGAGACAGCTAGTACATTTGTATTGTGTGATTGTTGAGGAGACAGCTAGTACATTTGTATTGTGTGACTGTTGAGGAGACAGCTAGTACATTTGTATTGTGTGACTGTTGAGGATTGAACCCGGGACCTTAGACATGACAATCCAAGCCAAAACACCATCAATAGAAAACAGACTTAGGTTTAGAATTTCTGATTGTCACAGAAACAAAACCCAAGTTACAAAAACTATCTGACAGTCACACTACAAACCAGAATATGTGTGTGGAAGACGATCGATGTGTGACATCAAGGTCTACGGTTTGAGTTCACAATACACCCCATGGATTTCAGTGTTAAATGATCATGATCAACTCGATTCATTCTAGGTATGTGAATGGATTTCGGTGTTAAATGATCATGATCAACTCGATTCATTGTAGGTATGTGAATGGATTTCAGTGTTAAATGATCATGATCAACTCGATTCATTGTAGGTGTGTGAATGGATTTCAGTGTTAAATGATCATGATCAACTCGATTCATTCTAAGTATGTGGATGGATTTCAGTGTTAAATGATCATAATCAACTCGATTCATTGTAGGTGTGTGAATGGATTTCAGTGTTAAATGATCATGATCAACTCGATTCATTCTAGATATGTGAATGGATTTCGGTGTTAAATGATCATGATCAACTCGATTCATTCTAGATATGTGAATGGATTTCAGTGTTAAATGATCATGATCAACTCGATTCATTGTAGGTATGTGAATGGATTTCAGTGTTAAATGATCATGATCAACTCGATTCACTGTAGGTATGTGAATGGATTTCGGTGTTAAATGATCATGATCAACTCGATTCATTCTAGATATGTGAATGGATTTCAGTGTTAAATGATCATGATCAACTCGATTCATTGTAGGTATGTGAATGGATTTCAGTGTTAAATGATCATGATCAACTCGATTCATTCTAAGTATGTGGATGGATTTCAGTGTTAAATGATCATGATCAACTCGATTCATTCTAGATATGTGAATGGATTTCAGTGTTAAATGATCATGATCAACTCGATTCATTCTAGATATGTGAATGGATTTCAGTGTTAAATGATCATGATCAACTCGATTCATTCTAGATATGTGGATGGATTTCAGTGTTAAATGATCATGATCAACTCGATTCATTGTAGGTATGTGAATGGATTTCGGTGTTAAATGATCATGATCAACTCGATTCATTGTAGGTGTGTGAATGGATTTCAATGTTAAATGATCATGATCAACTCGATTCATTCTAGGTATGTGAATGGATTTCAGTGTTAAATGATCATGATCAACTCGATTCATTGTAGGTATGTGAATGGATTTCGGTGTTAAATGATCATGATCAACTCGATTCATTCTAGGTATGTGAATGGATTTCAGTGTTAAATGATCATGATCAACTCGATTCATTCTAGATATGTGAATGGATTTCAGTGTTAAATGACACACGAATGGAACATGATCGTCACGACAAATTGAACGATGCGGGGAAGTCGGCATTAAAATTATATTGGGCAATATTAAATTGATTGTAAATTGCCGTCATCATGTAATTCACTTGGATATTCATGGATCACATTAAAGTGTTTAGGTGATTACTATTATGAATGTCAAACCACAAATAGAAGAATCAATCGATGGTAATTTATTTATTAACAACTGTAGAGGTCCTCATCCGTGACGAATACAAAATGTCCTAAGAAAATTTCAGAAGACATTGGAAGATTTACGTGTATTATATACAATGTGTACAAAATGAATGTTCTAAACTCTATTATGTCCGGCAGCGTTATGTGTTTAATGAAAACATAAGTAAATGTTGTAAATCTGATTTTCATGACATTCAAAAAAAAAAATAAAAAAATACCGACCTACCTACCCGACTTGAAAAATGTGGGTCGGAGTACATCAAACAAAATTTTTTTTAATGTCGATACGCCGGTTTCAAGATACATCCGAGTTATTTCCCTTTGGAAAGCTCTCGTACTTAGTAATGTGCAAAACAACATGTTTACAAGTGGGAGTGGGACAAATAATCATCACTGCATAAGTGAATCTGCTCCGACAGTAAGTTTATCATATCAGTTTCATCACCCAATTTCGACTGATATACAAAGTAACTGATAAGTATTCAAGAAGTAATTTAAAAATACTTGGAACTCTTATTATGATACCTTATTTTGTAGTTCCTATCATATATAGGGCATTGTATTTATGTTTCCACTTTAGTAACATTTTTTCTTGATAGTATTTCCTACATCAAGTATTTAAAAAGAAGTCGGCATTTATACATTTTATCATCTTTTTCACTGACAGTAATACCATTTGGTCCCAGTTATCAAGCATTCAAAGTTCCACTAAATACACCTACACAGGAAAGCTCTAATCTCGAAACTGGTATATTAGGCGCAAATTAGACTATACTATTTAAAAGATAATTAGATAAGATGTAAATTGAAGAACATTTTGCCACTGGTAGTTATTTATTCTTCTTTCTTTCTTTATTTGTTTTACAAATCAGGATCTAGGCCTATATTTAAATCTAAATGTTTGTCTTCCAGTAGCATTTTTTATTGGAATTGAAAGTAGCGTAGTTTGTAAACTTTGGTAGGTTTTACAGGTCATCGGCAAAGAAAACTAGTACGCATCTATTTCATCACAATAATAATTTGATTAAAATGTTGTTGCGATGATAGGATATTCGGGGAAGTAATTCTGTTGGCGTGGACAATTAGTCGTCCGAGGACAAGCCACGAATGATTAAAAATAAATCTTAAAATTGATATGTTTTGTAAGTTGCTTCCATTTTAATTGTCTTATATTAAAAAGACTCATTAAATATTCATTGGACGCATCAAATTTTCATTGGACTCATAAAATTTTCACGGGACTCAAGCTGCTTATAAACCATGAGTCCAGGACTCGTCTTCAATAATTTCTAGTGACAACCCTGATTGATATGTACTTCGCCAATTATTATTACTTTGATGATTATTGGTTTGACACAAGCATGGCCATTTCTTGAAAAAACGTGAACCATCACAGTGGTCTAGAGGTAGAGCATTTGCCCTGCATGCAGAAGCCTGAGAAGGTCGGGGTTTAAATCCCGGTCACGGCAAACTTAATAAGTCGTTAAAACAGGCAGTGAGAGTTCCATCGCCAAACGCTCGGCATCAGGTATAAATGTCACGGGTCTTTGGGGATGACCTTAAAATTGGATGTCCCGCCTCACAGTAGGTGTGGCACGCTAAAGATCCCTCACTGCTCAATGGCAGTAAACAACGAGCAAAGGCCTAAAATTTGAGGCCCTTCACCGGTCTTGGTGACGTCTCCATATGAGTGGAAAATTCTCGAGAGGGACGTTAAACAAGATATAATTAATCAATCGAAAATCGTGAAACACGAGGCGATTCAAAATATCCTAAATGATTATGCATCAGTCAAAACATCCAGCCTGCAGCCTCGACGAATCTCGATGAGATTACCTAAATGTTTTTGTTATCAGTGCAGTGACATATATTACCGAGTATTCGTGTGTTCTCAAATGAGACTTCTCATCATTAGTGTCATCACAATCGAACAAAAATCCATCATCAAATTCATCATCGTCACATTCGGCACCGCCTGGGCAAAAGTTCATGGGAGCTGCCATTTTTTTAAATCAAGATTTTCTGCGGGACAGTTGATACATGCGGTGCTATATTATTTAAGGTCTAATCCTTTTGGGTTCCTCATTAATATCTTCAAGTCTCATTTTTCTGTCATTCATTCTCAATTTAAATGATTCTCCTGCTTCCTTTTTATTACAAACTTACCCTTATGACTAGACATCTATTTTTCGTGGTTATGTAACTGCTGATGAAACTCGAAAAAAAAGGGGATTCAAAAATAGATCTATATGGAAACGAGATGACGCGTTTGATTGAAAACAGTTAAGGTAAAATGACTGAAAAATTAGGGTATTTTTTCATTAAATACATTCTATATTAAAATATTTTTTTAAAGTTTTACATTTAAAAAAAAAAAAAAAATATGAAAAACTCAAGTGCGGTACTGTAGTTAAAAAAAAAGTAAGCGACCTCCGTCTCCGACACCAAGACATGGCTTCGGTGTTTGAGTCGATAGGAAGGCTTAGGGGGATAATTAAAGCTAACGGGGGATTAATAAATTCCATGAGAATAGCATGGATGTAAGTACTACGAAATATCTAAATGCCTCTTCATGCAATTCGTTGAACACTAATATCTAACTCGAATTTTCTCTGTAAAGATACACTTTTCTAAAACGGTACAACCGTGCTCTCTGAACACCGGGACAGTCATGCTCATATAAAAATATCACTTATATATTGATATATTAATGACACATACAAATCGTTATGCTAAACGAGTCTTGGACTTACAGTCACTGCACTATAATTCTTAAGCTTGTCAGTAAACAGTTATATGGTTATTCTCTCTAGAGAAGTCGAGAGGCATAGCCTACATCGACTTCTCTTCGCAAGCATTCATGTTTTGATTCTGGAAGACGTGTAAATGCCGGAGTCGGTGATGGTTTATGCTTCAACCGACGTTTCGACTCAGAAAAAAACAACAACACTTACTTGCTTTTAATCCATTTTCAACATGTCCCCTGTCCCGGGTTTACGTTAACTGGTCTTGGGAGCTGTCACAATAGGGGACCAGTTAAGAGAAAAGCAGGCTGACGTAATCAGAGTTGTGATTTAAACCCGGGACAGGGGCATATTGAAAATGGATTAAAAGCAAGTAAGTGTTGATTTCCTTGTGACGGTTTTGTGCATTGCTGTTAAATGTTTGAAAACAAATTGTCTATTGCGTAAATCCAGGCACATTTGAGTCGAAACGTCGGTTGAAGCATAAACCGACTCCGGCATTTACACGTTTTCCAGAATCAAAACATGAATGCTTGCGAAGAGAAGTCGATGTAGGCTATGCCTCTCGACTTCTCTAAAGAGAATATTATATGGTTAACAGGAAGGGAAAAAATGCAACAGACCAGAGCGGGAATCTCTAGTCAGGTTCCCTATCAACTGAGCTACCTGGCCACTGGCGATTGAACCCGACTGACCGCTTCCTCCTTGAAATGTATTCATCCTTGAAGACACAACCCAGATTTTTTTTTGCCCCTGGCAGGACTTTTACCTGCAAGTCAGGGGTCATTAACGGTACCAAATGTAACAGGAAGGGAGAAAATATAGCAGCAGTCAACCGGGTACGATTGCTGGTGGCCAGTTATAAAGTTTCCCCTCTTATTGAAGTGTTATCAGCCATAAATGAAGTGTCTGTATTTAGACCCAAGCATGACATCCAGGGCAGTAGCAGTGAGGATTCTGTATTGTGTCAATGGCTGCTGTGATGTGGGACCTTGGTTTTTAATATCTCATCATTTTTGAGTGTTTAATTAAGAAGCAATTGCTACTAATTTTTACGTCTTAAGTTTGATGTAGCCAAGACACAAGGGGTTCTAAAACCCATGATCTTGCACTCACGAAGCAAATGCTAAAACCACTGAGCCAGAAAAACCAGTCCCTGCAAGAAAGAAGATCAGGTTTTAAAATCTCATTTTAAATGGAGTTTTTACCCATGAGATTGCCTGTACAATTCATTTTTGGGGTTTTAAAAGTGGAAAGATTATGTATTTTTTATTGCTCTCACGATCTATTATATATAGATGCCACATTTTGAGAAACTTCATTAAGCATGTTTTCATGGGGACCATTAAAGTAAACTCAAGCTGACATCTTTATGAGAGCAGACTCATCTATCAGCCAGTAGTGCTTCTCATTAAACAAGCTGGAATGGTAACACATGTAACTATTTTAAGAAAATCTTATGCATAATGTTGAACAGTTCTCTAACTTTACTCAAATATGCCATTATGAGATTCTATAATCAGTGGGCATACACATCTCTGACAGCATTCTACAGTGTGATATTCAAGAGTGAAAGTATGAGTATGCTTCACTCCATCCCCATCCACCCTCAGCTATAGTGAAAGCATGGGATATGGGGCTGTTCCAGGTGATATTTCGCATAGCTATATGAATGTGAAGAGTCTTCATGGTTTGAAGATTCTCCCTTGCTTTCAGAGGTCAAAAGGTGATGGTCAACACCAGGTCACAAATTGTACAAAATAGTATCTGGAAGATAATTCAAGCTTTAGGAATGAAACTTTTGTAAGTCCGCATGAGCTCAGAAGGTCTCTATCACAAAATGACCCTGGTCTGCTGGGTTTTTTTAGGTCAAGGTCACCAGCTCTCATTAGGTATACACCTTTGCAATGAAACTTTGCAAGATAGAATGATTCCCCTTTTTAAAACCATGTTAAATCAGATAGATGTAATTTTATAAATGTTAAGTAGGAGGCCAAAGTGTAATTGTCTTTGCTGCATGTTTTTTTTTACTGTATTGCAGAACTGATGATCTAAAGATAGGAACACTGAAAGGTGTGGATCAGTTTGGTAACCGATATTATGAAAACAACAGATACTTTTTTGGTATGTATAATTATAATGCATGTGTTCATATAGTCATGTACTATGTGAATTACTTTAAAATATCCAGTCATCATTCCTTGAATTCAGTAAAAACAAATTGGAGTTGTTCTTGGTTGAATACTTGCATGTAGTGAAAGTGTTCAAATTAAAAAATATTACTCCATGTTTACATGTCATATCAAAATTGTGATTGAGACAGTTGATAAATGACTAGCTTTGATGTGCTACTTCTGGACCGATTCATCATTCAAACTTTCTATGCACTGTTTCTGTCCGTTTTTTGGGTTTTTTTATCTCAGTACCACATTGTTTACGGACGACATTGAATGTTGTGATGGTGGCCGTCATCTTGACTGCTCTGTGTATGACTGTTCTGTGTATGACTGTTCTGTGTATGACTGTTCTGTGTATGATTGTTCTGTGTATGACTGTTCTGTGTATGACTGTTCTGTGTATGATTGTTCTGTGTATCTGTGTATGACTGTTCTGTGTATGATTGTTCTGTGTATGACTGTTCTGTGTATGATTGTTCTGTGTATGACTGTTCTGTGTATGACTGTTCTGTGTATGATTGTTCTGTGTGTGGCTGTTCTGTGTATGACTGTTCTGTGTATGACTGTTCTGTGTATGATTGTTCTGTGTATGACTGTTCTGTGTATGACTGTTCTGTGTATGATTGTTCTGTGCACAGTGTATGATTGGATTTTGATATATATATATATTTTATTAGATGGATTTCAATCACATGATATCATTTATTTCTCTACAGGCTGTTTCGTAAGGGGATAGCTTATTCAATAAGGATTTTTTGGGATCCTGAAAAATCTTCATTGAATAAGCGTTCAGAACTTGTCAGCACTTGCCGTCATTCCCGTAAATTTCTCTTTACTCAATCATGTGTGTAATCATGCTTAGCAACTATCCAGTATGTTTCTGGGTAACATGTACTCAGTCATGTAGGTGTTTTTCATTAGGTGTCATTTTTCTCCTGACGAGTGAGGGGGAGCTATCCCCTTACGAAACAGCCTGTAGAGAAATAAATGATATTATGTGATTGAAATCCATCTGATCATCAATTTATGTAGCTCCATGAGGCCATGTCAAGAAGATTATATCGGAGATTTATCCCACTATATATATATATATATATATATATATATAAAGCACAAACAAACAATTATAACACCCAACCTTACGCTTACCCCTAGGATCTAAACGATACATGTGATAATCAATTAATTAATATATAAAGCACTAAATAATCACAACTAGGTACTGAAAATTTTCGTCCCAGCCTGGGGTCGAACCAGCGACGTACGGCACCCACTGCCTAGCAAGATTGTCAAACCAGTGCGTAAGTCGTTGTGGCCGAGTGGACTTACGCACTGGTTTGACAATCTTGCTAGGCGGTGGGTGCCGTACGTCACTGGTTCGACCCTGGGCTGGGGCGAAAATTTTCAGTACCTAGTTATGATTATTTAGTGCTTTATATATATATATATATATATATATATATATATATATATACAATATATACATACACACTTGTCATTGATTGAATACACAGCATGCAGTGCATCGTAGAAAGTGCTACATGTATTATCTTATCAATACTAGTATTGATATAAAGATACAAGTAATAACACCTTCTAGGGTATACAGGAACTTGAGATTTTTTAGTAGAATTTAAGGAGGTATGCTACACCAGAGAAATTTGATGTAGATGAAAAGTGGAGGATATGTACAACAATATTTTGAAGTTGAAAATTTTCAAATTTACTTTATTTTGTCAAAAAATACATTTTTAGTAGAAGGTAATCTAAAGAAAAAATTAAAACCCCTGATGGACTCGAACCTGCGACCTGCAGTTCAACAGCCGGTATGCTGAGCTACTGGGCTAGGTATTTAAGTTGAAAAGGAAAAGTCAAATATTGCTGATATTGATTTTTTTCATCCATGTTTTGAAAGGAAGTCAGCCATTATGACGATGTAGAGTAACTCTTTAAGGGAATGCTAAAAGCTTGGAAAAGGATGAGATCCCTTTAGATTTTCAGATTTATTGGTTATTACGGAGTTATGGGATTTAGATTTTTTTTTAATATCAATGAGATGACAGCATTTTATATGGCACATGATTCCTCCGAGTCCAGAAAATGAATTCAGGGTGGATTTACCAACTGATTCAGCTACCCGACCAGATACACATAATTCATAGGCAGAGTATCAGAGGGATATATTCATTTTGGGGCCCTTTCTGACAAATACGTCCCTATGGTCATATAAACAGCTCTTTGTCTGATGTCCTGTTAATACCCGTACTTGTTAATACATGTTCTTTTATGTTGTTATCAAAGATTCTGTGGACTAATTTTGTTAGGTCATATTTCTAGCATATTTCTGAACTGATATTTTAAAGGGTTTAATACACCAATGCATATTCAATGGACACACAATGAGATTCTGTTTTTTAACATGTTTGAGTCTTAAGTTTTGTAAATTTACAACTGAATTATTTTTGTCTTTGCTTAGATGTACAAGTACCAGTTATGTTTGTTTTAGGTCAAAATCGCTGGGTGAGATATTCAGATAAAGTGAATTTCAATTATGATGGCAGTCAGATTCCCCCCGAGTGGTATGTACAATGTAATATATATATATTTTGTGAATATGGGCCCAGATCTGTCCCATATCTGCAGCTAGATCCATGCTTGATGACTTGATAGGGATTGTAAACCAGAATAGAAGTTGTGACATCATGAATGCTAGTATGAAGAATGATGTCAGTTTCCCTGGTAGTGGGCAATTCCAATATTTGTAAATTGATAATATCAGTTTTTTCAATGTAAAAAATAATGCTGAGAAAGTGAAGAGAAATACACTTAATTTTTCTTTCCTTTTAAGAAATAGTGAAGATAGAGTGAGGTGTTTACAAAAATCTTCTGAAGTGGACCAAACCTTGAGTGGAGGCTTTCTTATATAATTAAGATAAATATTTTTATAAATCAATGACCCTTGTATCAACATAGATCTAGGATGGAGCGACAATAGTGATATAAAGTTTAACATAGAGATACATGTAGATACTTTAGAAAAATCTTAAAACTTTTGATCTTGTTCTCAAGGACCACAGGATTATAGAATTTCTAAATCAATATACAAATATTCTCAGGCCAAAATAAAATATATGTGTGTTTCCGGTTTCTCGACCCAACCTACGTTTTTGCTGCCGACCCTATATATTTTATTTATGATATTTATATATAAATTGGAAAAAAAACCTAGAATTTTCAAACCGTAATTTTTTTTCATAGTGTGTTGAGTTTCTATGGTGTTTATATCTCTCAACTGATTCGATACACAAGAGCTTGTTCTGCGTATAGTTAGTTTTTAAATTGAGGCAAGCTACTGACAAACAAGTTGATGGTACCTGGGTTTCAACAGTCTCGATTGAAGTCAGCATTTTGCAAAATCTATGGTCGTTATAACAATCTAGTTCGTCAGTACAACCTATCATTGGGTCAAATGCTGTCTGACATGTTTCATACCGATTATTGGGCCGCTCTTGGCACAATGATTTTGACTACGGATAACTCCATTTACCTGATCAAGATATAGGGCTCACGGCGGATGTGACCAGTCGACAGGGAATGCTTACTCCTCTGGTGTGTCCAGGGGTCCGTGTTTGCCCAACTATCTATTTTGTATTGCTTATAGGAGTTATGAGATTGATCACTGTTCGTTATCTTCACCTTTCATTTACGTTGTGGCTACTATTGATCTTCAAAATGTTTAAAAAGTATTTGACATATAATGTATAAAGCAATTTAAGATTAATAACTAAGGTTTTGAATAAAATGTTTTAATAAAATAAAATGTTTTACCTACTCCGCCTAATTTTTGAGGGGATTGAAATAGGAAACACACATATATTTATTTTGGCCTCATGTAGTGTAGAATCAAGTATTCCGAAACCATGAGTAGGGCAGTGTGGGGCAACAAAAGCCATGAGCTGGGCAGTGTGGGGCAACAAAAGCCATGAGCTGGGCAGTGTGGGGCAACAAAAGCCATGAGCTGGGCAGTGTGGGGCAACAAAAGCTACGAGCAGGGCAGTGTGGGGCAACAAAAGCCATGAGCAGGGCAGTGTGGGGCAACAAAAGCTACGAGCAGGGCAGTGTGGGGCAACAAAAGCCACGAGCAGGGCAGTGTGGGGCAACAAAAGCCATGAGCTGGGCAGTGTGGGGCAACAAAAGCTACGAGCAGGGCAGTGTGGGGCAACAAAAGCCATGAGCAGGGCAGTGTGGGGCAACAAAAGCTACGAGCAGGGCAGTGTGGGGCAACAAAAGCTACGAGCAGGGCAGTGTGGGGCAACAAAAGCCATGAGCTGGGCAGTGTGGGGCAACAAAGGTCACGAGCAGGACAGTGTGGGGCAACAAAAACCATGAGTAGGGCAGTGTGGGGCAACAAAAGGAGTTTAAAGATTTTTGTAGGAATATACAGGAAAATTCTTTTCATAGTTCAAAGCAAGAACCACAAAGATACTTAGAGTCAGAATATTCAAGTTTGTTTATGATGTATGAACCCAGAGGCCACATTTGGGTTCAACGTGTCTGAAATAATTTACAGCAAACATCTTTTGATGTTTCTTAAACAAATATCACAAATATACAATATGTATCAAAACACTTAACAAGCATTCACTAAATGCATATAATGTAGGTTCAAGTACGTTGAAATTATCTACCGAGATCTCTGGTGCTTGGATGGGGCTACAGTGGGGTTTGAGGGTCCTACGTAACTGACGAAGAGTATAAAAAAGAAAACGAATCGGAAGTCTACATTAATAGACCAACATGCTGATGTGTTAATTCCATTGTACATGTATGTTTACATTGATCATAATTAAATTTTGATCCGCTCATCATGATCTACAGGTGTAGCAATCATAGGTGGGTGGATCAAAGGATCTAATTTTAATTAGATTGCATATGTCAAGAAAAAAAATGTCAATGGTGAGGTGAGCAATGTGGCCCACGGGCTTCTTATTTTCATAGTGGTTGACATGATTTCATAGGGTTTTTTAAAGTTTAAAACTGACATTCGTGGTTCATTGCAGGCACAGGTGGATGCACTACATCACGGATGAAACTCCGGTGGAAAAACCACCTACAATTCGGAAGTGGATGATGACGCATGAAGAAAACCCAACAGGGACAAACGAGGAGTATGTTCCTTATAGCACAACACGAAGCAAAATACAGAGCTGGACCCCGCCTCAGAATTAAACAGGGCTGTCAATATCTTAATGTGTGCGAGTGTAGGAACTACTGTTAATACGAAAACACTATATTATCCCTAAGGATGGATATTTGTTACGAAAATAAATTATGTTTCCAAATCTTTCAAGGTTTATTGATCGGGTAATGTTGGTAAGTGATCCGTCAGTGTTGGTACGTGTATGGAGGTTTATTGATCCGGTAATGTTGGTATGTGATCCGTCAGTGTTGGTACGTATATGGAGGTTTATTGATCCGTTAATGTTGGTACATATATGGATCTTGCTGCTGGTGAGAATTTGACATAGTAAAACTGTATGGTTCAATCTCGGCGTCGTGCCATACTTAAGAAGTTTAGCATAGACCTGTAGGGACTACTCAATCGCCAGCCATTGTTGTTTGTTTTACGTTCCGTCGAGATTTATTCACATTGAGACACCACCTGCTGTAGGTGTAGTACCACACATTTAGACCTGTGAATAGTATTCAGGGTCGTAGCATTGGGGGTTATTTAACGTGCCAACGCCTGTTGCGACACGGCCGGAACCACTGTTTTCAAGGTCGTGTCCGAAAGACCCATGATTCTCACTTCTAAATGCCGAGCGTTTGGCGAGGGAGCAATCATTACGTATATGTTTACGTCTTGGGTTTAATTCAGCCGTGGCACGACGGAGCTCAAACTCACGACCTCCCGATTACGTAGCGAACGCTCTTCCACTGAGATGCCGTGACCGGAGTGAAGGTCACTGGTCTGTTGGCTATATGTTCTGGTACTACCATAGTTGTAAGCGCCACACTTATTAAAGCTGTTAACCTCTCTATACGCGAGTGGTACGTAAAACAAAATACAGTGTACACAGAAACGCAACCATTAAAAAAATCGTCAATAATTTGATTTAAGGTAACTCCATACTCGTATTATTATCTGATAAAAGTTTAAAATGTTACTTGTTTCAATTTATTAGAGTCACAACTAATAAAAATTCAAATAAAATATATAGGCCATCACACTTCTTAGGATGCGAGACATACATATACAAAATCATTTTTCAACGGGAGAAAATTGCAGTTTTCCTTCAACAGCATGATCAAAATTTCACAGAAACTGGTTAAAACGATATAATAGTATTCATAATAATTTTATAAAACTTTCTTTACAAAACTATTCAAAATTTCTGTATATCGCACAATGAACGTGATAAAGGATTAAATGAAAACAGAGTTATCGCCCTTGGATTCAATATTTTGAAACATATTTTTGATTATTTTTATATAACTTAACGTAGTTCCACACTCGTGTGACGTCATAGGATTTTGCAGTCAATAATTTAATGATAGGAACATAAATTTTGTTGGAATCTTTTTCAATAGTTATTGTAACAAATCTTGTTAGCCATAAAATATTTCAAAATTCTTAGTTATATTTGAATAGTCAATTATATGTTTCAAAATATTGAATCCAAGGACAATAACTCTGTTTTCATTCAATTATTTATCAAGTCCATAATGCGATATATTTCCTTTATTTTTGACAAACATTTTACCAAGGTGATGAGGAATCATTATCTGTGTTTTTTCATGAAATTACATACAATTTTAATCCCGAGTGATTTAAATAGCTCAGCTGTATGGTACCAGACTTCAGTTTTTGATGGGGGTATACATAATCTGGAAGCTATAGATTTGAAATTATTAAGGAAAGGTATGGATTTTTTCCCATGAATAACTATAACAGATGTAACTCTACTAATATAAACAGAAAAAATGATATGTAAACCATGCTATAAGGAAAATGCGTCCACATTTGTTTGTTTTTGAACATTTTGGGGAATAACACTAATTCAATATTTTTCCACATATTAATCTAAAACTTGATGAACATATTGAAAATGACATGTGTTTTAGTTATTGACATGTTTCCCGATAAATAAATGCAATTCAAAAAATATTTTGTTGTTTTTATATTAAAATAACAACAAATAACTGTTTCCAATGAATTTCATAAAAATCTACATCGGGGTATATGACTTTAGTGGTGTATGTAATGAAAATTAATATGGAAACCCTTAACTGTTTTGCCTTTTTTCATTACTCTGAATGTTAATTTATTGATTCCAAACAAAAAAAATGCTACCTAAACCCCAAAAATCCAGGACTAAGGACCTAGCTTAAGACTTTTGAAATATTTTATGTTGAACAATAATTTTTACAATAACCATTGGGAAAGACCCCAACAAAATTTATGATAATATGCATAAATTTAAATAAATAATTAAATTTACATGCAAAAACAAAATCCTCAGACATGCGCACCATACTGAAATACCGCTGGAGATGGATTGGGCATGTCTTAAGGAAACCCATCAATGACATCACTAGGGTCTCACTTCGATGGACTCCAGAAGGGAAAAGAAAGCAAGGCCGTCCAAAGACTACCTGGAGGAGGACCGTTGAAACAGAAATGAGAGAGATTGGCATGACCTGGGGTGAAATTGAAAAGGCTACAAAAGACAGAGAGGAGTGGAAGAAACTAGTCCTTGCCCAATGTGCCCACGGGCACAACAAGGAGGAGGAGGTGACACTGCTGTTCACTTCAATTAAGTGATTTGACTGTTAAACTAATTCTCTATCACCATTAATGTCGTATTACTTACCATTTAGCTACAAAAATCCCAAAATGAAAACAGGCACTACATTTTCCGTTCAAATGAAGATTTCCATGGCACAATATTTATCTCCTGGAATTGAAGAGTTCCTATATCTGCTTTAACTAGTTACTGATACATCGTATCTCTACATACCTACTTGCATTTCGCTACTTCAAAAAACAAACTATAGGAACTCGATCTTCAATTTTGGGAGATAAAATATTTCGCCATAGAAGTCTTCATTTGAACGGAAAAATTAGTGATGGTTTATTTTATGGAATTTACATATTTAGACGGTAAGTAATACAGCATTAATGGTGATAGAGAGTTAGTTTAACAGTCAAATCACTTAATTGAAGTGAACAGCAGTGTCACCAAAGTGCACATTAATTGCTAGAACTGACTGAAGCTGAAAGTAAATTTCCAGACATGGATTATGAAGGACTGCTCCGAGATTCGGTGAAGGCGTCAGTCCAAATATTCAGCCCAGCCGAATCTCAGTCGAGATTACATTTCATGCATCTCAGACTGGTTTGTTGTCCTTCTGATATCTGGTAAAAAATATTCCGATATTGAGAAATTCATTTCTAATCTTCGCAAGGTAATGGATTCCCAGACTATCTAACGATGCGCGCAACAGGACAGTGCAGGACCTGTTGGCTGGAAACACCCAGAGCTCAGTGACCAGCGCTCTGAATATCCACTAAAGCACGATACCTCGTCTCTACAAACGCCTCAGTCTGTTTGGTACAACTGCCTACCGAAGATTACGACTACGCGATAAGGTCATTTCATGATATTGCAGCACTTACGCAACCAGTTTAAAATTGAACCCCTAACACCAGGGACATATAATCCAAGAATAAACCGAGAGACTGTGCTGAAACGTCTCCGTTCCTATGGTAGTAAGCCGCGACGCTTTGCAGCAGGAATACTCGTAATCGTCATCGACTTGACCTCGCACTCCAATAAATGCGATGACAACGTCCAAATGTGTTTCATCCCGTGGAGATCCGGGGTAGACTAGGTCCTCAGTACCCCGTGATTGTCGTAAGAGGCGACTAAATAGGGTGGCCCTTCTGATGAGACCGCAAAAACTGAGGTCCCGTGGCACGATAAAGATCCCTCCCTGCTCAATGGTCACAAGCGTCGAGCAGAAGCCTACATTTTCAGCCCTTCACCGGCAATGGTGATGTTTCCTTATGGGGGAAATATTCTCGAGAGGGATGTTAAACAATATACAATCACTATATCAACCAAATGTGTTTCGTATGCAAAGATGGCGCCATGTGTACACACTTCTCATAGGATTACCGCTTACAGGTGGGAGTCGGCCTGTTTTTCGACGTCGCGGCGAGTGTTATACTGACTGAATAGTTCGGTGGAATATGATTGATTGATTGAATATTGTTTAACACCCCTCTGACATCACCACTGTCGGTGAAGGGCAGATTAAAGAAAGATTGAAACAGAACCAATGAAAACTAGAATGAAGTTTACAACCCATAACATGAGAAATTAACAGAAATGAAATAGCTTAAAGACTAACAGACAATTTATTACTGTATTATGTGTAAATTTACATGTAAATGTGCGTTAATGACGTTTTGCTACCGGGGGGGGGGGGGGGGGGGGTGGGGGGAGGGGGAGGGGGGACTTTAAATTACGTGTGTTCTTTCCATTCTCTACACACAGGTGTCGCGCTCGCTAACACATCTGTCAATGCCAACATTTCCAAATTCTTGTAAAAGCTTTGTAAATTCTCATACAGACATCTAACTTAGCTAAAATCAATTTATGATGCAGAGTTTAAAGATAAAATTGTTTTATCGCTTGTAAATTCCCACAATTCCTTTTTTTAGCAACATGCACCCTGTTTGCGTCTCTGTAGTGGCCGCAAAACCCGCTTGGTCATCACTGAAGGCAACGATACATTTCTGCAACTTATTGCCATTTGTCCGTTAGCACAACTTCATTTTCCACAAAACAATGCCCGGTGTCTTATATGCATGACGTGCAATAGGTTAATATCTTCATCAAAACATTGTCGATATGTTACCAATATTATACAGTCCCGATCTCTTGCCGACAGAGCTAGCTTAAAGTATGCGGACATGTTGATCGATGTATTTGAACGCGCCGACTCTTCCCATTCTGCACCAGACACTTTCGGAAGAGTGGCAGTGCATCCCCATGGCATAAACCGTGCAACAGACTACCGGGTATGCAGGATTCGACCAGCGACAAATGCTAACCGGGGGTGAGTTGATAGACGTGTGTATTTATTGTAAGTTGTAAACAAGATAATTAAACGTTATTTATTTGAATGAAACAATAAAAACTATTACCGAAAATTGATTGTTGCCTTTCTTTGGTATGCAAGTAAGCATACAACCCTTGCAATCATCCGTTGCACATAGATAGCGTAAGTCGGCATTATGATCATGATTATTTGATCAAGAGTTCATGGACAAAGCGAGGTAACCCTAAATATACTGGGTTTTTCCCCCATATGTTTCTAGAGCAATTCGAGTCTTAGAATTTTGATGAGTTAAATTTTCCATTCTATAATACGTATCTTACGTTACAATTAAAGGTGAAGATAACTAATAGCGATCAATCTCATAACTCCTATAAACAAGGTAAACGAAGTTACCTGTATAGTCAAAACCAGTGTGCCAAGAATGGTTTAACAATCTGTATGAAGCAAATCAGGCAGCAGTTGACCCTATGATAGGTTGTATTGGCAAACTAAATTGTTATAACGACCATAGATTTTGCGAAATGCTGACTTCAAACGAGACTGTAGAAATCCTTGCACCATCAACTTGTTTGTTAGTAGTCTGCCTCGATTTAAAAACTGATCATACGCAGAACAAGCTCTTGCGTATCGAATCAGTTGAGATTTGTAAACACCATATGCAGGTGATAATGGAATATTGCTTTATAAATATGGGAAGTTGACGATGGAGAAGCGGAAATTATAAAGTTGAGTTGTCAGTCTGCCGTTAATATTTATTTTCAATAGAACATCTAAGTATGAAGTAGAAGTGAAAGACTCTGTGGTGTCTGTTATTTCGAGCTCACAGGGATATATCGAATCGACATATGAATGAAAATTATTGTTAATAGATAAAACGTAGTCGATATATCTAAATGTCGAGTTGAAGGCCACAGCAAGATATTTTTTCTTCTTGTCACATAGAAGTTTTAGAATAAATTATGCTTCGTAGAAGTAGAAAAACAGGTAGGCCTACAATATGAAACACGAGCTGTGGAGCTAAATCAAATGCATCTAAGGTATTCTACCACTATACCAATTTCTATTTATAAGGTGATACTGATACCAAAACTGGGTCTATATGATGAAAATTAAGCTTATATACTTTTAATTATAACTGACACATTATACAGAAATTCGATTTTAGCCTTTTAACCTTATCTACATTCGCGCTTCCGGCGAAGAAATGCATTGATTTGATGCAATCTTTGCACCGATCCACGTCCGAGTTTTCTTATTAAATTACCGGTTACGGAAAAGGACGAGCGGGTGATCCGATTACATATACATGGTCAGTTTTGAAATCGAGACAGGATACTGACAAATAAGTTGACGTTACGGAGGTTTCAGCTGCTTCGTTTAAAAACGGTACATTGTATTTTGCAAATGTTATGATTGTTATATAACGATGAAAGGTGAAGATAACGAACAGTGATCGATTAATCTCACAACTCATATATAAGCAATATAAAACAGAGATCTAATTAAATACATGTACCAATACAACCTGCTATTCATACTAAACAAGGCCGTCACGGTTCTTTACACATTGACTTTGACTATGGATTACTCCGATGGTGACCGGTCGACAGGGGATTCTTACTCCTCCTAGGCACCTGATCCCACCTCTGGTGTGTCCAGGGTTTCGTGTTTGTCTTACTCTTAATTTTGCATTCTTTGCAGGAGTTGTGAGATTGATCACTGTTCGTTATCTTCACATAATGCCTATAAACTGTATAGTTCTCAGTCCAGTACAAAGGCAGATATTTTCCCCCGCCGACTCGATCAACAGCTCATGTGAGTGTGCGAAAATAGGAAAAATACTAAGATTAAGGCAGTGTAAAAGTAATTTTCAGCTCTTTCAATTATTTTGATGTGTAATTTGATTTTATCGAGTATTCCTTACAGAAAAGAAGAAGAAGAAGAAAGGATATGGATTTTTGAAGAAGAAAAATATATATATTAATTGATGATCGTTATGTTAAACTTACTGAAATGGATAAGGAACAAATCGAAAAAGGATAAATATGTAAGATATATATTGGGGAATTTCTGTTCGTAAACTCGCTAACTACTCCGCTGTACATTTGGCCTTGAATATTTTTTTATCGGTATTTAGTTTGCTCTTGACACATGATGTCATGTGATGTTCAAAATGGCGGACAACACAACGTAAACAATCATTGTCGGGCACTCGGTGTTGAGGATCATATGAGGTAAAACAATTTAAGAATAATTGTAAGAGTTCGTGTAACAGTTTTTTCTCGCTACATAGAACACATTTCTCTGACAGACTAGAAGTTTTCGTTAATGTATATTAAGAAAGACACAAATAATCTGTATTCATTATCGATATTGCTTAAACCACAGATGCTTGCTTCCGGCTTGTAAAGTTGTACTATGAAATTTGAAATAAAAACAACAGTAACCAAAAAAAGAAAAAAGAAACCCAGTTAATAGATAGATTTTTTTTCAAATTCAAGTTGGGAGAAAACCCCTGTGCACAAACTTGACAAAGAAGGAAAGTTAATGAGTGCGAGTCGGTAAAATGTCCAGCCCAGAGAATATCCGGGATTTAACCACTGTTACATGTAAATACTGTACCCAGTACATAGACTGTTACATATAACTTTGAATGAGTAGTTCGTAATGAATCTGGTAGTCTGATGTCATGATCAGATATCTGCATTGTTACAGTACTAGTTTGATCACCTGGGTTGAAGACTCAGTTAAGTTTTAATTACTAAGAAATTTTTGTCTGGTGTTTGTTTGTCAGTATGTCATTTTCATATCTTTTTTGAGAACCACTGTTCTACTTTCTACAAATCTTCACACATTTTGTCATATTGATATATGCAAGCATCTTGTATTGTAAATTCAATTTTGTTCAAACTATTTCTTGTACTGTAATGTTGTAGTTAGGGCTATAAGAACTGTGCCTATTGTCCTGGACTCTTTCCCATACTACAATAGGAAAGAAGAAAAATTATTGCTGGTCCATGAATTGAACCCGGGTCCTCTGCATTACCAGTCAGGTACTCTATCCACTGGGATATTCAGGTCAATATCCTTGGTCCATATAGCCCTTTAGAACGATATTTTGATCCCTAGCTGGGACCAGGGCAGGACCGTAGCTTAGGTTTGAAGTGATGAACAGAAGAAGTCTTTAAATATATTCTCATGAAATGCAAGAGCACAATTTGTCAAATTTATCTTTTACTACAAATTAAAATAAGTAATAAAGCCCCCCCCACCCCCACCCCCCACCCCCACTCAAATAAAAACAACAAACAAACAAACCAAACCCACCACCCAACAATGAACAACAGCATGCCATACCAATGCCAGCCAGCTGAGTTACCAAATTAGGTGCATTATTTTCCTTGTCAAAGATGCCAAAACATTATTTAAATTTTTTAAAAAGAACCATCGTAGGCAGTCAAATGACAAAAACAAATGAGAATGAATTTTTATACAAGTATTCTCATGCAATGAAGAATAACTCAAATTCAAACCATTACACCTGGGGTCACAGGGAGGACTTAATGTTCTTCGTAGATATATAATTATGTATCGAATCAAGAAGAAGATTTCAATGCTCAGGTGAGCGATGCGACCCATGGACCTCTTTTTGTATCAGCTGACTGATGGTAAATTAATCTTTTGATATCTCTCAGACTTTGGGAATTTCAGATAGAATGGTTTGATGATATGAAACTTTGACGATGAGGAAAAACCTTGCATACCAGGTATTGTATGATTTTATATCTCAAATTATTCATCTGTATTCCATTCTTATGCATATTAGTTAGAAATTATTATTTTGATGTGACTATTGCAAAGTTAACTGTTCACTATCACATGCTTTGTGTTTTGACTGTGTTGAGCATTTTGAGTTAAATGACATAATTACTTGGGAGAGTGGGTGTCAATTATCCCCTTCCCTTCCACCTCTCTCTCTCTCTCTCTCTCTCTCTCTCTGTTTCATTTTCTTACTTTCTGCAAAATGTAAAATATTGCCTTTCAATCAAATAGTGATTATCAATTATCTGACAAAATCTGCTACAATGTAGCATCAGCTAGGTAGTCACACTCTTGATTTGTCAATATTTGAAGGCCTTCATCTTTTATCCACTTAGAAAATATAAAATAAAGTATTTTTGAAAAGAAAAAGAAAAAGGTTGTTTTAATTAGATTTGATTTAATGGATGCTTTATTTGCTTTTGAGCCATTATACCCTCCCCCCCCCCCCCCCCCCCCCCCCCCCTCAGCTTCATTGTTTTTTCATCAAGAATCAAATTTCCCATAACCATTTTATTACAAAAATATTGACCTTGGGTTACAAACATAAAAATCTGCAAAGATTATGATCACAGAAATGTATCATGATACATATAGGTATAGATAGGTATAATGCAACGGCACAAATTGGAAATGCAGAATATAATTTGCTACCATTTAGAGATTAGATCACAAAAAATTTTCACCCGCTAAAAATACCCATAATTCAGTGTATGTAATTTTGACACTTTGAAAATGTTGACATGTTTCTGATCGAAGAAAATTAATTCATTTGAATCATAATTACACCATCTGGAAGACATCCGATATATAAAGCACAAAGAACTAACATTTCAAGCCACATTAAAAATTTGTCACTTATATTATCCCTATGATAAAATTACCCGATATATTTTATGCTATATGTCCTATTGCTATATCAAATGAATAAATACAGTAAAACATGCTTATAATGAACATGCTTATAATGAATTAATGCTTACTGTGAAGTTATATTTATTTCTCTCTGAGAGGAAAATAACAAAAATTATATTGGATATAACAAAGTTTGGTTATAACAAACTGATTTTTTTGCTGGCCTTGGAGGTTCACTATAACAGTTATACTCAACTTGTTGAAAGTGATAGAATGTACATGCAATGTAAATACATGAAACATTATTTGCAAATCTGCACACAAATTTCAGTCTGGAAACTGTGATAGGGCTTATTAATGTTTTATTCTATAGGACGTGGATGATAAACCCGTGGATTTGGCAATGCGTGAGGGTGAATCTGTGAAAGGGCTTAATAGTGTCTTATTTTATAGGATGTGGATGATATATCTCTGTGGATTTGGCAGTGCATGATTAATTATTATTAATGTTTTATTTTTTAGGATCTGGAGGATATACCTGCAGAATTGGCAGAGCATGAGGGTGAATCTTTGCAAGAAATAGATCTGACCCACAACAGAATTTCATATCCTTTCTTTTGATTCTAATTTGCACTCCAAAAACCTTGAAAGACAAGGTAGGGTAATTAAGTGCCCCGGATGGCTACCCTTTTCACTTAGATCATGAAACCTCATAAAGGTTTATTTCTAGATGATACCTTTGTAGAAATATATAATCAGGATCATGTCCAAAGCCAAACATTTTCACAGAGTTGAGCAAATTTAGGGCCTCAGAAGAAAATGGAATATTTTTTATTGTTGAAATTTGCATATACAGTAACTGACTGTACAAATAGCTGTTTAATATGTTGTTGTTTGTGTGGACATGTTTATAAATAAGAATTGACATTAAATTATGTGGATGCCTGTAGTTTGACACGTTGTACTGTAAACCCACTTTTATTTCCGACTACTTTATTTTGCGATTTACTGATGATAAACTGGTTCACGGCGACTAGTTTTCGTGACTGAGTTCAATTACAAGAGACGTTAATGGACTGGTAGGCAGAGATGAATTTTCATGATGATTTGGTTCTCGCTATTCTAGCACAAATTTCTCACTCTCAAAAAAAGTTGGTTTTCATTAATTCTAAGTTTCTCTGAATTACATGTACACATTTATATTGCAGATATTATACCCAAAGTTTTGGAAAATAAGTTATAAATTTTATATTTTATACCGTTTTACATTATACAGTCAGACCTCATTATCTTGAACTCATGTGGACTGAGATAAAACTTATTTGAGGTTTCGAGATATTGAGGTTAAGATACATAAAGAAAATGTAGCTGAGACTGCCAACTCACTTTGACATACAGTGTATCCATAGTATTTGAGATATCAATATTCGAGATACCAAAGTTCGACTGAATATTGACATTACACATGTTAATTTTTGTACTACTCTTGAGGCTGATGTCAATAGACTGTCAATAGACCTACATAACATGAATGTTTATAGATTTCTTAACTCAGTTTTCAATGATCTACGATTTCTGATAGACTTCCCCAGACTAAGATGTTTAGTGCTGGACCACAACTGTATCGAGTCACATGTGAAAATAACAGTGGCTCCAAATCTACAGACTCTGTGGGTAAATCACAACAAAATTAGAAATCTGGGTATGTGAAATAATTTTTAAGATCAGGACCCAGTTACACAAAAGTTATTTTAAAAATTGTCATTATCTCTTACATTCGTATAGCATTAACTAGACATTAATTGTCAGTTAATTAACTTTTGTGCAACTGAATCCTGTTTATCATGATTTGATAATTGAACATGAAAGGTGAAGATAACAAACAGTGATCAATCTCATAACTCCTATAAGCAATACAAAATAGATAGTTGGGCAAACACGGACCCCTGGACACACCAGAGGTGGGATCAGGTGCCTAGGAGTAAGGAGTAAACATATAACAGATTAATTTTGGTAGTTAAAAGAATTTGATACAGTAAAATACAGTTATAGCAAATGCCTTATGATGAATTACTGCTTGTAATGAACAGAGTTTTATTATACAACACAGGGGAAAACTTCTAAAAATCTCAGTGGATATAAGGAATTGCACCTAGTGGCATATTACATAACAAAATGAGATATTCCAGGTGCTGTGCTATATCTGTGTTCATCTGATTGATTGATTGAATATTGTTTAACGTCCCTCTTGAGAATATTTCACTCATATGGAGATGTCACCACTGCCAGTGAAGGGCTGCAAAATTTTGGCCTATACTTGGCACTTATGGCCTTTGAGCAGGGAGGGATCTTTATCAAGCCACACCTGCTGTGACACGGGACCTCAGTTTTTGCAGTCTCATCCGAAAGACCGCCCCATTTAGTTGCCTTCTATGACAAGTAAGGGGTACTGAGGACCTATTCTAACCCGGATCCCCACGGGATCGTGTTCATCTGTATAATGCTTACTTGCTGTACAGTGACATAAATTGGGAATAAATCTTTGCTTTATTTTCTCGGTAAACCATATGCTTATCAAGACAGGTAAATAAATCACAACATGAGTAAAACATAAGCACTTTCAGATGTTTTTGTTCATCACAACAGGGTTATTCATTTCCACACTGTGTAAATCTTGTCCAAATCTTAAGTTCCTGTCTATGATGAACAACGAAGCAGCTCCCAGCTACTTCAATGGAGGGACTTATCACCAGTATGCAGATTACAGGTACATGTATATATCGTTTTAATAGTTGGATTCTGAATTTAAGGATGCTAAAACACTAAATATTCCATGTCAGGATTCTTCCTGCATGCTGAAGACATTTAATCCAAGACTGTAAAATGAGTAAGAGATAAATTGTATAAAAAATTATCATTAATCTTTGTTGTCTTAAAGCAAATAAGTATAAACAACAATGTGCTTATTGGTATCAGTTGATTTTCAATCAAGTCATATGTACTTTTGGTTTAACGTCATCTAGTGCTGATCATGTTAGGGGGCCTCCGTGGCCGAGTGGTTATAACACTGCGCTCAATATCACACAGCCTCTCACCTCTGTCGGCGCGGGTTCGAATCCTGCTCGCGCCGGTAAGTGAGAAAGTTTCCCAGTTTACTTTCGGAAGGTTGGTGGTCTCTTCCCAGGTACATTGTACCTGGGTTCTCTCTTCCACCAATAAAAACTGGGCGCCACCAGATAACTGAAAAATTGTTGGGTGTGGCGGTAAACATCAGTCAATCAATCAATCATACTAAAGTAAATTGTTCTCAAAAAAAACTTTTTAAAAGAAAAAAAACAAAAAAAAAAAAAAAACACCTTTATATCAGTAAGGGCTTCACTGTATGATAAATGTTCATGATCCTCTTGAATGTAATTCTTCTCATTTTAATAAAGTTTGTGATGGATTGCACATTAAAAACTGCTGGCAAAGAGTGTGCTATCATTACACCTTGTTAATGCTGCCAAAGTACATCCATGATTTTCATGTAAACATCAGAATTCACATACTTCTAAAGCTATATTCAGTACTTTCAGTTCTTTGATTTACAAATATGTATTTCCTAGATGTTTATTTTGGTCCAGTTGGAACATGACCAGTCAGTCTCTGTCAAGTTTACTTGTCAGAGAGAGGTGAAACTTTTCCTTACTGGTATAAGCATCTAAAGTAGATATATAATCCACATTTTGTTTGTTGGATTGGTTTGTAGTTGAGATTGACTGTTATAGTTAGGTAATACTTTTACAGATTCGTTGCACAATGATATACTTTCTATTTCTGCAAGGCATTTTGTCATCGCTCATTTCCCCAAACTGGAGGTGCTGGATGATAAGAAGATAGAAGACAGCGAGAGGTCTGAGGCTCAGAGGATTTATGGACGTAAGGTAAAAAAAAATTAAAATATCTACTTCTTCTGTGAAAGTCAGACATCCAGTTGTGGTACAGAATTTGAAAGATATGGATCTAAATCATTATAGGATAATGGCATAAACCATAACATGTTACTGTCATAATCAACAGAGTATTAATGTTATAAAATATGTATAATGTTATTGTGACAATGCACCGGGCGTTAATGTCATAATCTACAAATGTTAATGTCACAATCTACAAAATGTTAATGTCATAATCTACAAATGTTAATGTCACAATCTACAAATGTTAATGTCACACAATCTACAAAATGTTAATGTCACAATCTACAAAATGTTAATGTCACAATCTACAAATGTTAATGTCACAATCTACAAAATGTTAATGTCACACAGTCTACAAAATGTTAATGTCACAATCTACAAATGTTAATGTCACAATCTACAAATGTTATTATTATCCTTCAGAGTAATACAGTCGATTTTATTGGTCGAGGGCTGATCACGTGGAGGGAGACAATTCATGATGTCTCCCTCACGTGTGGCTGACAACTGTGTTGTCTCCCTTTAGAAGATAATTTTTAATGGCACAAGCGAGAAAGCTCTACTAAAAAATAATTGAAAATATGCGGGATCGTTAATCATAAACTTCAGTGTCAACATTAATGGTCACAAATAACAATCGAGAAGAAAAATATTTCCATTATAATGCAATTTTGCATTTCATTTCGTGTTTACGTTTTTGTCTTGAAATACATTACGAAATGTTGACGTTTTGATGTTATAGTTTTGCGTCATTCTACTGTGAAGTCACAATTGAAAGCTTTCTCTCATTTAACTTTCTCAAACCTCAATGTTTTGCTTTCGTTAACATATATATCTAATAAATGTATGGCATTGCGTGTAAAACAAAATAATGTATGTAATTGAGGGTAAGATTGATTTCACCCCTCGAAAACTATTGAATATTTATTAGATTTTTCTGCAGAGAAGTTATTACGAATTTGTTGACGTTTTAAATAGAAAAGATACATGGTACAAGTCAATAAATGTGGGATAGTTTTTGTAACGTGTAGATTCTTCAGGATAATAAAACTATTATGGACTGTTTAGCAGGGAGACATCACAAATCATCAGGTCTGAGTAGGGTTATCACCCGAGGGCGCATAGTATAATGTCACAATCTACAAATGTTAATGTCACAATCTACAAAATGTTAATGTCATAATCTACAAAATGTTAATGTGATAATCTCTACAAATGTTAATGTCACAATATACAAAATGTTAATGTCACAATCTACAAATGTTAATGTCACAATCTACAAATGTTTATGTCACAATCTACAAATGTTATTATCACAATCTACAAATGTTATTATCACAATCTACAAATGTTATTATCACAATCTACAAATGTTAATGTGACACAATCTATAAAATGTTAATATCACAATCTACAAATGTTAATGTCACACAATATACAAAATATTAATGTCACAATCTACAAATGTTATTATCACAATCTACAAATGTTATTATCACAATCTACAAATGCTAATGTCACAATCTACAAATGTTAATATCATAATCTACAAATGTTAATGTCACACAATATACAAAATATTAATGTCACAATCTACAAATATTATTATCACAATCTACAAATGTTATTATCACAATCTACAAATGTTAATATCACAATCTACAAATGTTAATGTCACACAATATACAAAATATTAATGTCATAATTTACACATGTTAATATCACAATCTCTACAAATGTTAATGTCACAATCTTCAAAATGTTAATGTCATAATCTACAAAATGTTAATGTCACACAATATACAAATGTTAATGTCACAATCTACAAAATGTTAATGTCACAATCTACAAATGTTAATGTCACAATCTACAAATGTTAATGTGATAATCTCTACAAATGTTAATGTCACAATCTACAAATGTTAATGTGACACATTTATAAAATGTTAATATCACAATATACAAATGTTGATGTGACACAATCTACAAAATGTTATTGTCACAATCTACAAATGTTATTATCACAATCTACAAATGTTATTATCACAATCTACAAATGTTAATGTCACAATCTACAAATGTTAATGTCACACAATATACAAATGTTAATGTCACAATATACAAAATGTTAATGTCACAATCTACAAATGTTGATATCACAATCTCTACAAATGTTAATGTCACAATCTACAAAATGTTAATGTCACAATCTACAAATGTTAATGTCACAATCTACAAATGTTTATGTCACAATCTACAAATGTTAAAGTCACACAATCTACAAAATGTTAATGTCACAATCTACAAAATGTTAATATGATAATCTCTACAAATGTTAATGTCACAATATACAAAATATGAATGTCACAATATACAAAATGTTAATGTCACAATATACAAAATGTTAATGTCACACAATCTACAAAATGTTAATGTCACAATCTACAAAATGTTAATATGATAATCTCTACAAATGTTAATGTCACAATATACAAAATATTAATGTCACAATATACAAAATGTTAATGTCACAATATACAAAATGTTAATGTCACAATCTACAAATGTTAATGTCACAATCTACAAATGTTAATATGATAATCCATAAAGTGTTAATGTCATAATATACAAAGTGTTAATGGGATAAT
Source organism: Ostrea edulis (assembly GCF_947568905.1). Lineage (NCBI taxonomy): Eukaryota > Metazoa > Mollusca > Bivalvia > Ostreida > Ostreidae > Ostrea > Ostrea edulis. The sequence goes on along the minus strand of NC_079170.1, from coordinate 18,307,206 downwards.
ATACAAAGTGTTAATGTGATAATATACAAAGTTTGATGTAAATATGCAAAGTGTTAATGTCATAATCAAAAGAGTGTTAATGTCATTAAACACAAAGTGTTTAGGTCATAATCCATAATGTGTAAATGTCATTAATAATGTTTAGCATGCAGGAATGTCATTAATCATAGTGGGAAAATGTCATTACCATAGGGGTTGATTGGTTGTATATTGGTCAACGTCCCACTCGAGAATTTTTCATTCATATGGAGACGCATCGACGCAAACCACGGTTTAGAGTCCACATACGCTCCCTCAAACGATTAGAAGCACCCGTGGGTAACCGACGATGATGAAGATGTCACCATTGCCTATAAAGGGCAGCAAAATTTAGGTCTATGCTCGGCGCTTACGGCCTTTGATCAGGGAGGGATCTTTATCGTGCCACACCTGCTGTGACACGGGACCTTGTTTTTTACGGTTTCATCCGAAGGACCTCCCCATTTAGTCGCCTAATACAAGCAAGGGATACTGAGGATCTATTCTAACCCAAATACCCACGGGAAATAGATATAGTGTTATTGATAGAGAGAAAAAATGCCATTAACAGGAATAGGTGGGTGGGTGTATCATTAACATTACTGTTTAACAAATATTTGTAAACCAATCAAATTCGTCTAATTTGCATGAAAATACAGCAGGTGGTTTTAAACAATAGAGTGGCAATGAGATTAAAACTAAAAAGGGTGTGGTATTCAACCACAGAAGTCACAGTTAAGATTGATCTCAGAACAAATTAATGGATTGACTGGGAAAGACTCTTTTATTTCGAAAATGATATCCATCTAGAATATACTTATTAGGTGAATATGATTGAAAATTCGTAGTTGACAATACTTTATTTCATAATTACAGATATTTTGATTCGATATAATGATTGGGTGAATATATGCAAAATATATCAATGAAAACTACCGAAATTCAGTTTGTCATGTTGATTTGATTTGGTTTTGTTTAGATGTCGACATCAAAGCGGAAATCATCAAGGAAAAAGTCCGAGACGTGAAGTGTGGGAGACCGCAAAGCAAATGATATAGGGATATACGAAATTGTAGTGGGAAAATAATATGCATGTTGAACAAATTACGACGCCCAATTCCATATTAGTGTATAACATGTGAAAAATTATGAAGCGCAAGCTTAATCTCGCCGTGATATGAAAGTGCAATAGAGTTTTGGTGCTTAGAAGGACTTTGTTCTTGCCGTGGTTATCTTCCTTCACTGTGTATGTTGTTTTGATATTACCACAGACCAATACTTTGTTTTACAGTGTTTTGGTTTTTTTTATCATCTTGTTATACATGTATATCTCATTCGATACTTCTTTCACTCATTTGGAACCTTCACTTGCTGTAGATGAAGTGCTACAAATTTTGACCTACATGTACATGTATGCATGATGTTTGCGGCCGTGTCAGTGAAATTTCTTTATTGTATTAACGAATAACGTGAAATGGGACCTCCGATTTTAAGGTCATACTCGAAAGACTGGTGACTTTCACTTTTAATGCTGGGTTAATTAGATGTAATGTAAACACATATCAATTATTCAAAACTCATGTTTTCATAGAAGATGTAATGTTGATGTAATTTCTTAGATAAATATTACTGACGTTATATTTTGTGTCTGTTCATTATATTATTAGTATGATCTGAATCTTCACCTTTCATGTTATTAGTAAGTATAACTGATAAACATAAACTGATAAAAAAAAGTTTTACGCATGTTGCAATTTCATATGTATTTTAAGACATTAGACATACTTTCCGTATTGATGGATTTATTGATAACACAAAAACGATGTAAACGCTGCGTTAATAATCAAAATATCACAGTCATTAATTACAATCATTAACAGTTCAAGGTCAACCAAGTTCAATATCTAGTGCCGCCCCCCCCCCCCCCCCCCTCCCCATCGAGCACCAATGACTGCCCGACAACGCCTTCCCTTAGACACAATTTAGTATCTAAAACTATCTAGGAATGTTGTTCCACTCTAACTGCAGTGCATGACCCAGTTATTGCAGAACCTGAGGTCGTGATTGTCTTTGGCGGATGCGCCTTTGTAGTTCGTCCCATAGATTTCAAATCTGGTGATTGAATGACCAAGGAAGAATCATCACTTGTTAGATGAGCAGTAGGTGGTCTGGCGTTGTCATGTTGAAATACTGCTCCAGGATGTTGCATTATTGGAACCACGTGTGGCAGTATTACTTCATCAATATACCGTTGAGCCGTCAAAGTACCCTGGATGTGAACCAATGTTGTTCTGTCTGTATAGGATATTGCTCCCTACATCATAACACTATCCCGTCCAAACTGGTCGGCCTCCTGAATACAATTTTGCTCAAAAACGTTCATTTTGGCGCCTATACACTTTGCGTCTTCCATCAAGCCTCTGCAGCAAAAATTGATATTCATCACTGAACCACACTGTCCGCCAGCGTTGCCGCGGCTACACTCCATGAGTCGGAGACAACTGAAGTGGGTTCCGGCGATGTTACGGAGTCAGAACAGTGCCACGGGCAGGTCTCCGCGCTTTAATCCCAGCATTCCTTAGCCGGTGGCGAACAGTGTGATCTGTTTTCTGCAAATCTCAGAAATGACGGATCCCGTAGATGATGTTGTTGTGAATTGTTGACGAAGATGACGCAATCAGATGAGATGACGTCACGTGATGTCTACATGCTCTATGACGATCATTTGTTGAACCATGCTGTTGATATCTGCTCTAAAGGCAAGATATGGTGCTTTGTGCAACATTGCAATCTCTTGCAACTGCAAATTGTGATACACATGCTTCCAATCGTCGAATTGCACCATTCAGACGCGGTATTTCTTAAACGGTCACATTTAAAGATAACCCAATCAAATACCAAGAACCCGTGCATTTCACTGGTGTCTGAATCACGTGCATTGGGAACTTTTAGGCTTTTATGAAAACACGTTTTATTTTTTCCTTAAGTTCTTTCGAATATCTCTCCAGTAAACAATAGCGTTAGATATAACAAGGATTAATCAGGCGATTCATCCTAGACCAAAAAAGGGTATGGAAAAAATACATGCATTGGAAAAGATTCAGCGAAAAATTACTATCATGCATTTCTTTTTTATCATTGTATGAATGCATACGTTTTCTTATCTCACACCCCATATTAATCTTCAACCAATATCATCATTGGGGTATTTATTGGTTGGGTGGATATTTGGGTTTTTTGGGTAGATATGAGGTACATGAGATACAATCTCTGAGGTATTTGGTGGTTGGGTTGATATTTGGGTTTATGGGTAGATATGAGGTACATGAGATACAATCTCTGAGGTATTTGGTAGTTGGGTGGATATTTGGGTAGATATGAGGTACATGATATATCATATCTGAGGTATTTGGTGGTTGAGTTGATATTTGGGTTTCGGATTGTTATGAGGTACATGTACATGGGATATGGAAAAGTTTATGGGTTATTATTCAGTTTCCAATGCTCTACATAATTGTACAGATTAAGCATGGTTATATTAATGTAGTAGAGTATCACATAAGTGTTAGGCTTTTGTGTCATAAACTGAGATGAGCTGAACTATGAACTCCGTTTCATCTTCCACGATGAAAATGTAGACTGGTATTAACTGATTACATGAATATCAATTTCACGGTCCCAGGTGCCAGCTGATCTATATGCGCATATATATATATATATATATATATATATATATATATATGGAAAACCATTCAAAACATGCCTTATTGTTCACCTAAGCAGCAGTTTCCACACGTATAATTTGAATTTACACTAAATACGGAAGCTTGTATAAGTTTTCCCGATATTATTCGTGCATAAAACTGTAAACTTCTTGTGACTCAATCCTGATTCCGGTGGTCATGGTGTGAATGAAATTGAATAAACAGATTACTAGGAGCCTTGCATTTTACTTTGACATATTGTACCTTGTTGTGTTTGGGAGTAAGGTTTTCAAAGCACTCTTGTGACACTGTGTCACTGTGTCGACATTTCCCTTGGCTCATAGTGTAAATTGACTTGAATATACCTGCAGGTACATGTATACTTGCATACTAGTGTTAATCGATCTATATATGTCGGAATGGAGTAATGTCCCTTCATTGAACAAACTCGGATCCCCTTTACACAAGGATTCTTGTCGGCACGTTTGCTTGAAACTGACCCCTTGTTTTTTTTTTTTAAAGAAGATGAACATTTGATAACTTCATCCCAGAGAAACCGATAGACGACACACCAATCAGATATGTTAACTTGAACCTTCGGCTCAGATGAGCTAAAAACTTAGTTCATGAATACTTTATCTCTACATGTATTACGAAAGGGCTATCCAAATTGTCTGATAATGCAGATGATGTTGAAATAGTTAATCCATGTAAGTATTGTATGATCCACTTAATTATTGTGACTGGTAGTGTTGGCGTGAACTTTTGAAGTACTGTATATTCCTAGACTTCTTAAGTCAGGAACAGTCACCCGAGCTGTTTCACCGCGGACTAATTCCCCACTGGTATTGGTCTAGGTTTATTATTGTATAAGTAGTACTTGGCATGCGGTGCCTGTGAAGTGCACGGTTCCTCGGTTTCCCATGCAGATTATCCTAATCCCCTCGTTAACTCTTTGTATAATCGTCCTGAGAAAGTAATCGATTTATATCAAATACACAACTAAGTTCATCCGCACGTGTACGTATACATCGATAGTCTCTGTCACGTGAGGTTACCTAGAGCTGTATGTAAAGTCGTGTTACTTAGCAGCTGAATATACTGGCGTGTGAAAAGTATCCGTTCAGAAGAACGTATGTTTACCTTTCATGTCACGATACTTTAAAAAATTATGTTAACCGGAGTCAAGCTTGTGAATAAAACGAACCCCTTTCCAGAATATAGAGGCATCTATTGCGGGGGCACTGTGGCTGTTGTTCTGGAATGCTCACTTTCTCTGTTTGCGCAAAGTTAACCAGACTGAATGTTGATGTCGCTGTGATATCTGATAACATTATCACACAGAATCTGCAGCATACAATATTACCGATAAGCGTAATGAATCCATCTATGGAATTATTTAATGGATCATAAAAATAGGGTCATGTCAGTATTTCCAAGGTTCAACACCAGCTCTAGTGCTAATGGGAAAGACACCCGACGCTCAATTTGAATGGAATTGCGACATTTCACAACTCTTGGTTGCTGTTAATTGTTGTTCTTTTAAAATTGTAATATTTTCATGATTTTTTTTTTAAATATTTGAAATAAATAAAAGGTACATTAAACATTGCGGTATGTAAGAAGAACAAGAATTTAAATTTTCAAGACCCACGAACACCTGCTTGGTTCCATTCTTTTCAGTAAAGATGGCCAACGGGTGCATGGAAAAGTTTTTTGATTTCCTCCAATCATTTATCCCTTTGTATGAAATCAACTGAAAAAGCATAACATTTCAATCGTCTTTATTACAAAAGTATAAAAAAAAATATTGCATTATGTCATCATACATGAAACGAACTATATAGCATTAACAGGAATCGGCTTGTCAGACGGCAGTGACATTATAAATCTTATTTTTCCTCATTGGCCTATCTATGGCTTTGCAGAGCAAAAATAACAGAAAAGAAAAATAATAATAAATAATCATATAAACATGACAATAGCACTGTCTTTGAACTTAATTGTTGACCCATATATGGCACCAAGATAAATGATTGTTATGATCTGTTAATTAATTATGAATTATACATATGTTGATTGTAGAAAGGTTTGCCCCGAGTCTCCGGATAATTCTATAGGAGCCGGTTTTTCAGAATGGTCCGTGGCATGGTTTTGACTTCGATCTCCCCAAAGTAGTCCCATATTCTTGAGCTTAGTCTCAATTTCAAGTGATTCTGAAAAATCTGCACGCTTTTGTTTATTGTTCAACAAAAGGTAAAAGTTCTCTCTCCTCTTTGGGGCTGGCTGTCGAATTCCATCAACATAACTTAAAAGGTCACTTGGCGTCCATTTTGTGAAGTATCTAGGTGGCCCTTCGTTGTATGGGTAAGAGTATCCATCCCACGACGTAGAACCATTTCGAACGTGTTCGACAGGTCGCCAAGGGGGTGGGGAGTTGAGAACAGAGGGATGCTGACAGGCCTCTCTCAGAACAACAAACTGGTCGTTTCGACGAGGGGTATTACTGTTTATATTGCGGGCCGGAAGTTCGGGGGCTTCGTATGGTATAAAATGTCCAGGCATATCAGGGATTTTACGTAACCGTTTCGAAAGTAATCCCATAGCACGCATGCGCATAAGTTCCTCATAGAGATATTCATCACCTGGAATCGTCTCGTACACGTGATCATCCAGTTTGTCGTCACGTTTTGGAGTACAACATCCCGGGATACGCGCAGTAGCATACGGCGTGACCCCGTTGTCGATTATAATCAAGCTTCCTGAGTCCGGATATGGTACATTGTGATTGACCACAGATGTTGGGGGTGTCTGAGAATGGAAATGCGAAAAATCAGCAGGTGGAACCCGCTGATGCACAGATGTTGGTGGATGAACATTCGGAGACCCTTCGTATTCTTCGTAGTAGCATGCGGAAGACGAATGTGGGAGGTCGTTTGTGCGGGAAAAATCGGAACTGTGTGTGCCTAATGGCCTGCGTAAACACTTGACAACTAAAGTGCCAGGCTGGACGGGAGGTGAAAGGTCATTGGTTCTCGCCTGCTGCGTCGACAAGCCTTTTGCAACGGGATCTTCACTCACCGCCTTGTTTACTGTGCAAGGTGCTCGCGAAACGAAAACACTTGAAGACACCGGGTGGCTCGAGGACTCCCCATTTGAGCTATTATTCCTACTCTGGGGAGATTGACATTCAATTGTAAAGGGCAATGGTAACAAGGTTTCTGTTTGGCGTTTTGATTGAGGGTCGTTATTATTCTCAATAACAATAGGCTCACTTTTAACGCTGGGGGTATGGTCAGGGACACAATCGGATTTCGCATTAACGCTAGAAGAGGCGTCTGCTTTGTCCCTGCTACTAATAGATTCCTCCGAAATACACAATCTGTTTTCGTTCAGTGAATCTGTAGATCCTTTTTGAAAATTGTTTTTAATGACTGTAACATTTTCGGGTTGAACGGGGTTTGTCCTTTTGACTTTCTTGCACTTCTTTTTGTTATCAATGTTGTTTTTCGGAGATTTCTCCTCCAATTGTAAATCATTAATGATTTCAAACATAGATCTCGCGACCTTTGTTAGTTTATGGTTATGTCGCTGAACAGGGGAAAATCGTGGAGCACTTTGTTCCGTTTGACTTCTAGGAAAGATTGGCAAGGAATGAAAGTCGGTGTCTGTCGCTCGAATATTCCTAACTGAAGATTTGTCGGGAATTTGAAATGAATGGTCTAACACACCGGTCGGCTTTTCGGGGGTTCGTGATATTGAACTGGCGAAAGACTGATTTAATTTCTCGGAAGCGTTTTCAGCACCATAGTGAAAAGGGACGGTTTGGAATACTGTTGAAGAAAGGTCCATCGCACTTGCATGTAACGAGGAATTCGGGAAAGCCGTAACAGACGACACATTGGTTATATTTCCCATTCTTGATTTATTGTTCACAAATATTTTGTCAATTTCCGCCTCACAATTCTGAATAGAGTCACTCTCATATCCGCTTGATATTGTGACGGGTGACGAATCTGTGGAATTCGAACGCACTATTTCGTTTTGTTGCACAGGATCATCAAACTGTGATTCAATTGACAACACATGGTCAAAGGAGTCCGACAATATCGTATGGTCTAATCCGGAGTCCGGACTCACAACCGGAGCGACTTCCGCTTGCTTCGGTTGAAACTTACACAGTTTTTTGGGTCGTCTGGAACCGTCCGGTGTATTGGCAGATTCACTTCGAGGAGTTGGTGGTCCAGCAGATCTTTTCAATTCTCCAGGACTTCTGCTCCTCAATGCGAAGAGTTCCGTTGGTCTAATAGCAGTACTCCGGACATTAGAAACGTCTTTTGAACTTTTCACAGTTTGTCCTTCTTTCTTTTTCAACAACATTCTCTCAGCCTGTCTTCCTATAATTCTCTTCTCTTTTGGGGGAGGTCGAATATTTTCTTCCTCCACCCAACAATGGGTTCTGTTCTCCCTGGTAGTTGTTTCTTGCATCGCTCGGTCATGAGTGGAGTGTCTTGGTTGAGATGGCGTGTTTTTCTCAGTTAAATTACGCTGTTTTAGTCTTTGTTCACTGCCCACAAAGTTATTATTTGCAAACAAGCCATCTGAAGACGGTGAATACGAACCCGTAACGGCTAAATCCGGATTAGCACGGGTTGTCCGTCTATTGTCCGGATAGCTGATTTGATTTGACCTAGAGACAGAAACGTTAGTCCGAGGCTGAAATCCGTGTGGGGAAATGTCAGTTGAAGGGCTAGATTTATCTCGACGAGCATTAGGATATTTAAAACACTTGGGTTTATTTTTTGCGACTTGGTCAGTACCATAATCCCTCATTGTTTGGCGTACTCGGTTACACTGCTGTACACGACTTAAGGCCATAGTGTTTAAATGATCTGAACAGTTTGGTTGGTGTATTGTTCTGCCATTTAGATCTCTATCGCGCCTTTCAAGACTCTGTCTATTTGAGGCCCGATAAGACGTTGAAATATTGTCTTCCCGGTCTTTATCGTTACAACTATCGTTGTCAATTGTTTCCGTTAGCGCGTGAATGTGGTTCCAATCAGATTTACTATTGTCCTCGTCAATGGTGATCTCCTGTGAAGATACACTTGTAACGTTTTTTGTCCTAGTCCGAGGAAATCCACGATAATTGAGATCAGGTTTTAAGGAGGTTTTGCTGGGTGTAGTGTTAGAAATCAAACGAGCGGGCATCAGAAAATCGTCAATATTGACCCGGGTAGACAGCAGATGACAAGATAAGCTCGGGTGTCGAACGCACAGTAAGTCTTCAAATGTCACATACAGTAACCACATCTGATGGGAGAGGCTCCGACTGGTGGTTCGCAAGTCCCACTGCAAAAGAAGATAAATCTTTTTAAAGACCGAAAATCGACTCAATACATTTCACACATAGAAAAATAAACCTAAGCCATCATCATCATTTTCATCATCACCATTATCGATAATGACAACACCTGTTACAGTTGTAACGGTGATAGTTGGGGATATCAGTTATCGGGAAATTTAACGTCGTGAACCTTCTGTTCCCGTATGAGTAACTACATATACGAGAAACTGCTATAATATTGCCATTTAAATCATGTATGAGACATAAGTCAAAAATTTACAACAGATTGAATAGATAATTTTTTTGCTTCTTTAGATTTTACGCCGATTATATCTGGTTATGGATGTGTATTTAATAAAGCACTTAAGAACTAAAGATTTAAAACAAACGTAGCCCATTTTAAACAAGAGGATGACCTCATCCCCATTCAATACTCGGTGAATACAGGTTTGGTGGTTGTGTATATTTGAAACAATACACTGTATGCATTAATATTTCGATCGAAGTTCTTCAGGGTTGGATCTGAACAGTTAGACTAATGAGTCATTACCTATCTGAGGTATTGCAGTCTAATACATGTATGTTGATAAAAAAAAAACAAACAACAACCAAGGTCTAACTGCTACAGGGAAACTAACGTCACTTGGAATGCAAATAAACTGAAAATATAAGTACCCGTGAAGTACTAGTAATTTCGTGCATAATGAAATCTTTCAAGAAGTGTCGGACGAAGAGAAGGTTTGTAACAATCGCGTTTATGTCAGGGTATTACGAAAGTATACATGGTCGTTTTACTGTAGGTAAAATGTCGATACATGTACCTCGTGTGCACGTATATATATGATGCATCTTTTATTGAGTAATGTCTAAAACAGGTCTAAATATAGAGCAAGCAAGGACATTTTAATCTAACCAAATCAAAGGATTTCAAAATCGAAGATGTTTTTCAGAAAATTGAATTTCTTTGTGCCGAAGCTAGCACGTGGGTTGATGGAATAACTGATCAATTTGGCCACAATTATACTTCAAAAGACGCAATTTAAATTCGACTAAATTTCAACACGTCCAATGTTTACCCGGCTGGTCTTCTTAAACCATTCTTAATCCTTAACATTTGTAGATAACCACTCGGAGGGTTTTCTTAAAATTGAAGGAGAATCGTTTCACATTAAACATTCAAGTGAAAAAGAGCGTTTTGATATTTCATTTCCTTTATATTTAAAAAAAAAAAAAACCATTTGTTACTTTTGAACCTCGTTTGTTAAGACTCAAGTTGTTTAGAGTGCATGTAAATGTAAAATGTCATATACAAAATTCTGTCAGGAAAAAAAAAATGAATAAATAAAAAAAAATAATAATAATGAATAAATAAAATATAAGAAAAATGCACAAAATACTTGAACTATCTTGAACACTATTTCTTTTCAAAGGATCTAACCGAATCAAAACGTGGGGGGTGGGGGTGGGGGGTATCGGAGCATAAATTCTTACATTTGGAAGATACAAGGAGCAGTGTAACTAGTTTTAAATGGCAAACTCTCCCATCCCAAAAACTTGTATTACACCATTTTTGCACCGGGGGATTGACAATGAATTATCTTTTTACCCTTCAAAGTACATCATCATTTCATTCAAGAGCAGAAAAATATGTATTTGATTACCGCAGATAGCAGTGCTTCGTATACATATAAATAACTGCTAGACATAACATTCGTAAAACGTTTATCTTTTTCAGCAAACGACATTTTACAGGTGAGGGACTATTTTTTTCTTAAAACTTCGACCAACAAAGAGTTTTGCTCTCTTGTTATCACCAATAAAAACTGTCCTACAGGAAAGGTTAGACGTCGAAAGCGGCCAAGCGTGCTTTAGCGTGAAATCTCTCCCCAGCTAAAATGTTTCTGTATTCAAATTCAACCTAATATGGCGCTCTTTAAAAAGACAGTGTAATTTTGTAGAAATCGTTTGGAAATAATCAGCGATGCAATAAAGAGATTTCGCTTTCTTTAAAAGTCTCCTAAATCTTTCTCTATTATGTTCTTAAGCTATATCTGTCCTTTATCAGCAACGTAACCATTCGGACAAACATATAATCAGTTTTGAGTTTAACTATTACCATTACTGGTTCAAACATTTGTTGCTTTTGTCATAGTTAACAAAATTTAATTAAGAAATTTAAAATATTTCTTTTTTCATGTCCTCTAGTTAATTTTTGAAAAGCATATAGAGATCGAAGATATTGTCTACTTCATGTATTGCATATTAACACATATGTCAATTTTGTTTCAATATACTTACTTACATGTACTCTCCGTTTTGTAATTTTCCTTTAGTAAATTATGGAATATCATACTTTTCAATATTCCATGAACCAGTGTATGTTTACTGTGCAGGTGCATCACATATACAATCCTAGGCGAGTGTGCCACGATCCGATCAAATTTCTACCTGAGACTGTTCGCTGATTTCAGTACAAGGTAACGGGGTTCATTTAGACAAACTCTATCGACAAAACATGAGATCCTAACTCCCAAGCAAACACAAACCCTACATAATATCTCATAATGGTCCTGAGACCTCCTGCACGGACAATAGCGGACCCTCAGTGTTGTTTGCACTAAAAACTTTCTCTTCGGTGTTAAACCGCAAAAATGTACTTATTCCCTCACCTGGAAGTGTCCTATGCATTTGATATTAGGATAGAAAAAAATCTCCTATCAACATCATTTAAAATCCACGCCTCGAGTTTCACTCTTTATTAAAAACCCCTTTGCAACCCGTCGACAATTTCTTAATAAAATAGGCACTTTTTTCTAATTTCTAGTTCGAGTGTGTAATTTTCTTTTCAAGCAGCTATTCGTATTTTTTAAAATGTATTTTTTATTGTACGTCTGAAATATCAGAACATAATTGCTTCTTCATAACGAGGCGTATTTTTTACTGGTTTCTTTTAAAACTGTTGTGCGAATCCACGCTATTGAGATATCAATTTATCATTTAATAGAGTGGGGTATGGAAACGACCCGCTATTTCCAAATTCTTTTGTCGCGAGATTATGTAAACTTTGATCGCAAAGATATTTCTTAATATCAGGATGATACTGGGCTATTTTAGTCAAAAATCGAATCGTGAGTGCTATCATATGCCCTGTAATTACCGAATAATTGTCAGTGTAGTTTCGTTTGAATACCTACGTATCTCTAGACAGCAGTAAGTAGATATGCAGACCAAAACTACCTTCACCACAAAAGAGCCCACTTTTGTTATAAAGTTGTTAACTTTGTCCAATTGACACTACCTACTACATTCTAGTTGGGGCTAAGTCCGTGAAAATTCTGTATGATAAAAAAAAAAATCGATAACGGGGATCTCGATGTTATCAAATACCAGAAAAATAGATACACTATCTTTTTTTAAAAAAGAAAATATAAAAAAATGCCTGTATCAGTTATTATGATTACTATCTAATGAAATGAATTATTAATCTATAAACAAAGCGCTGTCAAAGGGAACACCGTATCTTCAATACATACACCGCCATATCGCATGTACCTGTCGTGTGAGAGACCCAATAACATTATTCAAATCAAGTCATTGATTGATTGCTATTTCAGTTCAATGTATTCATAATGCTAGAATTATTGTATTTGACATGTAACAGTATTTTGATGGTTTAATATGATCGAGTTACTTTAAATTGAATTGATCGAATTTCATAATAGAAAAATTAAAATGTGAATAAAGAAAATAGCAGGGTTCCTGTGTGTATTCAATTAAACTTTTTATGATTATTTTTTAGATTTTATTATCAGAGTTTTGAATAAACAAGCCTTACTCCCCCACTCCCTCCCCCATCTATACTTTATCAACACTTATCACTGCCACACCAAATAACCATCTCAACCCAACAATGCAATATATATATATATATATATATATATATATATATATATATATATATATAAATATATCTTAAAAGTATCTGCCTACTGGCAAAATATAGGATATATGGAAATTGTTTCAAATTTTATTGTTCTATTAAAATGAGAAGTAAATTTATTGGAAAACGATCTGGACTTTTATGGGGGTTAGTATTTGGTGAAGCGGCAGAAATATGTAATGATATACTTGATAAATGACCACCTGTCGTTACGACCATGCTTAGAATTTATGGCTGACGATGATAAACGAAATTCATCACGCACGTGGTCTCGATGCACTTTCGTATTTCATGCAAAATCATATGCAAACATCGGCATCAATCTTATTCGTGAATATAATTATGTGCACGTATATTATCAGAATATCACAACTGAAGAATTTTGTTATGAACAGTCGCCAAAATGTATATACAAATTTGTTTTTTCTGTGATATCCGTTAAGGATTCATTGTCAACAAACGATGTACGTTCTGAAGGTTTTCAACTATTACATGCAAGTTTCATTCGTATTTTAAAAAAAAGACCACTGAATTTAAATTAAAAGAAAGTTAAAGTAGATTTATAAGGTATCAATACCCAACAGCAGCCTGTGTGTTTCTTGTAAGATGTACCTGTAACAGAATATGGGTAATTTACACTCACAAAGTCACAACGTACCTGTTTGTAAAGGTATCCTCATGATAACATTTAAGCCGAAAATTCTCAAATCACGGTAAAATATCCACTATCAAAGCATATTTTTCTCTCCACTTTCAAGACATAAAAATGCAGATTTCTTCTTCAGAACATATAAAAAATAGAAAGACATCCAGGTCTCATGAATTTTGATTCGTGAATGGAGCATTAAAAGGCTATGGATGAGACGCGAGTCGCCTACGACGAGATTTTCTGCTTTGACTCAGGCACATAACGCAATGCAACGATAGGTATCGCTAAGGTCTCGCATGAGTGCGGAGTATTCTCCTGAACAAAGAAATAAAGGCTTCGCCTCACTGATGGGCCATCATAGAAAATAAAGTTTAGTAGATGTTTTTAAAAATTCTTTTAAAAGCGGAATATAAAGACTACAGATTTTGCTGTAAAAACAATTAGCCTTTCGGTATATTGCGATTCTTCACAAACAATGCAGATGATAAGGTGATAGATAGAATACATCATTAAATGAGCAGGTCGTGCCCTTTTCTTTCCAGCAGTGTCTTTTTTCCTTTATTTCCTCTTTTTTCCTGTTTTTTAAAAAATGGTTTCGCACGAAACTTACAAAAATATGACAAATGATTTAAATCAATTTCTGACATAATGACTATAACTTGTCATAGATGCCTGAACTTTCATTGTTTCCTTAAATACCTTAATGCAAAGGAATGAAGGACTAAATAATAGATTTTATTTGCGCAATTACACCAGTCCGACGAGAAAAAACACATTCAACAAGATCATATTATTACAGGAAAAAAGGATAATATAAAGGATTTTCTTCGACATTGTGAAAAAATGTGTTATTTAAAAAGTTAGATATGAGCAATACATTTACTTTGTCATAAAGATGTGTACAGTGTTATCAAATTCACATAATCTACTCTGTTTCGTATCCATAATATATATATATATATATATATATATATATATATATATATAATCATTGAGCATCCATTCCTATGTAAATACATTAATTCCATGAACTGCATGGTCCTTGGCAATAAACAAGGTACTACAATGCATTTGATCTGTAACAGCACTGTGATTCACATGTGGAGAAAATTAACAATGTGCAGATCATCTTCAGATTTAACTTAATACATTTAATGTAGTTTCAAATTGGAATCAATTGAATTTGGAAAAGAATATCAAAAAGAAAAGAGAGAAACTTATGTTAAAGTTGCAATTTGCAAGAAACTGTCTTTCTATAGGGCACGAAGAGCTGGCAGCGAACAAACAAAGCTGTTATATTTAGCCTACAATTAACAATATTTATTTAGCCCATGTTCAGGCGTTTAAGTCAATTGATTCTGAATCCAAACAGGAGAATAATAAAACCCCATTTCCCTAAAAGGCTGTGCTATTCATTGGTATTGTGTCACGTGACATTGTCAGAATCTTAATCGAGTTATCCCAAAAGTGAAATGTTTACAAGGAATATTTGCAGTGTCAACAAGCGTTTTAAAGACTTTACTTCATAAACACCACCCGCAGATATTTAGATATCTTATTAAGTTTTCACTGGTTGAGACTTATAGCACATCACAATAAAGAGCCAAACCGCATGGAAAGTAATTTTAAAAACTGTGTATCAGGTAGGGTTTGGGACAGGTTGTTAATTAAACAAACACTCGTCCATATGTAAATCACATGTATTGAGAAGGCATAATCGCCTATGAAAATGAAGAAGTAGATTGCGAATTTTATGAAGGATTACGAATCCCCCCAAAAAAGGGTGATTTTCACTCTGTTTTGACAAGTTTTATAAAAGATTTGAAAAGACGAACCCGTGAATGGGATTTGATAATGAAAACAGCACAAAATCTTCAGAGGATTTAGTGAGGAGTAATAGTTCGTGACTGTATTGAGTTCCGTTTACTTTATGTTGTCTGGTCTGGGTCAGCGAAGCTAGACTTATTGAAGTTTTGAGAAGGATTTCTTTCTTTTCTTCTTCGTTTTGATGAATTGGGCTTGACTCCCTACTTAAAGTACATTTTTCGCTTTATGGTATCTGATCCTAGAGCAAGTTTTCCTCAGTCTTTTGACATAAATCAGTACAATAGAATATTAACTTAGAGAACAAAATTCCATCTAAATGCCATGTGATTATTGAACATGATTGAAATGCATCAGCCATGCTAAACGTTGTACACAGAAATGCTTAAATGAAATACAGCTATTGATTTCTATTAGGTGTTATCAGTTACCTTGAAATTCAAATATGTACGCTGTACAAAAAACCCAGAACACCGCTCCCTGCTGAACTTCCTTGAATGACAACAGTCTTATTCATAGTATAGCCCCATCACAAGGACGATTGAATTTTCATGCATACTTACTGAGGTTATTATTAATTAGCCACGAGACGCGTGACACGGTCCGCGGTCGATTTGACAAACTGACCCGTGATTGACGGATCTCCTGTCAACATAATCGAACGCTCCCGGACTCGTCACAATAATCTGACCAAACTGACCCTCTCTGACGAAGAAGGACCTAGCTTCAGGGATTTGGACATACATATGGAAAATGGCAGTTGTTTTTGCTAATTTTGACGGGTTTTGTTTTAATACATGATTGACGAGTGTCGCAAAAAATGTGGGAGATTTACTGAGAATTAAGGTTTTTTTGGGATTCGTATGAAAGTAGACATTTTTCATTGAAGAAAAGGTTGATTAATGGTTTGTTTTATGGGATCTGGTTAACAGATGTTCAGGTTTGTTACTAGGGGTGAATGTTTTACAAAGGACGTGGCAAGGTGGCTACGAGGACACGGAAATTATTGTGTGAAAAATTAATTTTTAAAAAAATATTTATTTAATAACACGTTATGGCATGATTGATGGAAGAGGGATTAAGGTTTTTCATAGTGAAACATTGTCAGATAGAATGATAATAGATTGTGAATTGACAAGTAAACAATATCCACTAAATTTAAAGTTTTTTTTTTTTTGTATTATTCAACAGAAACCTAAGAATTGTATGTAAAAAACATAATTTTGATAATAATATCACATCACGTATATAGAGCGGTTAAGAAAGTAGACGACAAAGTATGGTCTCTAAACAATCAACCAAAGTCATTCAATTTTGTAAATATTTTTTATGATTTAAATCTATTTAGTAAGTAAACAAAGTTATTGCTTGGTCTCTGAACTTTGGTCTCTGAAGTAAAAAAAAAAAATTAATGGAAACACGAGCCTTTATTTAGGTAACTCCACATGATTTTTAAAAATGATGACAGGGAATGCCTCTCCAATAATTGATTAAGGATTCCCATTGACAGATTTCCTATAATTTTAATGTATTGACTCTTTTCATAAATTCGTGTGTCCAAAGTAATCCCCGTCAAGGTAGATATCCAAGAAAACCTACACGAAATCACCAATGACGTCATCCAGATTCCTGTTCGAGTGACTTTCTCCATGAACATGCAATTTAGTAATTGACATGGCTGTGTTTGCCAAGGTATTAGCAGACTCCCTTAAACCGATAAAAATGTTGACTTTGAGATATATCCTCTTTTGCCTTGCTTCAGATTTATCAAGGTGTATTCTTAAAACTCGAAGCAGGACAAACCACGGAAATCCTGCCTCCAGGTTTCTCTCCTGGTATTTTCAATACAAATGTTTGCCCTTATCTACAACACCGGCCTCGTTATATTCATGGATTGGATATCTAATTCTTCTATTAATTCCGATTATTCAATCAATACTCTGACAGAGATCTGGTTTATCTAAAAGAATGTTCTCAATAAGTCCCGAGTACGATAATAATTCATAAGAATTGAGATGGTGAAAATTTATTTGTCTCTTATTCAAATACTGGTCGATTCAAATATGTAGTACACAGGAATGTTATACGACTGAAAGCGGTCTTCGAAGACATTGTAGAAACACAAAAATCTACCAGCGTGTTCCTCTGTATAAGAAACGAAACCAAAAGGACAACACTCTTATTTAAGCTGGAATACTTAATCAACAACATAAAATGCTACAGAAGATGGGTGATTACTGCATTTCACACATATTGCCGCCGTAAAATGGCTGTTCAAAGGCGTGAAACCATAAACAATCAATAATATTCAGTTTGAATGTAAGTCATTTTTAAGAAGGAAAGAAAATTTCTGTAGCTATATCTATCTAATAGAGCCACTAAAAAGAAAAGAGGAATATCTGTTATCAGAAATTCACACGTTAATCCTAAGGGGAGACTACACAATTGCAAGTCAGTCAAAGCAGATCTAAAAGATAGTATATTTCTGCCAAATCGTAGTTTCGTTCTCATGGTACCCACGGGGCAAACAACCAACCGCATTACAGACGGAAAAAATACACCATATAGATTGTTATCTTAGCCGTTATAGTAACATGGAAAACCCTTGTATTTGCACTTGCCAATAAGGGTTACTGCTTCTGTAACAAAGGATGCCGAACCCGATCAGATCGCATGCAAAAAATGTAACAAAGTCTATTGAGTTTATACATTTCAAAAGAGAAAAGTTACAAAAATGTACACTGACACGAATAGAGGAAACAAGTTGACACAAATGGGAAATGCTGTGACGTCTTCAGGGAAGGCTGACCGCAGGGTCAAACCTCACGCAACGTAGAGTAATAAGGTTACAACGCATCACAACAGCCGTGAAATCAATCCGATATAAACAAATAACACCTTCCTATCAGGACAGTAAAAAGTATGGACAAAATGGACAGTGAACTCTGTAGAAAGGGTACTCGGTGCTGGACGCCCACACCTCTAAAACTTGAACAGATTCCGGTGTCACATAATAGTCTGCTTACAATATCGCGGAAAATTGGCTTACTGAAGCATATGCACAGTTAACCAAATTTATATATTTAGCTTCTGAATGTATAATTATTTGATGCCAGAACGCAATCTCGTTTACAAATATAAATGATTGATGAGCAATTTTCAAATTATAAGAAAACTTGATTGTTATAGAATGCAATTCAGTAGTACCTCATAAAATGAGGACCCCGTAAATGCAATAATCACAAACAATCTTTGAACAAAGGTTCTTAAACTTAATAACAGACAAAACCTTCCATCAAATACAGAATTGAATAATTTTGAACATCATACCTGGATTATCACAATATTGTCTTCAGTTTGGCATCATAAAGACATTCTTACTTCGAAAAAACCCCTTAAATGACAATTCTGTACTTACAAACGTAGGCTGTAATTTTTAATGCGAATTTGTTCATACAGAGATTCACATCAGTGAACGTAAATTGAGAGTGAAATTTTGTTCAGCGAAGGCTGTTTAATATATATCACGCACAATAAACCCTGGAAAATTTGCTTATCACCAGGAAATTCCATACTTCAAGCAAACGCTGTCAGAATCTTCAAAGAATGGCGGAATGTGATACAGTTTCAAATTTACTGTACATTTACCGTCAAAATGACGAACAAGCTCGTAAAGTATCGCGAAGGCAGACAGTGTTGAAATATTCTCCAGTAGCTTTATGTGTCGCCAATGCAAAACGAAGACAGTGTGTCACATTAAAATGCTCTAGTGAGCAACCATGCATTTCTTTTATCAAATGCATCTGTTATAAAGATTAATTTCACTGCTTAATATAAGAACAGTTTTTTTCTTAACAACGGTGTAAAAAATTACACGGGACAGTCTAGAACATACACATCATTCACTTATAAATGTGATGTTTTAGAGTGAAAGTTAAATTGTTCAAAACCATTATTTCGACAGAAGATTCGCACTTAAGAATCAATTTTCACCTGTTGAATTGAAGCTGATTTCTAGGATGATTAGCGGTCGTATCAGGCAATGTCCTATCTCAATGCCTTTTAAAAGATCTTAAAAGATGCATTTGCAATACCAAAAAAGAAAGAAAGAAAAACCGCAACTTACAAATAATTTTCTAGATCATCCATGGGTGGACTTTCTGATAAGAAGTACTTACAGGGTTAACGCACGTCCATTGCAGAAACAGACACAAACATACCAAAAATTACATATGGAAAATTTGCAGAAAAGGTAAACGCAGCTTACCTAACAATTAAGTCCATGATGAAGTGATACCATGCACCCCCAAATCAGTTTTAGGTGCAGTCTGGCGTTTCATCGAACAAATTAACACGGCGTGAATGCACACCTTTTCAGAGGGCCCTATCCACGCAAAGTGCTACCCCAGCGTAGCAATGTATCAAGCTCTTAGGGAAACCCAATGATCCGGGACTTCTATAGAGATTTCTGTCCTGACAAAGACTTCACTGAAATCTCATACCTGTCTCGTCCGCGAGAGATCGTCAAGAAGGTGTGTTCTGTTTATCTTAAGTTGGGGAATTAGCGAGAGCTTTGTCGCCTAATAGAGAATAATCTGAAAGGACGATACACGGGGCATTGGGATAGACGCTAAGATTTACCTTTCAATGATCATTTCCAGGTTTTTAAATTGAAGATTTTATTTCCAAGGCTATGTCTCGTTCGACCACTTAAACATTTGAAAATGAAATGAATTGAATTTGAACTTTATTGAAATGGAACTTTAGGAGGATTTACAACCTTTTATCTAAAACTAAATGATTTATGCCTGCAGAACATTCACGAATAGGAAAATATTAAACTCCACAATAGTTCAATTTTCCCGATGAAATCGAATACATAACTGCTTGCATTATTCGGGTCTTGTTATAACATCTCATTTTACATCTTAATTAATCTTACATGAAATGCGATCTCTTGAAACACCACGCAATTGAAATAAAATATAGACGCAATCGGTATCAATTTACCATTAACAAATGTGTGAACATATCAATTTAATGTGAACGATTGTTCTGGCGTCCTGCTTTGTACGATTAATTGGGATGATTTGCAGACCACCTACATGCAGTAGATCACGTTGGAGTTTACTTGTAGGTAAATCCCGCTACTTTGCTAATTGTAACCAATTGATTGAATATTTTGTTTAACGTCTCTCTCGAGAATGTTTTCACTCATACAGAGACGTCACCATTGTCGGTGAAGGGCTGCAATATCTAGGTCTATGCTCGGCGCTTACGGCCTTTGAGCAGGGAAAGGTCTTTAACGTGCCACATCCGCTGTGACACGGGACCTTGGTTTTTGCGGTCTCATCCAAAGGACCGCCCCAATTTAGTCGCCTCTTACGACAAGCAAGGGGGTACCGAGGACCTATTTTCTGGAAAGCCACGACATGTACAAGCTTTGGATGGACTATATACACTTCAGTTTTACGTTGTAATGTTTACACATCTAAAATTATGCAGTTTCAAAACGAATTTAGAAATTAAACTACTCGCTTGTTTCTATAACTTACACGTGTATACTTTGCATTTCAAAGGTGAGATAATGAATGGAATATCTTCTTGCGTTGTACAGAATGAATGGAGAACATTTAAAATGAACATTATTCCATGCGTCACCACGGAGGAAGTCTGTGGTTTTTGGTGCCAGGACAGGACACCCGCGGTTTATGGTTACAAAGATCGACCTTACGGCTGGTCGGGTAAGATGGGCAAACGAACCCGATCCATTAAAAATAGAAAACCTTTAAAATTCATTCTGATGCTTTAATCGCTGGTTCGTATATCACATAGAAGCTTTTGAATTTGTCCGAGATGAATCCGTAAGTAATCTTGCATAAAAGATCTACGCGATTTTATGTGCATAATATTTAAAAAGAAAAGAAAAAGTTGTAGCTATCTTAAAACTGGGATTGTGATCCAGACGTTCAAATATTGCAGTGCGAATATTTGTTAAAGAATTTTGAAAGAAGAAAACTTGATTACCACAAAGCATCCTTTTAAATAGCGAGAAACTGAATTATATTTTTCGCTATAAAGACTTTAGCAATACTTACAACGATATCAGTTTGCTTTCGCGCAAAACATACAAGTTGCTTCAACCATATGCAGCTGGTTTCGCCATCAAAGTCAAGCGGAAACAATGCATTCAGGAAATATGTTCACAAGAGCTTTGTTGTGCTTTATTTATAATTTCTGCGCTACTGAAGTCATAATATTTGTAACATCTGGTGCACTTGTAACTTGATTTCGCTGGAACGCAGCGACGCCCGAAAACTTGACACAAACTGAAGCAGACGTTTAGTCCTACTGGTGAAACCTACACATTTGTTTCGATATATGATTTGAAATATGATCATTGTCCTGATATTCAAAACCCCGATGTCACGCTTTATTGAATGGAGTGAGTAAGTGCTATAATCTCCATTAAATCAGCGTAAAAATGTCATATTTTCACGTCCATTAGGAAATGATGACACATGGTCACCTAGGGCCATGTTGTGACGTCACAATTAGATGTGTATTGAACTGTACCTATTTTTTCAACTATGTATTCTTAGTATCCACAAAATAAGAAGATATGACCGTTTTCTTTAAGTGAAAGAAAAAAAAAATCCGAAGGTGATCCTAATGCTTGTATTGAAAGGGATAAATTTCCCACGACTGTTTTCATTAAATTTAAATCTTTCTTCCATATTAGATAAAAAGGATCATACTTCAAAGAGTTTCAATCGATACTATATCGGGTCCACGCGAGATGAAAGAAGACGATCAGATATTAATTGATAAGACTAATCCCACCGAATAATTTAGTAGTAATTGATTACAACACTACTGCCTACAAAGCTTTCGTATCCTCATGCTAGTGTATTGGCGAAGTTCATCATAAAGTTGGTCATTTTCTTCATAATTTATTCAAATTTTGTCTCAATCTTTATTTTGGTATTGTATTTTTGATATAACTTTCAATTCATCACTATATGAGTTTTAACGCTGGTGGTATGAATAATTTCACAGGTACAAACTTTACAATGAAGCTTAGAACTTGAGCAAATATTTACAAAGATTTAACTCAAACAGACTTCGAAATAATCGTCATAGTGACAGAATATTTGAATCGCATGGTAACCATTTTATTTCCAGTTACATGCATTATAAAAACCATTCTTTTTAACCAAATCCTCCGAGATATGCCCTATTCAATTTATACGATAAATTATAAATCCATAAGCCGATTTAAGATATATAGGTGAAATTCTGAAAGTTCGGGGGTAGAAAATGATTTTGTAAATACAATCTCCGGATTAAACGTTCATTTTGCTCTTCAAATATTTGCTTTATTTTACTAATACAGTGTTACTTTTCCGTGTAATTTACCTGTACAAAAATGCAAAGACAGATGTTTTATTAACAATCGCTAGGCAAACAGGATAGGAGGAAAAGCTCGAGAGCAAACGAACTTAAAGGGCTGAATGTGAAAATGAAGTAAACAGAGGACTTCATCTTGTCAGGAGAGGAAATTGATGATCGAAAGTTACACGTTCCGAATTGAGAATGAGCAGCGACGGAATGTACATTTCGGTATGTTCGTATCATCTGAGTGGTTTAAATTGGGAACAACCCTATCAAATAACATGTGTAACCCTGTAACTAGAATAAAGTTACTTTTATTTTGGAAAATAAGGCTTGAAATGTATATTATTCTGAGCTATATCTCTGGACTGCGTTCGTTTTGCGTGCACATTCTTTCTTCCTCCTTTTTCATCATTCAGAAAAGTTGAGATTGCTAACAGGATTTATTCTTCATCACAAAGTGCAAAACTTTCTGAAACTTATTTCTTGTGCGAGTTGGTTAAACTTTTATAGAATACGCTCTTACAGATTGCCTGACCGCAAAGGGAAACAAGTAGTATTTTGATTAGGCCACACATCACACAATTTATCGATAAACTTGAACATGTTTAACCGGATAAGAAATATATATACATGCTCCAAAGTCGGGAATAGATTTTCGAAAATAATTACTGAAATGTTAATGAAAGCATTCTTTGATCAATATCAATAAAATCAGGTTTCCTTGGAAGAGGTCGCTTTTCAAGGACATGTACGCGACGGTTCCTCATAACATATAATATTTCGTGACGTTTTGGGTACAAATCACTTGCATCCTATCTTTATTCTAAGAAAACAAAATTAATGCATATTACCATTAAAAAAAAAAAAAAATAAGAGTTCATATCTTTTGTTAGTCACGTAAAATTGTAAAGTCAGCCCTGATGTACAATGTACTACTATAGGTTGTTCACATGGACATAACGGAGTTATTGAATGAAAGAGAGAAAAATCTTTGGATCAATCGGGGATGAAACCCGGTATACCCTTGGAGTACTAGATAGATCTAACCACTGAGCTAATGATATACTGAATACAGGTATTTCTTACCATTTCACTTCTCAGCTGGTTTAGTAGATCCTCCATTCCGCTCAGCGCTGTGATTTCTCTATTCGATCTCACCTCTATTGAAAATTTACTCTACTAGAAATCCTATCTTACAATGTAAATTTTGTACAATGATTGCTTTGCCGTTGGGAGTATTCATATATGTTTAATTTCTTTTACAGTTACCATACATACCCTCAATGTACAAATCAATGTCATGTTGTACATGTAAGTGAGGGGGGCATTATTCAAAACTGTATTTCTGTAAAATTAACGGTCCAGAAACGATGACACGTGTACAAACGCTGTTACCCAACGGGTACTATAAATTACAGATTCATGTAAATTATGTGGGTGGGCAAAAAACTGTAAGCATCGACAAGAGAATCTTATAATTTAATGATTTATTGCATCCTAAAAAAAACATGATTGGCAAAAATAAAGCCACCACAGATGATAAAATATAGAATTTATGACACGCAATAAATGTACAATGCGTGCACGGAATACCGGACAAGTTTGTCATAAAAGCACAACAAAGTCTGTAGATAATTAATTAATGATATCAATGATATAAAAAATAATAATAATAGAAAAAAATATGTATTTACAGTGTCACCACTCGGTTCATCTACGACAAACGACATATTGTTTTATCTGTACATTCAGCTACTGTTTTTTTTAAACAGTTACTTTCTATTTTTTAATAGTTACTAGCAGATCGGGTTTGATGAAAATGAAAACAAAAATGTAGCCAGGACGTTTTCCGTTAATTAGGGTCGTCGCCCACGAAACTTTCCTTGACGTTGTACATGGGATTGTCAAACTTCACTTCCGATGGCGGGGACGGATGCAGAGCAATGTAATTTTCCTCTCCGACCGGTGTTGGATGCAGCCTCTCAAAAGACTCAGTGCTGCCAAATTTCTGCCGAAAATGAAATCAAACCCATCTCAGTGTATTTTTTTCTACTAAAACTGATTAGTATCCGTTAAATGTCTCCCTTCCTCATAATTACGAGTATCTATTAAGATATTGAAATTACGGGATAAACATCTATTAAGATATTGAAATTACGAGATAAACATCTATTAAGATATTGAAATTACGAGATAAACATCTATTAAGTTATTGATATTACGAGATAAACATCTATTAAGATATTGAAATTACGAGATAAACATCTATTAAGATATTGAAAATATGAGATAATCATCTATTACGATAACCAAATTACGAGAATGACCATCTATTAAGATATCAAACTAACGAGAAGATTAAGATATTGAAATTACGAGATAACCATCTAAAATATATCGAAATTACGATAATAATTTAGTAAGATATCGAAAGGACGAGATCATCATCTCCTTATTTAAAAGAGAAAAGACATCATGAAAATCGGCCATTTTCCTGATCTTACACGAAAATATCTCGTAAGTACGACTTATCAAAATATATTTCCAATGTATCGTTCCTCGATATTTGTCGGTTTTCGATTCTTTCGAACAGACTGTATATTTTACTTCAAAAGACTTGAGTCTCCCTCAAAAGCACATAATCATACTCGCCCGATAGTTCGTAATTGATACACAATGTGGTTTTGTTCAACACATATTTCTTTAAAATTACTCTGTAAAAACAAATTGTTCACACAAGCAAAGGGAGATAACACAAACAACGATAACTACACGACAACTTCATGTACAAGTTTGGGTTAGGGCTAATCCTAACCCTCACGATACCTGCTAGACAAGTTTACCTCTTTTTTGTTTGGGTTAGTGTTAGGGCTAACCCTAACCCTCACGATACCTGCTAGACAAGTTTACCTCTTTTTTGTTTGGGTTAGTGTTAGGGTTAGGGCTAACCCTCAGGGTACCTGAGAGACAAGTTTACCTCTTTTCTGTTTGGGTTAGGGTTAGGGTACCTGAGAGACAAGTTTACCTCTTTTCTGTTTGGGTTAGGGTTAGGGTACCTGAGAGACAAGTTTACCTCTTTTCTGTTTGGGTTAGGGTTAGGGTACCTGAGAGACAAGTTTACCTCTTTTCTGTTTGGGTTAGGGTTAGGGTACCTGAGAGACAAGTTTACCTCTTTTCTGTTTGGGTTAGGGTTAGGGTACCTGCTAGATAAGTTTACCTCTTTCCTCATAAAAGACTCTGTATGTCGACGTCTTCTAATTGCAACGATGAGAAAAAAGATTAATCCGATGATAATGATAAATCCCACTAATCCTCCCACTGTAACTCCTGCCTGTAAAATATCATCATCATCATCATTATCATCATCATCATCAACATTAACATCATCATCATCTTCTTCATCAACAACATTAACAACAACATCAACATCATCATCATCATCTTCATCAACAACATTAACAACAAAATCATCATCATCATCATCATCTTCATCAACAACATCATCATCATCATCATCATTAACATCATCATCATCATCATCATCTTCATCAACAACATTAACAACAACATCATCATCATCTTCATCAACAACATTAACAACAAAATCATCATCATCATCTTCATCAACAACATCATCATCATCAACAACATCATCAATGACTGCATGTGACATTATCATTGCATAAACATGACTTAGAAGTGAAATTTTCAGGTCTCTTAGATATGAATGGAGTCCCGTGTCACTATTGGCATTGTCACGACAAAGAACCCCCACACCTACGACACTGAGCACCGTACGTTGGTCAACATTTATTGTACTTCACCTAAAACTGGTGATGTCTTTAAAGGAGTCAATTTTTTTTTTTAAAAATGGGACGTGAAAAAATCTACAAAAAATTAAATATGTTTATTACTTGATATTTTAGGCATACCGAAACCCAGCGGACCATTAGGTTATGAATATGACGGCAACTTGAATCTAGTGGAGATACATGTAACATTAACTACTCACCGTTACAGATGAAGATAATTTCTTTGGTACGGGGGACTGCAAGGAATAAATAATTTTATAGCAATGAAGAACCAAACATCCCCCCGATAATTTCATCTAATGCAATATGAAAGTGAAATACTAGTAACAATGGCCACTCACGCAATACAAGCCGCTGCCTTGATACTGTCCTTGACATGAGCAATCTACTTCCGTTATATTTTCACCCTGAAACACAATACTCGAAACATGAGACAACTATACACGTGGTAGTTCTTCTGATTTTCGCTGATGGGCGCACGTTTATATCCATGGGTGGAACTTGAAAATTTACAAGGGGAAAATTCCTTTGTAGAGAAACGAAAAACTTGTACTGGATTGTTTAAGATATTTATACGGATGTATGTACATGTAGGTATAGTTACTTAAATTATCTCAGAAAAGGTCAAGATGATCATGAAAAACTCAGAAAATAAAAGGATAAATGAATTAAATATATAAAAGAAAGTCGCTTCATTTTGATATCTCTATGAAAATTGATAACTCGTACACATAATTGTTCTTTGTGGCTATATACAATTTGATTCTAGATTCGGCTTTATGCTGTGCTTCCTCTTTTTTTCACGACTGGTAAAATATGCATGACGGTAAATCTATTTCATGTCGCTAACTCCAAGAGCGGTAACTCTAAAGTTGGAGATGGTAATTAGAACAAAATTCCCATTACAACCAAGTTGGATTGGTTAATTGATTGATTCTGGTTTTACGTCGATTTTTTTGGCAATATTTAAGCCATTTTACGATGGAAGAGATATGGTGAAAAGTAACACTGGAGGAGTGTGCAGTGTGCGCATGCTTATTTCTATGTTCTTGGAGATGCTCCATTTTGTTCACCCTGCATATTTCTTAAACCCTTGAGATGTCCAGGTATATTGAGTAGAGATCAACACACTCGCTTCTTTTCTGAAATCTATATATTTCATTCAAGAAGTGAAAAGAAATAGGTTACCAATTCTTTGCAAACAGCAAACTGGTGGCATCCTCCATTGTTTTCTTCACATGGTTTCACACAGCGATGGCCATCTCCTACAGAACCCTGCGGACAAGTGCATGCCACACTTCCGGCCTGCTCGAGACATGTCCCATTCTCATGACAACCGCCGTTGTGGTAGGCACATGATCTTGCTAAAAAGTAATTCATCAAAATTATTCACTAACGTGGATATATTGAAGAGCGTATAAAGGATGTGAAGTGTGACGGAAATATGGTTAATTTCGGATGAAGACATGAAAGAAGAAGGAAATGAATAAAGATGATTTAAATTGTGTGCCCTTCACATCTGTTTGGATTATCAATCACGAAATTGTGAAACATCATACCACATTCTGAGGTGGTGTTGTCGGTACTGTTTATGCACAACTGACAGGAAGTTCCTGTGTATCCTGGGAAACACGTGCACGTTCCGTCACCGTCTGTTCCATCGCTACAATTCCCGTTGTTATTACAAGGAAACTCTGATCCACCCTCACAAGCTGATTATACAGAACGAACATCAACATATACGAACCGTGACTTTTTAAAATGACTAATCAGTCTCGTATTCGTTTTGAAAGAAATATCCAGAATTATTATAGACTTTCAATTTCATCTTTTCTTTAAAAGTTTGCGGGCATATATCCCACGATATATGCCCGGAAACATTCAGGCCCGCAAACATTACGTCACAATCAATACACAAACAAATTACTAGCTGTTAACTTTCAAATTTTTCGTCTTTTACTCAGTTAAACCAATAAAGAAATTGTTAAAGATAAAATCATTGTTAGTTTCTAAGTGAAAATGAAAGTATATAATTAAATGGTTATAGACTTTGTGTGGAAAAATATGACAACCTCGTTTTTTGTGGCGGAGGGACCTCGCAAGCTCGGTCCGTCTACGCGCCAAAAATCTTCCCATACAAAGTCTATAACCTATAACTATATTCAAGACCTGAAAAATTCAATTGAGTACCCAGTAATTCCTTATACGCGATGTACGTAAACATATTGCTGATTTTCAAGTGTCATATCACTTATATAGAATAATAACAACGATTTACATAAATTACCTAAACAGTTCTCCCCATAAAAGCCGGAACAGCATCCCTGTATCTGAAACACAATGCGAAATTAACACACTTAATTAATACCTTAATTAACACCTTCGAGATTGAATATGATGTGCTTCATCTCTGATGTCTTTGCATGCCTATATAACTCACTAAATGTGCCTCTCCAAGATATTTTTAGTAAAAAGCGAAATATTTAATCGTGGTTTGAAGAGAAAACAGAATAACATTTTAAATCTAACTCTAAACTTTGTCAATATGAATACGTGAATTAACCAACATACTTAGCAAACTGAAACGTAAAGGTCATTTTTAGATGACTGCGAAAGTTCAAGGTCAAATTCGTGCAAATTGAACGTTCTCAGATACATGTTGTCTCATTTTCAAACTCTAAACAAAAACAAAACGTGAAAGTGAATTTTTATAAGACATATGAATACAATTACCACATAGAACTTCATCTACTCCCACAATTTCTTAATCAAATCTAAAGTAGTGGAGAATTATATAAGTTATATTACCGAGGAGTACTAAATTTCAACTTTTGAACATATCATAGAACTCGTAAGTTGTATGAACTTGCTTCTGGTCCTTTTGTATATATTATATAAATTAAAATACCTTCAAATCATATCATAGAAAATTTCGTATTGTTTTGGTTTCTTTTTAGGAATTTTATATTTGTACTCATCACCACCAAACTAAGTCAAAGTTGTACATCAACCCATGCATCATGTTTTTGTTGGCATCAAGTGTCCTTAACTCTCAGACTTCACATACTTACTCATCTTGTCATTACATTCTAAAATTGATTGTTCTGCCGAGCAATGCATACATTCTGTTAAGAATAACTAGACACTTAGAAACTTACGCCCTCTATCGTCATACAAATACGTCATATGTCAGCTCGATACATGCACACTACGCCGTAGTGTCTACTCACGCTTATATAAAAATCACCCAACCAAAAGAAGCGCGTGACTATTTACATTATCGGTGTGTTTAAAACCAAGGAGATTTTTTTGGGGTTTTTCAAAAGTGATTGAAGTAAACATTATAAAAGAAATAACTTTATTCTTTACGGTACCGTAACCACCACTGCGTAGAAATGTGTAAACTGTGACATTATCCTCCTGAATGAAAACGGAAGACGGAATCATTAGCAGGGCGGATGCAGAAAACTGCATCTAAGTGTCCATAAAACATTTTAATCAATATACCCCTTTTAACAACGTATAAAGATCGTGTCACGTGTTTTAGTCTACATAAATCTTGGTCGGAGTCAAAAACTGGGTTCAGAGTGTAAATGGACATGCATATGCTGGACGTTTTATGATCAACAATTCAGGCGCCAAAAACGGACCTTTCTTGAAGATGCCCCGTAATTCAGATCTATTTCTACGACATGACCGTAAGAACTTAAATCTTTCGCTAACATGTTCCTCCATCAGCGACGGGACCGGAATACAGATCACGACCCCGAACCCCCTCTCCTGTGATTGCGTGACGGACGATCTGCGCATGGCAGTCCGACTTTTTTGTATTCTGTTGTCTATTTCCGGATTTGTTGTTAACGTAGTTAGCATTGTCGCCATCTTGAGGAACAAATTGCATAAGGAACCTAGTATATTTTGTATTCTGAACCTCACTATAAACAACACGTTGATGTGTGTTATTGTTCTACCCAGCACAATCAGAAATACGTATGTGGAAGACATTCAGGACTTGCCGTTGCCGACATGCATTGTGGCTGGCTTTATCACATTTGGATTGTTTGGAGCTGAGTTTTTCTGCATGGTTCTTATATCTCTAAACAGATATCTCATGTTTTTGCATCATGGAATGTACAGGAAGCTATTCACCAAGCCGAAAAATCTTGCGCTGATGACAATATTTTCTTGGTCGTTTCCATTTTCAATGCTTTTCATGCCTTTAACAAATGCATGGGGCTCTTTCACTTACAAAGAGAAGAAATTTGTTTGTGATCCATTTCATGTGATGTTTTACCGCATTTTCATCATGGTGGCAATCATCATATGCACACTTCCGGTTCTTCTTTATTGTTACGGCAAAATTTTGCACAAAGTTCTGCGGAACAAGAAACGGATTGGAGTGTCACGATCGTTGAACGCCTCCCAAGTTGCAATACCAACCGTATCCGCAACAGTTAGAAAGAGCACAGAACGTCTCCCCACTTATAGGAAGAAAGAGCACAACCTTATATGTAGTGTGAGCGCTATATTTATAACATACGCAATCCTATACTCCCCTTGTATAGTTCTTAACATTTATGACCCGGATATGAAAACAGTAAATCCCATAATGCATGCGATTTCCACGTACTTAGGATGGTCGCACTGTGTCATCAACACCCTTGTGTACACTGCTTTAAATACCAAAATAAAAAGTGCCGTGAAACAGTTACTTAAAGACATGTTTGCACAACCTCCTCTGGATACACCAGTGGTGAGCCCGACTCTGAAGAAAAGAAACGCTTCGTTGCCAGTAATGCTGAATAGCGTATGAAATTGAGTCCGGCTTTTTAGTGGATAAAACAATGTCCTCAAACAGTACGTGTGTTTAAAATGATATTGTGTGCTTTTATGTCAGTTTACGTCCTACCAAGAAAGTGTTTCACTGAATACGGACGACTCCATTTATCTGATTAAGATATAGGGCTCACGGCGGGTGTGACCGGTCGACAGGAGATGCTTACTCCTCCTAGACACCTGATCCCACCTTTGTATGTGATGTACATTTGACGCAGTTGTATTACCTCCGTCACCTCTGGTGTGTCCAGGTGCCCGTGTTTGCCCACTCCCCATTTTGAATTGATTATAGGAGTTATGAGATTGATCAGTTATCTTCACCTTTCACATAGAGACGTCGACAGCTGTAGGTGAAGTGTCACTTACGTTTGGCACTCACATGTGTAGAAGTGATGACCCTGACACTCACATGTGTAGAAGTGAGAACCCTGACACTCACGTGTGTAGAAGTGATGACCCTGACACTCACGTGTGTAGAAATGAGGACCCTGACACTCACGTGTGTAGAAGTGAGGACCCTGACACTCACGTGTGTAGAAGTGACGACCCTGACACTCACGTGTGTAGAAATGAGGACCCTGACACTCACGTGTGTAGAAGTGAGGACCCTGACACTCACGTGTGTAGAAGTGAGGACCCTGACACTCACGTGTGTAGAAATGAGAACCCTGACACTCACGTGTGTAGAAGTGAGGACCCTGACACTCACGTGTGTAGAAGTGAGGACCCTGACACTCACATGTGTAGAAGTGAGAACCCTGACACTCACGTGTGTAGAAATGATGACCCTGACACTCACGTGTGTAGAAATGAGGACCCTGACACTCACGTGTGTAGAAGTGAGGACCCTGACACTCACGTGTGTAGAAGTGAGGACCCTGACACTCACGTGTGTAGAAATGAGGACCCTGACACTCACGTGTGTAGAAGTGAGGACCCTGACACTCACGTGTGTAGAAGTGAGGACCCTGACACTCACGTGTGTAGAAATGAGAACCCTGACACTCACGTGTGTAGAAGTGAGGACCCTGACACTCACGTGTGTAGAAGTGAGGACCCTGACACTCACATGTGTAGAAGTGAGAACCCTGACACTCACGTGTGTAGAAATGAGGACCCTGACACTCACGTGTGTAGAAATGAGGACCCTGACACTCACGTGTGTAGAAGTGAGGACCCTGACACTCACGTGTGTAGAAATGAGGACCCTGACACTCACGTGTGTAGAAGTGAGGACCCTGACACTCACGTGTGTAGAAGTGAGGACCCTGACACTCACGTGTGTAGAAATGAGAACCCTGACACTCACGGGTGTAGAAGTGAGGACCCTGACACTCACGTGTGTAGAAGTCAGGACTCCGACACTCACGTGTGTAGAAGTCAGGACTCCGACACTCACGTGTGTAGAAGTGAGGACCCTGACACTCACGGGTGTAGAAGTGAGGACTCCGACACTCACATGTGTAGAAGTCAGGACTCCGATACTCACGTGTGTAGAAGTGAGGACCCAGACACTTACTTGTGTAGAAGTGAGGACCCTGACAATCACGTATGTAGAAGGGAGGACTCCTAGCACTCACGGGTGTAGAAGTGAGGACTGTAGCACTCACGGGTGTAGAAGTGAGGACTGTAGCACTCACGGGTGTAGAAGTCAGGACTCTTGCACTCACGGGTGTAGAAGTCAGGACTCCAGGTACTTACGGGAGGCTACGTCAGAAAAACCTATAACTTTCAAGTATGATGGAATCTCGGTGACGGAACAGAGCATACCATGTTCTGAGGTTTGGCGGCATGCCGGGATCGAACTCGGTCCTCCTGGTTGTAAAGTGAGCATCCAACCTACTTCGTTACCGCTCTGTATGACAACGTGATACGCAAACTGTATGCACTGAATTGTATGTAAGAGTATGTCGTGTTATCAAATATACCGTTTACATGTATGTATCATAGCAACAGGCTATCAAGAATATGGAGGTAATTTACAATAATTCAGTTTCCGATGCCAAGCAACACGAACACACCTGTCCACTGTAAAATTCATGAGAAGAATAAATTCATTATTGAATTCAATATCACTTTGTCGCACATTATACAGTGGACGTGTATACAGCTTAGAGAGAATTTTGGAGGGACAAGTGTGTGATTGCCCT
Organism: Ostrea edulis; assembly: GCF_947568905.1. Lineage (NCBI taxonomy): Eukaryota > Metazoa > Mollusca > Bivalvia > Ostreida > Ostreidae > Ostrea > Ostrea edulis. The sequence continues at coordinate 18,273,528 of NC_079170.1, read as the reverse complement.
TATAAAATATGATAAATACAAACCTATTTCTCCTCACTGTATTTGTGACGTTCGTCATAAATCATGCGACGAATGCATTTAATCCGGAGATAGAAGTAAACAGTTGTTCCAAAAGCAACCTAAAGCTAGTAGTTTACAACGCCTCGGATGCAGGAACCTTGTTTGTTCAAGGAGAATCTGTGGCATGTCGGGAAGATACATCATCGAATGTTTCCGTCCATAACTTTGATTTCACCGCATGTGGAATAACATGGGAAAGCACGATTCGAATTGTCATTCAGAAACACAGTCAATACCAAACGGGGGAGGATAAGATCGTCACAATTTCTTGTAACGCCGATCTATCTTCTCTAGATCTGAAGGACGACTTGGATTTGATGTTTGACATGGATGAAAACAAGCTGGAAAACATAACTATTCGTCCCACGGCCTTTATGGAACTGTACAAATTGAATGAAAATGGCGACCTTCTCCCAGTCAGCGGCAAAACAGTAAAACTTTCTGACAAGATTGAAATGGCCATTCGTTTGGATGACGAGTTTGCGATGGAGTTTGACATCCGTTCAAAACATTGCTCGGCTGGAACTATCAATATAATTAAAGATTCCTGTTCGACGGATAAAGATTTGTTCCCAAACTTCAACCGATTGTCCCGCGGATATTTAAGTGCAGCATTTGGCGCTTTTCGGCAAACAAGTATAAGTGGAGGAAGCACCGAAATGGTGTTCTCCTGCACCTTAAAAGTGTGTCTCGAAAATTGTGATTCTGTTACTTGTTCTGACGGCAGTTCTGGATGGGGAAGAAGAAAGAGACGCGACACCAAGAAAGGCGATGATAGGTTATACCAGAACTCATACGAAGATATAACAGTAGGCACCAAACTAAGAATTCTATCAAACGATATCGTGCTCGAGGACCCGGATGATGACATCTGTCTAGATGAAGGCCTGTTAGCTGCTGGGCTGATTGGCGCCGTGGGAGCCATTGGTGCTGGTGTCGCGACTGCCGTGTCACTGTCAAAGAAGGCTCGCGCAAGGGCTGAACTTCTCCAGCAGCAAAAAGCTCAGATGGCGAACCAAACCAGAATGAAGAATGTAATACGGAGATAAGAAGCAAATATTCGACAAGTGGACAGTTTGACTTCAAACTTCAAATTATTTCTGTTAATATAATGTGATCTTATGTATATATACTAATGGTATAATTCAATCGTAGTGCAAGTATTAAATCTATTTGTTTGATCTTTCAGAAAACACTCCTTTGACGTGTTTTTGTCGAATCGATAGTGCGATATTTAGTAAATATGAAGAAATGTCACAGAAATTTAAATGAAAGTTGATAAACATTTGTTTTTGTCCGTGATTTCTCTACATTTAACAATTGTTACAGAGGAACGAAATTTATCTGTAGTCTGTTTAACTTGAAGAATTATGATAATCATATAGATCCTCATCGGTTAATCTATTGGTATTGCATATATTGGATCACCTTCTAAGTACAACATACGCACAATAATGATCTTAAAAAGTCAATGAAAAATTAATGCACTGGATTTTGTGACCAGCGATCGTCTTTGTTGATTGTTATCTGTTAATATCTGATATAACTACACTTCCGTGGACATAGAAGCATCTTATAAGAATCGGGACAATTTACAACCATGCATAAAATGGAAACACTAAATGGAACAGCAAAGACACGCGATCACATAATTTGTTTTGATTGGCAAAAAATTCTAATCTCTTTCAACCAGGCTGTCTCTATAATTCTCTGCTCGTCTCTATAATTCTCTGCTCGTCTCTATAATTCTCTGCTCGTCTCTATAATTCTCTGCTCGTTGTTTACAACAACACAGCGTTAATGAAGAAATGGATGTTCTTAACAAAATGTGAAAATATCACAGGCAGAAATATCGGAAATGTAAGTGTATGTTCATACTGTAACTCTGCAATGGGTAATAGGGAGCGTCTATGAATACCTCTCATCTATACTCGTGTACACGTAGTCTATGCTGACTACATGGCTATTTTTTTTTTTTTTTTTACATTTTCATGGAACATCATTAACGAGTTACAAAGTGACAGATCTGCCCTACCTTTTCTTCCCTTGAACAAAGAGAGTTGCAGCCCTTGTATAGTGCCCCTCCGCTAGAATAGACACACCCCTTGGTGACAGTGTCTGTTTCTAATGAGTATCCACTTGGACACTGGTAGTGTCCAACATCACAGGGTACGCATGCGCTCTGGAAACACGAACAAATACAGAGTACTTTTAATGTCATTTTATAAACATCTGTCTGTTGTTGATAAAATCAAACCCTGTGCGCCCGGATGGGCTTTAAGACTTGGGCATCCATACAATTTTTAAAAAAAAATTCTTGGTGACCAGCTGACCTTGAGTTGCAGAATCATTACCAAATTCAAGTGACGCTCAGCTCTTATCGACGACATTGATCTAGGATGAAAAATACCTAAGCTCCAAGCTCATACTACATGTAATTTTCCTGTAGGCCCTGATATCTTTAGAATCATTTTAAATTTTCTCAGTTCCAGTGACCTTGTACAAATGAATTCGTAACATACGCATAAGGTCATCAGAACTATGAATTTGTGTTCAGTCTTTACTTGACCAAAGACTCATGAGTCTCGGGTTCAAACCAGAATTTGTCTTCTTTTCCTTGACATCCTAACTTACAAATTTTATATGTACAGGAACAATAAATCAAAGGTAAATATCATTTTCTATCGTGGGAAATCATATTATTAGAGTTTTTTTTTACTATCATACTGTAAATTTTATAAGGTCTTGAATGATTTGTATTGTTGATGACAATAAGCCAAAGTAGCAAAGTTTGTACTTCAGTAAACCATAGTATAATATACAATGGTACCCTTTATCATCTTTATAATTATAAGCTTTACCCTGGTATTACTTTACTAAAATACCTCGTAAATCTATTTAATTTTTTTGTATATACATTTTGCAAATTGTATGGGTCTATGAAACTCGCAAAATATGAAATCCTACATGCTGTTGTTTAATGACAAAGCTCATTCGCAAAATCTAAACACACACAAATTAATTTTTAGGAAATTATCCTCATCTTGCAAAATGATATATCAACTAAAAATTTGACAGATTTACGGTAACCATAAAGTTCTTGCATAGGTCTGGTGCTAATTCCTCTGACAGTCGGATGCACTGTTATAGAGACAACGTAAACCCCACAAGAAAAACCAATCTATATCTGTTTACATGTATAGAAATCGAGCAGCATGCGACACTCCAGGTGATATTAGAAAAGAGTCTGTGTGACATTTCAGAAATACATACATGAACAACGGTTCTATTGATTACGTCACAGACTTGGAGATTTGGGTGGATATACCCAGCGATTTTATGGACCACGCCCCCATCAGTCAAAATGTTGCTTTTGACAATCATCCGTTCACCATTCAGAAACACCTACAAAAGAGGATCAAAGATTATACAAAGCGATTCAGGGACCATCCTCACATCGTCTGGGCATTGTGTTCAATGTGTCGCCCTGTCATGCATGAGAGAAAGTTTGGGCCTTGTGTCCACTCTGCCCCGCGGTCATGCACGAGAGGACACATGTACAGGATCCATGACCTTGGAAAGAACTTTTAGGTTAAATGGAAAACACCGTTACCGGTTGGAAAGCGTGATATATAATCCTTTGAATCTATAAATATCCTGTCACATCGCAGTGGATTTCAAGATAATAAACCGTTCACAAAATTTCTTCTTTAGAATGTACACATATTTCCAACTGCATGCCATGAGGTCAAATGTTGTCTGACGTGTATCGCATCATTTGTTAGGCCGTTCTTTACACACTGATTTTGACTACGGATTACTCCGTTTACCTGATCAAGATATAGGGCTCATGGTGGGTGTGACCGAACAACAAGACATGCTTACTCATCCTAGGCATCTGATCCTATATCTTGCGATTCCAAGAGTCCATGTTGGCCCTATTCTCAATTTTGGGTTCTTGATAAGATTTATGAGATTGATCACTGTTCGTTATCTTCACCCTTTCCATGTACACAAATAGGTTTAATGCTATTTCCGATCATGGATTGATATTTTGATCGATACCGGCTTGCGATGAAATGTACACTCACAGCAGTAGTAATTTAGAATGACAAAAAGTACTTTGAATTACCTTTTTACTATAAACTTTAAAAGAGATCTTGTTCCGTGGTCCAAGGATTGTGTCCACGTCTTCTAAATCATCAAAAGATTCCGCCAGACGGATAACGGGCAGGACGTAATAACGAAGATAGTTGCTGGTCTGTGAAAAAAAACGATGAGACGTAAATTCAGAAGTCATGTTTGGCTGCTCTTGGTACCATTTTGCAACGAATTCTAAAAGGATTCAGTGACCATTCTGTGAGTTTGTGCTAAGTTTTTGTGTTGTACATTGTAATCCGCGCAAGTCGCGCAACTCAAGTCAACGCGTCGGACTCAATATTCTGTTATAAATACATACACATTGAGTTCGATGGAAATTCATGTTTTCAATTTATCACCGTCGGATACAAGTGTATATTATTGGGAATCATTAGTGCTATGTGAATTACGTATTCATGTTTTTTAACCAAACTCACTATATATGTTGGATGGAGTTCTTCATCTTCGAATTTTTCATTGATTGGTAGAAACAAGGTGTATTGATTCATATTCATGATTTCGTCCACCAGTCCTTTTGTCTGAAATCACACCAAGATCAAATTACACCAACATCAAAATAAATCTGGCTTTCATTTTAAGTTACAAAATAACTTCTGATTTCGAAAGATGTTGACCGGTTTAGAAATGTACCCAAAAACAAGCACCTTCATCCAGTCGCTGAAGATCGTGGTGTCGATGCTGGCATTCAGAAAATCATCTAGAGTGGGAAGTCCGTCATTTTCCAACTCGGGCTCAAGGGCCTGAAGAAGAAATCCAATACGGAAAAATGGAATTGTGAAGTTTATGTTGCATAATCCTTAGACTCAATTATTCGGGGATATTTTTCATTTTATGATAGATATGTAATTGCCGAATATCTTTTCTCGACATATCTTGGATAATGCAGAACAAGTTCATTGATGAGAAATGAAAACTAAATACATGTACAAGGAAAAACCACTTACCCGGTCTACGATATGAACATAACCATTGGCGGCAACGAGATTGCTTTTCACTATTTTTGATGTAATGGCAAATTTGTTATTTGTTGACATGAGGACGCTCTGCAATCAAGAATTAAATAACATTTTTTGAAAATACACAGGGGTATGAAATACAACGCTTCAGCCGGAATCCTTCATTAAGTGTGTTAGCGCCTCATGAAGTATATGCTGACAAAGAGAAGCATTACAATTCATACCCTCATGTATTTACAAAAAAACGAAATTCATTTTCAATATCACCATCTGTCCGAATCCCCAGCCGTTAAGATATATATGTACTATATTTATTAAGAATCCCCGGCCGTTAAGATATATATGTACTATATTAAGAATCCCCGGCCGTTAAGATATATATGTACTATATTTATTAAGAATCCCCAGCCGTTAAGATGTATATGTACTATATTTATTAAGATGCGCATTGTTTACGACTGTAGCACAATCACGATGAAATGGCTATCTTTAAAATTTGTAAAGATATCAAAGACAAAAAACGTTGGAAATATACATTTGTAAATATTAAAATATTTGGAATATAACCAGATCATTGAATAGGTTAAGTACTATAATTTGAAAAAAGCATAACATTATACTGCAAAGACTTTGAATAAAATATAAAATTTTCCGGAGAAATTTCCAAGTGTATGATATTGTACTATCTAAAACTTTCCGATGAAAAATGAATGAACAATAGACCACGTAGAAATCGTAAGCGGATTGCAGAAAAATCCAACAAAATTATATGTGTACCTGGTTTGATGATGATTTAACTTCTGGTTCATGTTCAGTCAACATTTTTAGCAAAGATAAATGTTTAAATACAACAACCATTAAGGAAAATTAAAATCCAAAACGACAACATCCTCACCCCATTCTCAACTTTGAAATGAAGGAAGAAGCCGTCGGACAATGTATTGAATCGATCTACCACATTCACAGAGGCACGTAAATCTTCTATACGATTTTCTCCCAACACGGTGTGGACACTGGAACAAAACACGCCATTCATTTAACCCTTCAGTGTGAATCTAAGAATTTACCCTCCCCCTTTCCTCTCCCAACACAAACAACTAGATTCTGTGTAATTTATTTGATCAATCTTTAACATTGTGTGATACGCGCATTCCTTGTTTTTCTGAGTTACTGAGCAATATTTTCTTACTTGATGAACATGAGAATATTGTCATCATCAGAAAAAAAGTCCGTTTTTCTTCTTCTCATCAAGAAGTCCATGGCGGCGTCTGTTGGAGCAAAGAATGTGTATCTGTCCATATCATATTGTAGAATACTGTCATCACCTAGTTTCTAAAAATAAAACAAGATAATATGTTTAAAAAAAAAAATAGAATAAATAAATATATATATATATAAACGGCCCAGGATAGCTTGTTATCAGTTCATGCATAATCGAGATGAAGACAACGGGTATTAAGAAAGATATTATCAAACATGGTAAATGTGTCAATAAATTGTTTAATGAACCCCCTTTCTCTCCCTCTTCCCTGGAACACTTACTTTAACAAATGCTGCTACTTTGGTGAGATTAGGGTGGTTAAGGATAAGTTCGTTGATGGTGGGTATACAGAATATCCCGTCCCCTGCATACCCTCTCCAGCACGTGCAGTTATTCAGGCCTGGAGCCAGAGGTGTACAGGTAGCCTAGAATAACGGTATATACTGAAATATAATTCGTGTCTGGTACGTGTACCTCCAGGGAAAATGGATTTCGTTTATATGTAATTCAAATATTTGTTTGGGAAGCCATACTTTATTTTCACTTTTGAATAATTATGAATTTATCTACCCCCTCCCCCTCCCCCCCAAAAAAAACAACAACCCCAAAACAAAAAACAACAGCTCAGATGATCAAGTTTAGTTTATTATTGGCAAGGCTCATTATTTTAATTTCATGAATGTTAACAAAGTTTATGAACATCAAAGACTATTTTTCACATTCTACTTTGCATGCATAATTATGACGTCACTTACCCTGGAATGACAACCCCCATTGTGGTATTTACAGATATTATTTGGAATACAGAAAGTTCCGTTGCCATGGAAATCATCATTGCACCAACAAAGAGGCTATGTAAGGAAATCATAAAACATGAAATGCAATGTGAAATTCTAAATCATTGAAAAGTTGAAATGGGTTTCATTATGACAAATATATACACATGTATATACTATATATAAAATCTATTATCAAGGAAATATATATTGATATGATATACATTATTTTTGAAAAAATAAATTGTTTTGCATCGTTATATACATTTTTAAGAAACGCGTTTCATAAACCATTTTAAAATACATTTGATATACATGTAATATCGGTATTTAAGTAATGCATTTGATATACATGTAATATCGGTTATAAGTTTGGAAATGCGTCCCTGACCTGTTTATGCGCCGGGTCAGTTTTACAGGAGGCGTGCTTGTGACAGTGTTGGTGATCGCCACATTGAGATCCTGCGTAGCAGTATTTACCGTCGCCCGTCCACCCCTCGCTACAGGTACACGTGTTTCCGCCCGGCCCGTCCATCTTACATATGGCCTGTCGAAACATAAAGAATCTGAAGTGCGGTTAATCTACGACGCATGCACGTCATTTATATCTGTTTCCTTTAATCCTTGGTACACAAGCTCTACATGTACAGAACTAATGGGTATAAGTGAACCGCATTCATTTACCAAACATTGAGGACATTCTTGACAATTTCAAAATACGGGTACTTCTTTCAAGAAATCAGAAGTAAGATATATTACATGTACTTTATATTATTACAAGTTCTCATCATATAAATGAATACATGTCCACGCATACGTAAATCGCCCATACAGTGGCCTATCGATAATGAATCACTTTATGTACAGGTGTACCTGTTTGTGGCAGCCCCCTCTTCCTGGCTTCTTGCACGGGTTAATGGGGGTGCATTTGACGGCCCCGTCCCCTTCGTAGCCCCGATCGCACACACAGCTGTAGACATACAGAGAATTGAGAGATTGCCATAGTGTGTATTGATTCCTACCATGTAAAAATACCAAAATCACAGAAATAAATCTTCAGTAGATTTACATGAAATTAACTTAAAATGGTCAAAGGCGAGTGACGCATTCCCTTCACAACTCGACGTCATTCAATGAGTACTACTCTAAAACACCAACTTTAAAGTTCCTTGACCTTTGACCTAAACATCTCCAATCCACATACAATGTCTGTAGCAAGTGTGAAGCTGAAGAACCAAAATGTATTTTTTTGTATTAAAAATATTGCTGTAATACGCTATTAATGTGGCCTTGACACGTGCCCTTCAGACATGGAAACAAAAACAAAAACAAAAAAACCGAAGGAAACTTTGTTCTACTGTCATCTCTGTAGGAATTATGAGTAAATGTTAACAATATCGTTTAATCAAAGGGTTGTTTGCACCCTTTGCTTAAGGTATTCCATGTATAATGAAAGGATAATGAACAATTTTGAAGGATTTAGATCAACATAAATGTTTATTGTTAAATAATGATGAAAGTGAAGCAGATGAAATTCACATGACCGGTGAATGATTAGAAGCTGACCTTTTTGCACTTAAGACTTTTTGGAAAAGTTGTCTGCCCTTTGTAAAAATAAGAAAAATCTAATTTTCTAAAAATGTGTGTGGTCAATGATTAATTTTATTTCATATTTTCATTAAGAGAAAGTGTATGTAATTTTCTACCAAGAGATTTGCATGAAAATATAATTTCTTTTAAAATAGTGTAATAAAACATGCTTTTCCCATATACTTCAATGTTAAATTCTAGGTGAAATAAATCAAGCAGTAAACAAAATTTTGAAATTCCTAAGGTGGATTATTTTTATTTGATGAACCCTTCAAAATGATACTATGATTACAAAAATTCCACCATCCATTTATTAGATATGAAATATGGTCATTATACATTGAATACCTTAAGATCTTCAGTCCTAGAAATCAGTAGGGATCTCTCTCTCTCTCTCTCTCTCTCTCTCTCTCTCTCTCTTTCTCTCTCTCTCTGATATATTTGTGACAAGCGTGTGGCAGAAAACGGTGTCCAAAGTGAGATGTCGTACTGTTAGTAATGACGTTAATGATAATGTGCCCGAAACATTGTTACTTTCAGTCACTGACTTCAACTTTGACCTCTGTCCTTTTTGACTAACCCTGACCCAGTAGAATAGTTCCCACTGTATCTGTTTTCTCAACCATCGGTAAAATCTTCAAGAGTGGTATATAGAATTGTACTCTGAAGTCATTCATAAGTAAGATCCGTGCATGCTCTCACTTAGAAAAGTCAGTGGACGGATCTAATGAATAAGTTATACTAATCATTGTTTGTTCCAAGAGTAAGAACATAATATTTTAAAAGATCTTTTACAACACCTGTAGCGGTTTTATGCAAATAAATTGCCTGAATTATTTAGGAACTGTTCAACACACGACAGCTTTAAATGTGGATGCTTTTGCAAAATATTCTGTGACGTAAAAATCAGGTGTAATTTTTATATCCTACTTTTCATGACTTCTGTCTATAAACACAGGAGCACAATACGATATTCTGTATAAAATTTTATTATTATCACTGATTCTTAAGTAGGTTGTTCTAAGACGGAATATAATGATTGATTGATTGTATATTGTTTAACGTCCCGCTAGAGAATATTCCACGCATACGGATACATTACCGGTGAAGGGCTGCAAAATTTAGGCCTATGTTTGTCTCTTACGGCCTTTAAGCAGGGGGGGGGGGGGTCTTTATCGTGCCACACCCGTTGTGATACGGGGCCTAGGTTTCTGCGGTCTCATCCGAAGGACCGCCCCATTTACTCGCCTCTTACGACAAGCAAGGGGTTTTGAGGACCTATTCTAATCCGGACCCTCACAGGATAAAACGGAATATAAATGAAATTCTCAGTGGGCAGATAAAATAATTAAAATCTTATCAAAGTAGACAAACGCTTTCATTTATCAGTTTTTCATGGAGCTATAAAGTACTTTTGTTCTCAACGAGAGTGAAGACTAAACTCAGAGAATATAGTCAAACACCTTGCATTAAATGTATAATTCGATGAGTTATATATTGCAAGCAACTTAACATAGTAAGCTATGCCGTTATGGACTTTCATGTACTCACCGAAATGATGTTCCATTTCTGATGCAGGACGAATCAATATGGCACGGCAGGGCGTGCAAACTAACGGAACATGGTTTATAGATGATATCACAGTTTTCTCCACTATATTTAGGGGACCGGACACTCCAAAAATATCTGGGTCCGCTCCGGAAACACGACTTGCATTTTCCATCGCCTTGTGGTCCATTATTGCAATGCCCGTGCAAGCACGTACAAGCTAAGATAAAAATTAACACATAATTTCTTCATTTTGTAGGATTACTAAACGAACCAATTCAACTGACAGGGATGTGTAGAATTATTGTATATCATGGAAAAGGAAAATTTAATTCATACATAGGGAACAGAAGACAATAATGTCTAAATCAGTTTCAGACAGAGACAAATATTAAAAAATTCAAAATCATGATTAAATATCATATATGTATCAACATCAAAACTCCACGCTTGATTTTCGTTTTATTGTGATGGGTAGAAAGACGAGAAATCTACCATGGTTGCTCAACAATGAATAATTTATATAAATGTTTGTAGTAACACAGAACGCTAACTTTTATTGCATCCCGGTCCGAATTTTCTGGCATCAGAACATTTTTCACATGCAGTCCCAGAGAAGCCCTCATCACAAACACACGTGCCATTTCCACTCAAACCATCCACACACTGCAATATAAAATAAATTCGATATCACCAACACTTATATCTGAAATTCCATTTATATTCACGGAACTCGGTCTATTTCTTCTGACTGTTTCTTGATCAGAGATAAAATGAGAGTAAAGATATCTACTGTACAACGCGGTTATAGCGAATCTCCAGTGTGTCCTATTTCGCTTCGTAATAGGAATGATTCGGTATGTCCAATGCGATATTCATTATTTGTATATACATCTATGTGAGGGATGGAAATCACTTCGTTATAACCGGTAATTCATTGTAAGCGTGTTCGTTATTACCTTAGTTAACTGTATCAGTTCTACACATTGCATCAAATATCCCGAAGGATCTACTCACCTGTCCATTCCCAGAACATGGATTTTTATATCCACCTGGACACAAGGAACATTTCCCGCCATAGTATCCCGGACAGCACACCGGTGTCTGTTAAATACGAGATCATAGATAGTGCATTTAACAGGAAACAGCAACCAGAGCTCACACAATGTACCAGCTTACAGGCGTAAAACAGCAACCAGAGCTCACACAATGTACCAGCTTACAAGCGTACCACAACAACCAGAGCTCACACACTGTACCAGCTTACAAGCCTAACACAGCAACCAGAGCTCATACACTGTACCAGCTTACAAACGTAATACAGCAACCAGAACCCATATACTGTACAAGCTTACAAGCGTACCACAACAATCAGAGCTCATACACTGTACCAGCTTACAAGCCTAACACAGCAACCAGAGCTCATACACTGTACCAGCTTACAAGCGTAACACAGCAACCAAAGCCCATACACTGTACCAGCTTACAAGCGTAACACAGCAACCATAGTTCATACACTGTGCCAGTTTACAAGCGTAACTCATTTGCTCTCGAATGTTACTTTTCTGATAATTTTTTTTCCTGAAAATGTTTAGTAGCATTTAGATAGAGTGATTTCGATTTGTCTTCTATCAAAATACATTATTAAGATATTTTGAAGCATGTCTTTAAAATACATTTTAGATACGAAACCTTGGATCACATTTACTATGAAGTCACGACAAGAGCCCAATCAAATGGAAACCACACCTTCCTACTCCATAATGTATTCTAGAAAGCAATCTTAAAATCCAGAGAAGGACAACGGTTATGTTGTAACATTTCATCCGGACATACTGTAGCACAACCTAGTCACGAGACACCACAATCACGTTTTCGTACCGTTACAGTCGTGTTGCAAATCGATCGACAGCCCGCACTGGTAGTGAACCAGAAACTTAGCTTCCCAGTTCGTGGATCCCGGTTGACGATGGCTTTTTTCAGGCTGCACTGGTCTATCTGCCCCTGAATAAAACCGTACTCAGTATCAAAAACCCATTGTCAAAAAATTATTTGTGACCTCAAAGTTAAGTTTTGTCACTGTGATTTATTAAGTATGTACAAAATTAGCCAAGAAAAAGTCGATGCACCTGCCAATCTCCTTATCTAGCATGTCACAAAAAAATTGCCAGGTCTATATAATGTACTTATTAGGTCTAAGTATATTTTGGTATTATGTCAATATCCGTATTATAATATCAATAAAAACTGTGAACACTGTGGTATAATACGACCAGCTGATCACAAATTCCTGATAATAAAACATATGCAAAATTTAAAAACTTTGAGAAGGGCATTCCGCACTTACCGTTGGGAGTCCATTCTCGCACTCCAAGGTTGCACTTACCGTGGGGAGTCCCTTCTCGCACTCCAAGGTTGCACTTACCGTGGGGAGTCCCTTCTCGCATTCAAAAAGGTTGCACTTACCGTGGGGAGTCCCTTCTCGCATTCAAAAAGGTTGCACTTACCGCGGGGAGTCCCTTCTCGCATTCAAAAAGGTTGCACTTACCGCGGGGAGTCCCTTCTCGCACTCCAAGGTTGCACTTACCATGGGGAAACCCTTCTCGCACTCCAAGGTTGCACTTACCGTGGGGAGTCCCTTCTCGCACTCCAAGGTTGCGAAACACGGCCTACAGTAACCCTGAAAGAAAAGATGCTGAATAAATTCTGTAGAATCAAATGAAAAACAATATTTACATAAATATATATTTTGTACACTGTATATACTTTTTTTTCAGACTTGAAATATGAAGACTTGCTATCAAGAGCTTTATACAATATCCTTAAAACCTCTATGTTACCGATACTGAAATTGTATGCATGTAGAACTATTTGTGTGTGAATATGTTTGAATGGGTGGTGAATGTAAAATGTGAATGTGAAATGTAAAATTCCATTGGTATTATACTTAGCTATTTAATACCATATGCATATATGTTTCAATGGAAAAATGTAAATTAAACAACATTGTTTAATTATATGATCAGCGTATGATCTGCATCAGCTATAGAGGGGAGTACATACATGTAGCTGTTCAGTGTGTTTAGTTAAAAACATTAGCTATTGCGATCTATCTTATATAAAATTCAATTTTTGAGATCGGATCTCTTCACATTCAATGACACACTCCTCTAGCGACACAGGAAGATTTTTTCAAGGTTGCCTTTAACCTTGATTAATGTATTGAGCATTGATGGCACTTCATCACGTCAGGAACCCATCATAAACTATCAGATTTCACTAAGTGATATTAACCAATGAAAATCAACGTTTCATATCAATGAAAAATAAATTCACGCGAGTGTTCTCTGGTGTATATGTTATGTATTTGTATGTGTGTGTGCCTTGTATTTCCATTTCACACTTGACCTTGCTGTAGGGAGAGGGCAAAAATAGGCTATGCCTGCTGCCCGATCCCATTCACTTTGTGAATAAAATATAAAATAAAAATAAATTCACCGGTTCCTCCTCGGTGGTATTTTCATAACTGCAGATTCCGGGTAAAATTTCATCTGGATCAATGGGCAGGAGGACGCTATCAGTGTGGTAAAACAGTCCATTCATCGCGGGTATGTCCGTCTGTGTCACGTTGGTTTCTCTGTCTAAACGGATTTGTCCCTAGAATACAGTTCAAGGCAATTGTTACGGTCTTAAAACCCAGATACAGGAAAAATATAGACTACAGTGTGTTGCTATATACACGTGATGTAATATTTACGGTAAACCAGATTTCATTCGCGACAACTTTATTTCGTGATTTACCAATAATAAACTGGTTTGCGGTGACTAATTTTCGTGATTTATTAATGAAATACGAGAGGCATTAAAGGGTAAGCTCGCGGCGAGAATTATTTACGACGAAGAGGTTCTTAAGAACCTCGTGAAAATTTCTCGCGTGCGAATAAATGTTGGTTTACATTATATGACTTCATTCAGACATGTGACAGAAAGGAACTGAAGTGTTGAGTTTAATGAATTGATCATACATGAAGTATAATAAACACACAATGAAATTGATATCTTCCGTATCGTTTCCAAAACCAACTAAATATCTAAAACAAAATGAAATTAAGAAAAGAAGGCCCATTACAACTTAAAATCTCAATTTCAATGACCAACCTGTGTTGTTATCAAAACTGCAACAACGGATTGACTATTGCTCCTTATCATGCGCCGGTTAATTAGATCCGCCACCTCAATCTATAGCAAAAAAGTACGCCATGCTAGATATCAAATCCAGGATATAAGCAGAAAACGATGAATTCCGAAAATTATTGGAGGTCACAACAATATTTCAAGTCAAAGTATAATTTTTTTTGTGACAATAATTTGTGAGAAAAATAATCTTGAACTTACCGTTTCGTTAACAATTTGATGTCTCAAAATTAACTTCAATTTATCTAATCCCTACAAATAAATAAAAAATCTCTATGAGACAAAACATGCAGATTGTGTTTTTTGAAGACAGATAAATTTCCAGAGGAACATAAAGAATACCTTCCCTGTTCATCAATGTAAATGTCATCGTATGATTTGATTAGAAATTATCATAATTAGTATCGATAACTAAACGGAACGTTTGATGTATACTTTAACACATTACAGAAAAACTCCTGGTACAAAATCAATTAATTCAACATTTGTTTTATTTCACAATTTGAATTTCATCGAAGTTGCAAAAAAGAAAATTACATGTACAACGAAGCATCGCAATGACATGTAGATGTGGAGTCACAGGGGCTCGGTTGTCAAATATTGAAGTTTTGCATTATTTGTTCCCGAATAATAAATTGAAGTTTTGCATGATTTGTGTCCGAATAATAAATTATATAAATAAAATCCACCACCAAAATCCGCTTTTTTCGAGGTTTTAAAAAAGGTGTATCATGTGTACATTAAAAAAAGTAAAGGGACGACACTCGCCATCTTGGATTTCTGGGGGGCCCTCGATTCACGGCTTGTTTTTAACAATTTCTACTCTCTGCCTACCGGTTTCTGGAGAGATCTACGTTGGAAAAAGATCCAACGACAGTGATTATATGGAGAGCTCCGGTAGGCGTCGTGTCACTCGATGCAAACTTCCGTTGCTTTCGATAAGTAGGGGCAGGTATCGAATATGTTTCGGAGTCACTGAATGAAAGTGATAGCGGCCGTACAATTGTATCTCCCTCACCATGCATTTATTGATTTTTCTAAAATTCAATAATTTCCATATTGGGAAATTGCTTAACGTAACGTTCCCATTATATCCATTATATGTATTACATATTTTCAAAAAAAAAAAAAAAAAAAAAAAAGAAAAAAAAGATAGCGTAAGCGACTCAGACTTTCTGAAACCAAACCGCTTACAATAATGAAGACTCTTAGCTCTTTGAAAGATAACGGGAAAGGCTTGAATTTATAAAGTTGAAGATAGGTTTTTAATAATTCGTTACTGCAGTTTTAATTTCCTGTACATCCCACTCATCTACATGTAACAACACGTACACATACGAGCAGTTTAAATTCATGGTCGAAATTCGGGTCAACTTAATCTAGTAGAGCTCGTAGTTCTTTTTCTAGAATTAATTCTATGAGGCTATTTGCAATATTCATAACTTACATATCGCAGAAAAGGTTATCCCCAACCAGTGCTATATATAATTCGTTAGGGCGTGTATATTTAAGCAAATGCTAAAAACAGCGATCCACGAAAATCAATAACTCCACAGTACAATATCGATGTCAAACAAGAAGTGTGAAATGATAATTTTGAAGAGGACTAATGTTTACAAATATCAATGATGATATCATTCATTGACCAAGCACTTTACTCAAGGAAAAGAAAACTGGGCAGTACCTCGTCACTTTTAAGGTACTCCATGACCCCTTTAGGTAGTTTATTCCACGCACTATTACTGGATGCAAACACAGTTATATTATCCTCTTCAAATTCAGATTTTAGGCCAGCTTTCTGAAAAAATGAAAATGTCGGACAAGAGAGTTTATACGAAAAGCGTAGCATAATTTCAAAACTAAAACACAAAAAAATATCACCAGCCTCCTCACCACTATCAGAGATTCCATTGTGTTGTACCGCCTGTCCTCTTTCAACAGTGTAAAAATGGATTTCTACAATACAGAGCACACCTAATGATCTTTAAATCGTAAATTTCTCCTACCAATAAGCGGACAGGTTGGAGCTATTTGACTTGCTTGAAGTATATACAATTGGCACCAAAAAAAAAAAAAAAAAAAAAAAAAAAAAAAAGAAAAAAAAAAAAAGAAAGGAAAATCTTGCACTCAGTTTATTACGTGTGTTTATTGATCTTTATAATATTTATCCTGTGTATAACATACATATGCAGCCTTTGTATAACAACTGTTATTATTATTAGTATGTAAGATATTTACATGTTGCTTTAATTTATACTTATATTATGATAAGCTGTATGGATGCTCACGGAAATAGACAAACGCCTGGACAAGTCCATATACTTATATATAATACAAAGATTAACGACTGATAACTCCAAATGAATTTATATACCTCTAACGAAAGTTTGGTTTCGATGAGCAACCATGGTGTCTTATGCACTTACAGTGTTGTCTCCCTTGGAATTACCATGTTCTCAACCTCGATCTCCGCGCCGTGTGTTATGTGCTCACCTTGCTGTCTCCCTTGAAATCACCTTCTTTCCAACCTTGATTTCCATACCTTGTATCATGTACTCTCTGTACTGTCTCCCTTAACACCTACCATTTATGTTTCGTAATTATTGTTTCCATTGACGTCCGCGCTCTATGTTTTGTACTTACAGTGTTGTCTCCCTTGACGTCCGCGCTCTATGCTATGTACTTAAAGTGTTGTCTCCCTTGATGTCCGTGCTCTATGTTATGTACTTAAAGTGTTGTCTCCCTTGATGTCCGTGCTCTATGTTATGTACTTAAAGTGTTGTCTCCCTTGACGTCCGCGCTCTATGTTATACACTTACCGTGTTGTCTCCCTTGACGTTCGCCTCGTTTGTCAGCAGCTTTTGGACCACGTGGATGATTCCATTGGAAGCTATTATGTCTTGTTTGATCACGGAGGATTTGCTCCGAGACCCGCTTAATCTGTACCGATATGTTATTTCTCCACGCTTAAAAAATTATAAATCAAACTGAAACATACGGAACCGCTGAGTTCTACAATCATGGTTTTCTTACATTTTAAGCTATCAATCGGATATTTCTTGGTGCTAATAATGTTTTGCAATAAGAAAGTTAATGGTATAGTAGTCCTTATCAAAGAATCGTGATCATTTTCTTTTCACATATGAAGAATTATCTGTTATGATGACGTCACGGTTACATTTAAGATATACAACATTTTTTTAACACGCTACTGACTGATTTTATCTGGATTTCTGCTGCTTTCCCTTGTAGTGTATAAAACTTATCCATTCGCGTCAAGTTCTCCATCGTCCACTTTCCAATAATGATATGTTGTCGCAAAATCTGGCTGGCAGAATCACTGTCGGCAAGAAAGGCGTCTATCTGTAAAGAATGTACAGCGATCCTTTAATTTAATGATATACTAGGACAGCGTATTAAAACGTTGTAGGCTTTATATGATATAGGTCATACGTTCCAGTTCCATATGGGTTTCAATATATTTTCTCTATGATTTAACTATAAGGATTTTTTATTTTGCTAAATAAGATAAATTTCAATTACTATGAATTCGTTATACATGTATATATCTTATACTTTTGATGATATCCACAACTATTTTTATTTGTTGTTTTGTTCATTAACGAGATTGTAGGTCGAATTTTAATCAGAACAAAGGTAGTAAAAATATTGGCCATTTTTCAGTTTGATGATGTCTTGCTGAAGATATAGGTTTACAAAAGGATTCGAATTTAAGGTAATCAAAGAAACTGTCGAGCATCATTGTTATCTTAATTTTTTTTTCATGCAAGATTTGCGTAAAACCCAAAATTGAGATTTCGAGTTTGTACAGTGAAAATGTGGATTTTAATAACCATTGGAGTATCTGTTGAATTTTAACGTATAAATTTGGATACCGATAACCATTGGAGTATCTGTCGAATTGATTGACAATCGTCGCTGTGATTGTTTTGTTGCAAAATAATATTGGCTGACAGTGTGCGCATGCGTCAGTCAGTATCACAAAACACATCTACATATTGTGTTGCAATAGTTCTTACATCCATCTTCCTATAAATCGTTCTAAATCCGAAGTCTGTCGGAAGGAAGACTGTGAATGGCCCGTGATAACGGAACTCGTCATGGTAAATGTTTTGGACCAGTTTAATGGACCAAGTCATCTTGGACGCCAGCTTGGGGTCGTCGTTATGAATATCTTCTATCATCTACAATGGCCGTGGTAAAATAAAATACGAGTTTAGCAAAAATCATGATTACTAATCCAACCCTTGTTTGTATGATACAGCAGTATTAGTGAGAGTGAGAGGAAGTTATAATGTAATGTATTTTACAGATCGTCAACTTACACCCATTAAATTGTTAAAGCAAACTTTTCCGTCGCTTGCATAACCCTCATGACAGGTGCATCTGAAATGAAATGGCAAATAAAAAATACATTGCCAAAGAATATTCTTTGTTTTCATTCCTAACGATACTGGAAAAGCTAATACTTTATAAAAAGTGTAAATGTACTTCTAAATAATGTTATACTCGTGTTCTAATGGTCCAGTCATGTGACAATCTGCATTTTTGTCACAAAGGCTGCTGTTGGTTAAGCACAGATTGATCAGTTCGCACGTCTGATTGGAGGAAAGTTCATAGCCCTCTTTGCAAACACAGTCTCTCTGTTGAAGGCAAATGGCGCTTATCATTTTACTGACATAGGAAATAGGTAAAAGAAAATCATTCTTAATTTTATAGAATTCCGTGTGTAATTTTATCATACAAAAATGTATCTATCTATCTATTTTTCTTTCTTTCTTTCTTTTCGTTCTTATCTCTCTGAAATCGTTTATGGAGTGAATATTGTAGCCATGCATTACATACCTTTCCTGGCGATCGGTATGTACATATAGATGTTGTAAAGTTACACCCTCCATACATCTCTCTGCAGGGATCAATAGGATCACACACGTAACCGTCCCCTCGGAACCCCTCTAGGCAGGAGCAGTTATAGAGTGCCGGTCCAGAGAAGATACAAGTGGCATTCTCGGAGCATTTGTGTTTACCATTAGCACATAAATCCACAGCTAAAATAGATGTATTCGGATACATTTACGTTTCTGCTTTGTTTTAGAAATCCATAATGTAATCTTTCATTTCATATCTGATAGCTTATCATATGTAAAGTCTATGTATGAATAGTCGTCACAGTAAAACGAAAACATTTAATTAATGAAAAAGTGAAGATAACGAAAATGACTAATCTCATAAATCACAGGAAGAATAAAACGTCAAGAATAGGGCAAGCACATCCGCCGTGAGCCCTATATCTTGATAAGGTAAACGGAGTAATCCGTAGTCAACATCAGACAGGGAACGACCAAACAATCGGTATGAAACATGTCAGGAAGCATTTGACTTGTATCATAATAAAAAAAATGACCATATATCATTCAATTCCATCGTTTTCATTTCATTCATCTTTTTGGCTTCCATTGTTCAAACAATCGTTCCTTTGTATTCATGTGTTAAAACATGTCTTTCTATAAATGTTACTTAAGGTAGGTAGAACAAAAACAGGTCTATAATTGTTAGCATTGAAAGTGTCATCAACTTATTTGTAAAGCAGGATACATGTAACTCTAGTTTTTCCCATTCATTTACAACATTAATCTCCTGTAAAGAAAAGGACATGACGAAACACAAAATGTGGGCTACAACATCAATAATTTTACAGAAACATCCAAACCTGTAGCTTTTGAATTTGATATGCTTTTGATAACTTCCAAAAATAAAAAAAAAATAAAAACCCACAAAAAACACCCCAAAACACCCCCAACCCCCCAAAAAACAATAAGAACAACAACACCCGGATACATTTGAAATTGTGAATGAGCCTTTTGGCATTAATTAGTTATTCAATTTTCGGGAGTAAATCATCAAAGCCAATTTAAGACCGAAATCACAAAAGAAATCATTGAAGGCATTTGGAATCTGAAAGAGCTTCGCCATCAATTTCTAGGATGCTGATGTACATGTACCTGTAGATTTCGAGGGCAAAAATTGCTTTACCCACATATCCTTATGTTTGTCAAAACATTGGTTAATCGCATTGTCAAGAAAATCCCCATTAGCCTATTTTACTTCCTATTTATCGCTGATCAATCCGATTCGTGGAGGGATTTTAAAGCCTCCCGACAGATATTTCAGATAGAACATCAGCCTTCATCCCTTTTTCGGAACCAGTCCGCATACGATGCACCTTAATTGGCATATATTTGTCGACGATTTCCATAAAAACATAAATTTCACAAGGGACGTCAATCAAAATGGTTTTTAAATTTAGAAAAAATATTAGTTGACTGTGGAGTGTCTAATGTATTGTATAATGTTGATAAAATTAATACTAACTGGATTATCTGTCATGTTAAACAAAGATTGAAAGATCAGTTTATTCAAGACTGGGTATCTAAATGTAACGAATCTTCTAAAGGCATAACTTACAGACTTTTTACAAATCTTACTTTAGATGTCAGGAATATATATTGTCAAATATTGCAATACTTAAACAACATATATCAACCAGATTTAGAACCACAAATCATAAATTACCCATAGAAACGGGAAGGTGGCTTTATATACATGTAGATCAAAATAAAAGAAATGTAATATTTGCAGTTCTGATATTGGAGATGAGGTGCATTATAATTCTTATGTGTCCTGTTTTAAATAATATTAGTCGACATTATATACCAGAAATATTTCATACTATATAAATTTTATAAAATTTTTATAATCTATTTGCAGCCAAAAATGAAAAAATACTTTTACAATTGTATAAATACATACAATTAAATACCGAGAGAGTAAACCCTCGGGTTAAATGTATATATAGTTTATTATTGTATTTATTCATTATCAAGATTGTGATATGTATTTATATGAATTAATTGTGCATGCGTGGATATTGTTTTGGAATGCTTGTTTAATATGTTCTCTCTGTTGTGTTAACAGCGAATGAGAAAAATAAAACTTGGTAAACTTAAACAAACTTACGGTTACAGGTTACTTAAACTACAATTTACAGTTACAGGTTACTTAAACAAACTACAACTTACGGTTACAGGTTACTTAAACAAACTACAAGTTACGGTTATAAGTTACTTAAACAAACTACAACTTACGGTTACAGGTTACTTAAACAAACTACAAGTTACGGTTATAAGTTACTTAAACAAATTAAAAACTTAAGGTTAAAGGTTACTTAAACAAATTACAACTTACGGTTACAGGTTACTTAAACAAACTATACTTACGGTTACATGTTACTTACAAACTATACTTACGGTTACAGGTTACTTAAACAAACTAAACTTACGGTTACAGGTTACTTAAACAAATTAAAACTTACGGTTACAGGTTACTTAAACAAATTAAAACTTACGGTTATAGGATACTTAAACAAATTAAAACTTATGGTTACAGGTTACTTAAACAAATTAAAACTTACGGTTACAGGTTACTTAAACAAATTAAAACTTACGGTTACAGGTTACTTAAACAAATTAAAACTTACGGTTACAGGTTACTTAAACAAATTAAAACTTACGGTTACAGGTTACATAAACAAATTAAAACTTACGGTTACAGGTTACTTAAAGAAACTAAACTTACGGTTACAGGTTACTTAAACAAGTTACAACTTACGGTTACAGGTTACTTAAACAAATTAAAACTTACGGTTACAGGATACTTAAACAAATTAAAACTTACGGTTACAGGATACTTAAACAAATTAAAACTTACGGTTACAGGTTACTTAAACAAATTAAAACTTACGGTTACAGGTGTGTTCCGTTGCGTTGATGTCTCTCTCGTAGCCCACGTTACAGGAACAGTACGTGTAGTTAGAGCCCGGTATTTGGATGCAGCGGGAATTCCCACTGCAATTCTTGTAGTCACAACCAGAGATCTCTGATCAAAGTTTAGATGAAAAATAATAATATCATTTTCTTTTAAATATTCGTAAAACGTATTCACACAATGGAACGGCTATCACAGATCTTGCTAATGCCATTAATATACAAATGTATCTAAATCAGTATAAACATACAAGTAGTTTACATAATTTAACGTTTGATCATTATTTTGCTTCACATTAATAATTCTATACCATTTGACATTCAAAAAAAAAAAAAAAAAAAAAAAAAAAAAAAAAAGAAAGAAGTAACATGACCGTTTTCTGAGTACGATATTCATTGTTATATACCTTCATCGCATCTGTCTCCTTTCCAACCCGATGAACATTCACAATTTCCGGAACCTAGAATTCCACTGTCACAGACTCCGTTTACACAATCACAGGCTTAAGAAATAAGAAAATGTTGATGTTAATACAACCCAATGATAAATATTCACAAAGCCTACTCTATTAATAGATTAAAATTTGAGAAAACACCATTAATTGAAAACTAAGCTGTACAGCATTGAATTTGTACTTAATTTAGATTTGTGCTATGAAATAATAAAGCTCAGAAATTGTAGACTGTCTCATTCACTGAGTAAAAATATCAGAATCTATAGAACTTTGCAATTCATAATGAAAAATGTGAAATCTTACTTTGATTACAATTTTCACCGTACACAGAGTCCTCTAAACATTTCTCACACGCAAATCCCGTGAAATTTGCCTGTAACATATATCAACGTGGATCAACAACATGTGAAAGTTTCTGATGGATGATTTTCTGTTATATATTTGACTTTGGACTTTTAGTTTTTCTTAGCCTTGAATCATGAGAATCTGTCAATAAACAAATAAGATCTTCGACAGCAACAAAGGACTAGGTGTGATAAGGGCCGTTTTTATCCCCTGTAAAACACTGGAAGAAGACTAAATCTATAGAACATGTGAAATATTGTTTCACATAATTTGTCTCTGATATGTTTAGCTATTTGGAGTAGATATTATCTAAGACGTTTCTCAATTTTGAACAAATTCATTAAAATGCTTATTTTTCGTGAACGATTTTCTTTCAGAAAACATGGAGCGCAGTTTTGGACAAAATGAATTGTTCTACCCTGTATTTGTACTGGAACACGTGGATGTGCAGTGGAGAGAGAGAAATATCCTGTATTTGTACTGGAACACGTGGATGTGCAGTGGAGAGAGAGAAATATCCTGTATTTGTACTGGAACACGTGGATGTGCGGTGGAGAGAGAGAAATATCCTGTATTTGTACTGGAACACGTGGATGTGCGGTGGAGAGAGAGAAATACCCTGTATTTGTACTGGGACACGTGGATGTGCGGTGGAGAGAGAGAAATATCCTGTATTTGTACTGGAACACGTGGATGTGCGGTGGAGGGAGAGAAATATCCTGTATTTTTACTGGAACACGTGGATGTGCGGTGGAGAGAGAGAGAAATATCCTGTATTTGTACTGGAACACGTGGATGTGCGGTGGAGAGAGAGAAAACAATCTCGAGAACAAAAGTTTGTTTGAGTCTGCAATTAACTCTTTCTGGAAGAACTGCGTGAAATTAACTATCAATTGTAAACTACAAAGAGTGGCATGTTGTTTGTGACGTCATGATTTTACATCTACATCATTTGGATCAAATTGAGAATAAGAATTGAGTTGCATCGGTATTCTTGCACAAACTGCTCTTGATTTTAAAAGGAAAGCTTTTGAACAGTTGTCGATTATTTCCGGGGGTGGAGTGGGGGGTGGGGGTGTTGATGGCCCTTATTACATATAGTCCTTTATCTTTTTATCTAAATTCATTGAAAAAGAATTGCTGTACATGTATTGACTATCCAGTTGCATATAGATTTAAAACTGATAATGGACAATTTCATCTACAGGAGAAAAAAAACCGCTTTTTAAAATCCACATCAAAATATTTTATTTTTTACAAACTAATGATGATTCATATTGACAATGATGGACAGGTGTCATCCCTTTATTACATACGTGACATGCGCACTCTCCGTTTCCGATTATGGTGTCATTACAAGTACCCTTGTTGTTGCATATTTTCCAGTTATACGTTGGACACGCTGTCAAAGACAAAACAAAACGTTAGCAAGATACATCTTATCTTATCCACACAGAAAGACTTAATTCTCTCGGAAAATAACACGCTTGTAAACAGCCAGAAAGAAGTATGTGAAATTTTTAATGACTTTTTCATAAATGTTGCTAAAAATTTGGGGATGCAGAACAAGTAGATGAAAATCACCCAAGTATACAGGCAATAAAAGCAAATACAACAGAATTACCACAACATCTATTTTCCTTTAAAGCTGTCACTGAAGACTTTGTAACAAAAAGTATAAAGAAAATAGATATTAAAAAAGCCACTGGTATTGATGAAATTTCTCCAAAACTCTTACACATCGCTTTACCAGTTATCAGCAAACCTCTAAGTCAACTAATTAACATGTCCCTATCAACATCAACTTTCCCTAACCAGCTTAAGATAGCACAAGTGACACCATTACACAAGAAGAATAGTTCATTAGAGAAAGGCAACTATAGACCTGTTAGTGTTCTTCCTGCAATCTCAAAAGTTTTTGAAAGAGCAATTGAAAATCAGTTAACAATGTTTTTTAAAAATGTTTTCAATCCTTTTTTGGCAGCTTTTCGGTCAAGTTTTGGATGTCAGTCAACTATATTAAGAGTAATTGAAGATTGGAAACAAGCATTGGATAAAAACGAGTACACAGCAGCAATTTTAATGGACCTTTCTAAAGCCTTTGACTGCCTTCCTCATGAACTACTTCTTCTTAAACTAAAAGCATATGGTCTCTCAAAAGCAGCACAAGAGATGTTAAGTAGCTATCTCTCATGTAGAAAACAGTGTGTTAAAGTAGGGGAGCACACCAGCATCATGTCAAATATAATCAAAGGTGTGCCACAAGGGTCTATCCTCGGCCCCTTACTCTTTAACATCTTTATCAATGACCTCTTTCACTTTGTAAATAAATGTAATCTCTACAACTATGCAGATGACAATACTTTATCAAAATCAGATAAATCTTTAAATCATGTAATAGCAGCACTTCAAGATGACAGTAGATCTCTGATTAGATGGTTTAAATCAAACAAAATGCAGGCAAATCCAGAAAAATTCCAAGCTATCTCTGTTGGAAACAAAACACACAATGAAAACATAGTTTTTGATTTAGATGGGATAAAATTTTCATGTGATGAAGAAATAAAATTGTTGGGCATTACAATTGATTTTAAACTTTCTTTCAACACACATATTACCAATATTTGTAAAAAGGCAGCAAGGCAATTAAATGTTCTTAAACGAAAAGGCAAACATCTTAGCAAATTAGGTAAATTAACCATATATCATTCATTTATTATGTTAAATTTTAGTTATTGCCCGTTGACATGGCACTTTTGCACTGAACAAAACACCCGCAAAATTGAAAAGATTCAGGAAAGAGCTCTGAGGTTTATCTATGGTGACTATAAAAGTACTTACGAAAACCTATTAAAACAATCTAAATTGCCTTCACTAAAAACCAGAAGAATGCGAACAATAGCTTTAGAAACTTTTAAAATTATCAACAAAATGTCCCCACTTTTTTTTTTTTTTTTTTTTACAAAATCTAGTTGTTATAAAAAACCATTCATACAATTTTAGATATTCAAATACAGCGGAAGTACCAAGACCTAGAACAACCAGGTACGGGATTAAATCTTTTAGATATGAGGCAGCAAAGCTCTGGTACTCTTTGCCAAACGAAGCAAGAAATATCACATCATATAATCTATTCTCAAATTATATTCAAAATTGGTGTGGGGAATTAAATTGTAAATGCAGCTCATGCAGATTCCAGCCTCTCCTGCCTAAATCTTAAAGTTTTGATCTAACTTCTAACTATGCTTCTAAGCTTACATGTACAAATTTAACTGTATTATTTTTACTCCGCTCTGTCTCTTAGGTATGCATACTTATTTAGTCTATGTATATATCCATATTTTCATGTTTGTGTTGCAAACTGTTTTCAGTGCTGCATGCGCATCTTAATATAGCTAGTCCCTGTGTATATATATGCATGACTTGTGATGTCTGTATACATGTATGCGTCCTGTTTTATTTCAAATTTCTGTTTTTATGTCTATGCATGCAATTATATATCATTAGTGCTTTGTGTTTTTTAATGCTATATAGTCGGTTAAAGAGCTCTTAGCTCATGTTTATTGTTTACCTGTATATAGTTCCGACTTTAAATAAAAATTACTTACTTACTTACTTATCCGGAGATTATCTAAACGCAAAATGATTCCCGAACCAGTATGTTTAATGAATTACTTCCCATTCGTTTTAAAACTGAAATAATTGAGTGACTGTACATGCACTTTTAACTCAGGTCAAGCCCTTAACCTTTCCTAAATGATCGAAAAAGGGAGAGGAGAATATTCAAGATAAGCTATTTTCCATAATGACATAAAGTTCGTTATTTTTAAAACCCTTTCGTCAAGATAACAATTAGTTTCAAGGTGCCTCTGACTCCGCACTACACTCACCGGAAGTTTGTCACATTGACCTATATTTCCATGCTTATCGTTGCTCTAAAAGAATCTAAGACGATGCTATAGGTGAAATGTGCAACATTCTATGTTAATGATAGTCTTTTTCTTGAAGAAGAATGATTTTTAAACTTTCTATGTAACTATTCACCATCTTAGGTTAAAAAATGTCTGTTTTATTTTGAGGGTGGGGGTGGCCATCAAATTTTTTGAAGGGGGGAGGGTCACCGTGTTTCGATTTTTTGCAATTAATACTCAAGGACAAATGGTCGTAAATTCATCCTTTGTGACCTAATTCCATGTGCTGTTACTATGCATACATGTGTATGTATATTGTATTCTGCATCAATTAAATGATGGGTGCTTTACTTTCGATATAGTTCTCTTTTCCGACTTTAGCCACTTTCAAATTCAAATTGAACCTCCCTTATTATATATTAATGTGTAAATGAACAAAAAAAAAAATTGTTTTCAATAAAACCCAAAATATCAAGTTTCTCTGATTTAATCTAATCATAAGATGTGGTTCAGGCTCATTAGTCCAGATATATATCTAATTATATTATTTCGTTTGATGTTTTTTCAGACTTACCGAAGCAGCTTGGACCATAAAAACCGTCACAGCAATAAGGAATAGGAATCTGTTCGGAACAAATATGTGAACACCCCGTCATCGTAATAATCCGGGGATTCGTCTCATTGCCCATGTTCAAGTCTAATTGACAATTCTTATGTCCATTGTCTGTTGTTAATTTTGTGGCATTTCTTGGACAGTCACTGTTCGAATTTTCTGAACACAAAACACACTTTGTTTCAAATCTGTTTGATAAAATTTTCTCAGCTTTACAGAAATCTTTTGTATCTGCAACTTTTACATAATAAATCCCCAACATCACTATCAATATTAAAGTTGATGAATCCATGGTAGAAATATCTTCTATATGTGTTATATCGTTCAGTTAAAGTACCATGCTTAATATTATTTCTTATGAATGAAAAAAAAGGTGACATTTGAAAGTCACGTGATTTAAGCGACTATGAAATAGGACGTGTTCGGTAGTCACAAGACACTTATGTATCAGATTCTGAGACTGTTTAAGCCCTAATTAGTTATCAAATCTCAAGTATTTTCCTTCTTAAAGTGGCAGTGTGTATATTTACTGCATTATCGTAAACCGTTCACCGACATGACAAAGGAAGTAAGCGTTTAAGGGATTAGGATCTGCGCGCGATCTTTGGTTGTTGTATGACGTTCTTCTCATGAAAGTGGTTATAGCTAGATCAAATTTTGTATCAAAAAGTACCATTCACCGGTAACTCGACTCGTCATCTACTAAGATACTTATGTCAAATCGTAATGGTCATCAATCTAAAATTGCATCATATGATCATATATCTGTATTTGTGTGGGTACGTCGAAGCTACCAATTCTGGTTTTTCTACGACGGTATATTATGGAATCAAAAACTGTAACAACTCTGTTAACAGCTTTATTTATTTTTTTCTTTCACGCATTTACAAAATTTCATTACTTTTTGACTGATATTAATATAAGTGTTTCACTATGCTACATGTTATAACCCAAACCCAGAATCCCACCACCTTGGATATTTAACCTGGAAATTATATTTTTGTATTAAGATAGTGCAGCTTCCCTTCAAAATCAAGAAAGAGCGCCATCTTTGTAGAAAATGAATTTTGGAATACCATCCGTGGTTGGATCAGGGGCGGATCGAGGAAAAGTGGTTAGGGGGCGTAACTTTATAAGGCAGGGGTTCTGGGCGAAGCCCCCGAAAGCTCCGGGTTTTTACAGATATTTTAGGGCTTGAAATATGTCTCCTATGTAGTCAATTTGACTATTTTCAGTCATATATAATAAGGTGACATTAATAAAATAACGCAAATTTTAAGTTAAAAAAAAAAGAAAAGCAAGTTCTCCCACTAAAAGTGTTTCAATAAATAAAAAGATTTTATCATTTTTTCCCGAGAATGGATGAATATACTGCTTCTGTTATCGTTTCATTTGTTCTCAGCAAGAGACCACGATTTACCTTAGATTTGAAAATTTTAGGGGGGAGGGGGCGGCTGCGCCCCTTAAATCCGCCACTGAGTCCTCAGTGTTTTACATCAAACAAAGTATTCTGGAATACCATCCGGAGTCCTCAGTGTTTTACAACAAAGAAAATTTAAATATCTATGTTTTAAAGAAGGTGTTGCACGTCTCATGTTAATTTTCCTAGAGGTGTTGCATGAAAGATCGATAAAATGAAGTTATTCAAATATTTGATAAAACCAATTGGAACTTATGTGTTGATTGAAACATTTTTGAAAATAAGTTTAAAAGACGTGTATTGACAAAAATTAGCAAAAAATATTTCGAGTTTAAATAAAGCAATAAGCAATTTATATGATTTTAGCGTTAAAATGGAGGATTATCCTCGAATTTCAGAAAAACGGCCCCCGTGACACAAAATAAAATTTATCATGAATATGTTCTTCGAGTTTTCCAACAAAAAATTGTCGCTTTGAAAGAGGTATAGCGCATTTTCTGACGATACGGCCGACTCAGAAATCTAAATGGAAAACACCGGTTTCCAATAATAGACTGGCGTGTTATATTTAACGTTTTTGATGTTTCGTTAACCAAGATAAATAACTGCCGCAGTTTAGCATTACTGACATTTATATGAATCGTTCTTTACTTAATAAACCATTTCCCTATTTAGAATGATGAACAGTACAATATTTTCATAGACCTGTGCATTCATATTACACAACAACCCTTTTACATATGGCATTACTTAACTCACTGTTCTGACATGACTGCAGTGCCTTTAATAGATGGCATCAGGTCATTTGCCTTTGGTTGATAATTCGAGTGTTTATCTTTGCCTAAATATCATATGACAGTTGCTACATGAGTTTTTATTTATCTATTTTTTTTTTTTTTTTTTAAATTTTTTTGAGAAGTCAAACTGTATAACAGTTCTTTTCTTCCCTTGACTTATTTTTACTTATTACATGCTGTGCATTTGTGTCCTTTTTCTTGTAGTATTTGTTTAGCTTTTCGTCAGCCACATTACGGTTTGAAATTCCTGTGCACACAGGAACATGTTAGTGTAAACAAGCGGAAAGTTTAAAGGTTTAACTTTTGACAGGCTGCTAAATCTGAAGGTAAATTTTGAGAACGATTTTTTCATATTTTATCCATTTTCAACAAGAGGGCCACCTTAAACCAAATTTCCTCAAACGGACTTATATACAGTCATAAGCAGGTAAAACAACTTCAGTGTTTTATTTCTGGTTTAATGTGACCTTTTGCAACAATTTGCAATTTTTTATGCCCATTACGTTACATCTACTATATACTCTATATAATCACGGTGATGTTTATGCTTGTCAAATAAATATACTATCAACATATCGATATCTTTATTAAGTAATTTGGGTACTGACATTGTATAGCAGAATATTTGTAAAAAATGATATTCAAGAAAAAGGTATTTATGTAGGCGAAATTGCATACCAAGTGCGCTATACCTCTTTTATTTCACGAGGGCATTTTTTTTGTAAAGTTCAAAAAATCGAAACCACTTCACTGATATTATTTTCAACTTCACCTGTACGTTAATTATCCATAGAAGCTTATGGTCTAGAATACTGCGTGGTTCAATGGGTAAGGTAATCGACTTTGATATGTAAAGATGTGTGTTTTTTTTTTAAATGACTGGGTTCGAATCCCTCACAAACACAATATTTAAAATTCATATTACGTTTTTCATCTACATATGTATATTTTTATTCTTAATTGAAACACACTTTTAGTTTTTACAATGTTTCTTGTCCAATCTCTGTTTATTACAATGTGCCAAGTTTGAAATAAGCTTCCAACCTAGACAGTGTTTAGTTCGCTGTCAAAACTTCGAATACAGCATGTAATGCCTGTGTTTAATAGTCAAAGTGTGTTAACGAGAACTTGTATGTTTTTCTGAGTGAAAGGTGTTGACAAAGCATTATATGGTGTCTTTCACGAAAAACCGTTGTGAACTTTGCTAAGCTTTGAAAGAAAAACTTTGAGGCCAAACAAGGTAAATAACCGTTAAACAGTTTGTGAGTTTATACAGTGTATATATTCCAGTAGCATATTGCTATGGCGAATTAATGTTTTCAGGTGCATATACATATAATTTTGTTGAACTTTATTAATGCGTATTAAACTTCCCATATTTTGTTTTGTGGTCAGAGTCATGTGCAGTTGCTAACTGTTGGTTGTAGAAAATAATACATACGAGCATAAAAGTATAAGACCGTAGTGGTATAGAATATCAAATATTTGAAACACTCGTAACATGTAACCGTATACATTGTATCTGATACTCAGAAGAAAAAAATCCCACAATTTAATTTTCACGATACTCGGGGATCGTACAGGTATTTAAAATAAGAATATGGATATGGATAAAAGTCAGTTCTGCGTTACGAGTGGTGGCACCGTGCTCCGATTGGGGAAAGTTCCCGCTTCGGTGCAACACCCTCTTTCTGTAAGTTTAGCGAGAATCAAAAGAGAGGACCAACCAAAACCACTACCGCACGGATGAACAAACATCTCTTTGTACTAATGCAATAAATCGCTATCACGTTGTTTTACTCATTTATATGCCAAAGGTCATGTCGAGGGGGTTGGGGTGTTGGTTGGGGGGTTGGGTTACTCTTGGTACATGTATTTTACAACATAATGGACATCGATCAAAGTCCACGTTAGATTCATTAGTTTGACTATACCTTTCAAATATTTTTTTTTATGATACATGCATTACATTTCTCACTGTTCAGATTCCCAGCTTCATTTATTTTTGTATTAATACTCTGAATTTTGTGTAAAGATATACAACATAAGTCTATATGACACATAGTTCGCCAAAACATAAATCCTAACGTCGGAATTTCCAACATTGCGTTAGGTATAATTACATGTATTGCATATCTCA
Organism: Ostrea edulis; assembly: GCF_947568905.1. NCBI lineage: Eukaryota > Metazoa > Mollusca > Bivalvia > Ostreida > Ostreidae > Ostrea > Ostrea edulis. The sequence goes on along the minus strand of NC_079170.1, from coordinate 18,241,457 downwards.
TGACTGTATGTGTTTACTTGTTAAAGGACATATCTCATGTTTTCAAAGTATACAATATTACATGCATTTTGTCTTCTTTATGATTATAGTAATTGATTCTAATAGTTCGTTCGCCGAACTTTTGCGATAATTAACCACAATCCCGCCTCTGGTGTGTCCAGGGGTCCGTGTTTGCCCAACTATCTATTTTGTATTGCTTGTAGGAGTTATGAGATTGATCACTGTTCGTTATCTTCACCTTGCACTTAAATCTAAGCCCCGATTTCAAAAAGTCAAGTTAATTAGGTAGGTAGTCACGTGTACAGTGACGTCACATGCGCCCTTCGGATTGTGAAAGTACTGCGAGATATTATTAAAAACTCAACTTTTAGGGGCCTAATTAATTTACCATGGGCAACATTTAAATCGATGTTGATAAATTGTCCGAGTTTTATATGTGTTCGCCACCAGTGCACACATATAACGATGTAAATACCCAAATATAGCGAGTAAAGCGTGTATGAAATCGGCAAAATTGTGAGTAAATAATGTTTATATGGATCGCTGTCTACACACTGTTTGGGGATGTTATTCCTTTATACATCTGTAATTGACGCTGTTTTTCTAAAATAAACAGTGGAATCATTATTTATTTTTGGATTAGACAAATTATGATACGTTAAATTGTTGACAACTAGGCCCTATGCCAAGCTATTGTCACGCGTGCATTTCGGAAAGAAAGAAAGAAAAAGACAACACACACATAAATCAATAAAAATATTCAAATTTAAAGTGGTAATCACATTATTTTATTTTGATAAAGCAATCTTATTACTATTTTTGAATTGTGATCTGCACGTCTTTAGGAAGTGCGAGGTGGGAGCACGGCGTTATAGCCTACTGACGCACTCAAGATGCTACGAGTTCAATAAAGAAATACTTTTATAATTCAATTTAAAGTTAGGAAATACAATATTCTATTATTTGTGTAATTTAAAGTTCAATTATTTTGTATCTTTATTTTTTGTTGTTGTAAATCTACCAGTTGGTAGAAGTTACATTGTATCGTCGATATATGTTGTTACAAGGTGAAGGTCAGTTGATCCGAGTGTGTATTGAATTTGAAGAGCAAAACAGAATGTATGCTATAGGCCTACCAGTGCTTATAGCTTCGATATATCAATTTTCTCGCAGTTTATCAGGGTCTCTGTCCAAGCGATGTTTGAAAAGGTGACTGGGTGTGTTTTTTAAGGTAAAGTTCTTTCTCCAACAAAAAAATTATTCACGTCTTTTTCTCGTACCTTCCTTCGAAAAATTGAAAAATACTCAGTCTAAATCCTTTCTACCGACAACTAGTACACCTGAGCACGGCACAAAACATTTTAATGCATTATTATTTACAAGACGTTAACGTGACAATTGGTTTTTGTCGATTAAATCTAATCTGTTTATGAAATGGCTAATAGATGTTTTCAAACCCAAGGGCGCATATGATGTCACACAAAATGGCGCGTAAACTAGCGAAAGAAAATATGCATATCGCAAGATTTGAATTTCATCGCTTTCAAACTCGAAAACTACGCAAAATATTTCATTTAAAACACATTTAAAGTAGTTTTAGGCATAAAAAGAGTTAATTTTGCTGAAAAAATGATAAAGTTTAGAAACATGCGTTGTGTCCTTTAACATTCATATATCAGGCCGGGGGATTCCCCAGATAGAAGTACTATATACCTGTAATTAGGATATAATTCATATATCAGGCCGGGGGAATCCCCAGATAGAAGTACGATATACCTGTGTCTACCTGTAATTAGGGTATAATTCATATATCAGGCCGGGGGATTCCCCAGATAGAAGTACTATACACCGACATGCACAGCAGAGAAAAAACGTAAATGTGTAACCTTTCCCTTATACGCTAGAAGGCTATCAAAGTTCGTGCCTTGTCAATTCAAGGGTTCAAGGTGTAATTAGAATAGCAACTTTCATTGATAAAATAAAATTAGGAATGTAATTAGAAAGTGGGCCTGCAAATATATACAAATATGGCCTAACCCTACCAAGGTTAATAATTACTTTGAAATCAAGGAAATTCAATCAACATACAAAGGTCAGGGGTTAACCAAATGATTTATAATATCAAAATAATTTAACAATGAGTATGACCACCCTCAGCCAACGACTGGCTGACCTCGGACTAACGTTTGTACTGCAGCCTTATTCAGGACACACAGTAGAAGTGACAGCCCTTCAACCGCTGCACACACTGGAGAGCCTTATTCAGGCAGACATTGTGAGCAACAGCCTGATCGTCAGTCAAGTCCAGTATACAGATTAGACGAATTATATGGCTAGCCTTTATCTGGTCGACCTCGACAGTGGCAGGCCTCTTATTACTAAGGTCAGCCTAAAAGGACAGCCTCAATGCCTCTACTCTGATACCGTTATGTACAACGTACGGAATCAAACACTGGTTTACTCAGTAAATCACTTTATTGCTTACAACTTACTATTAAACTTGTCCTCCACGTCTTCTTGCTCTGGGCTTCGACAATAACTGACAGACGACAACTATTTCGTGCTGTATTTATAGGGATATGTCATGTGACTAAAATACGGATGTTTACATTGAAAACTAAAATGTAGAATCTGGATGGTCGATGGATAAATTTCCGGAATATTACAAATGTCTTATCCCACTGATTCCTAATATATTATGAATCAGTGGGATGCGACATTTTTAAACCGTCGATAAATTTGTGTTCTGTGCTGATGACACATGTAGTTAAGCTTCCTGAAACATGACAAAATGTAAAAAGAAACACCATAGATCGAAGAGAAATATTTAGTCGCGGTTCGAATTTCCTCCATTGTTTACATATAGATTATAGTGCAATATCCTTTCCTAGGCGCCTATGACCATTTCTTATATAAATCCAGACTTTACTACACCCTATAATGACTACAAGATACACCGCGGATTACTGACGTTTACTTGATCAAGATGTAGGGATATTCGGTATGTGGGAAGCAGGCCAATAGAGAAAAGCAACTGCTATAACAGGCCCGATTTTAAAAAATCAAATAGAAAAATTAAAATAATAATAATAAAAAAAAATAAACCCAAAACAACCAACCAAAAAAAAACAACAAAAAAACAAAAAAAACAAAAACAAAAACACTTCTGCATGGAATACATATACAGTCTTTTTCAATTAAAAAGTTTTTTTGGTGTTCTTAAATTATTGTTGTTTTGTTTGTTTGTTTTTTGTTGTTGTGTATTGATTTTTTATTCATTCTTGTTTTTATTTTTTGTAGACGATATTTGTAAATAAATGGAGAAACGAACAACAAGAGAGACAGAAAGGGGAGAGAGAACGTTGGGATGTTTAGCGAGGTTTAGAGAACTAGATGAATTGATATAGTCAGAAGATTTTGTTATGAGTATGCGCAATCCAATTACCAATTACCGTAAGGAAAACAACAATAGATGTTCACAAGATAGCAAATTGGTTACAGAGCAAAAATGCGAAAATGAAAGCGTGACATTTGAGATATTCCTTCGGCGGAGTTAAACACTTATTTGGCATAATTTTTCATGATAGTTACTGTGCAGAATGCTGTGGCGGATTTAGAGGGGGGTGCAGCCGGCGCCCCGCCCCCTAACATTTTCAAATTTAAGGTAAATCGCGGTATCTTGTTTCGGAAAATGTACTAAACCATAAAAGAAGCAATAATTTCTTCCACTCCCAGGGAAATAAATGACAACATCCTTTGATTTCTTGAATTACTTTATTGGGAAAACTTTATTTTTTCCAAAACCCCTTAAAATTTTGGTCATTTTATTAATTTCAACTTATTAAAATGATTTAAAATAGTACAAATGACTTAATAGGAGAAATATTTCAAGCCCCATAAAATCTGTAAAATCCATGACCCACTGCGTCATAAAGTGGCGGCCCCCGTAACCACAATTCCTGGATCCGCCCCTGGAATGGTGAACAATATAAGCCCGATACCTTACTATCGATCCAATGCAGCATCAATCTTTATTTTTAGTCCGAGAAAGGTTCTCCTGTAAAACATTGTAGAAGACGCAGAGTTTAAACTCTCCCTTGATGTGTTACAATCTAAACGGAAATTATTGAGTCAACATAGCAAAGTTGACTGATCCCTTGACTCAGGATGAAATGGACATCTTTAATTATTCCAAGAATTTTCTTGGTGGAGCTGTGTATAACTTTGCTTTTAATAGTAAGGTTTTTCTATTTTTTTAGGACCGGAAATTCTCTTCAAAAGGACATTACACATCTATATTTTCTTTAATGCGAGCGCCTTGTGCACTGGATATTTGAACAATTCAGTGTATTTCGATTGAAGTCAGCATTTCGCAAATTCTATGATCGTGATAACGATCTAGTTCGTCAACACAACCTATCATTGGATCATATGCTGTCTGACGTGTTTCATATCGATTGTTAGGCGGTTCTTGGCACACTGATTTTGACTACGAATAAACCCCGTTTGCCTGATCAGGATATAGGGCTCACGGCGGGTGTGACCGGTCGACAGGGGATGCTTACTCCTCCTAGGCATCTGATCCCACCTCTGTTGTGTCCAAGGGTCCGTGTTTGCCCAACTATCTCTATTGTATTGCTTATATGAGTTATGAGATTGATCACTGTTAGTTATCTTCACCTTTCATTTAGGAAATTTGCGAATTGTGATCACTATTTTCAAATATATAATTAAAGTAACTATGCACGACAAAATCTGTATCACTCCCCTTATCAACCATCGATGAACATCAGACCTTGGAATATCAGACGCAGGTTCTACATATGATGAAGTTTTAAACCCAGGCAGGCTACTGACAAAGTTGATGTTATTTTGGGGTTTTGACAGTCTCCTTTATAAACAGGTTTTCGCAAATTCTATGATGGTTGCTATGCTTATTTTATTTGCAAATATGCTATATTTTATGCTTTGATTTGCATATTTCTAGCAATGTTTCTATCTTAAAACCTGGATACGCGTTTGGCGAAGGAGCAATCACTACCTATTTAAAAATAATAGGGTTGACGTGGGTATGGCACGAGCGGGGCTCGAACTCACGGCCTCCCGGTTATGAAGCGAACGCTCTACCACTGAGCTACCGCGACCGGTTCAAAAGATTAGAGGCACTTTTCCCGATGCATAAGTGTTTGTTCTGTATTAAAGAGACTCAAGTACAATGGAAAAACTCAAACTGGTAAAGTGTGACAAAACAGTAGAAGCAGCACTTAAAAACCTGCAAAGAATAAAAGTGCACGGCCATGACAAAATAAAAAGTTGATTGGCTGATTGTATATCGTTTAACAATCGAGAATTTTCAACTCATATGGAGACGTTACCATTGCTGGCGAAGGGATGCAAAATCTAGGCCTATGCTTGGTGCTTACAGCCTTTGAGCAGGGAGGGATTTTTATTGTGCCACACCAACTGTGATACGGGACCTCGGTTTTTGCAGTATAATCCTAAGGACCGCCCCATTTAATCGCCTCTTATGACAAACAAGGGATACTGAAGACCTATTCTAGCTCGGATCCCCAACAATAAGTAAAGTTCGATAGATTGATTTGGTTGCTATATTGATTTGATTACTAAAGGGGCGGTGTTTCATCTAACTTGTAGAAAAATCTAAACTAGGTCCAATGGCAGAAAGTCAGAAACTAAAGATGATATAATTCTTGAGCATCAGAGAAAGGAATATGACTTTATCCGTATATATAGAGACGAATATCGTGTAGAATTACGTGGTTGAGAGAATGACACTGCTCAGAGAAAGATACTTGTCATTTATCCCGACTCGCATAACAGTGATTACAAAGCTTGAAACCTGAAATCAAAAACAAAAAGAAAATTTGGTAGCAAATTTGAATTTAGGATAACTCCAAAAGGCGAACTCATATTCTGCAAGTGTGCTACTGAACACGCAATTGAGTCTGCATTTGCGTTAGCCCTTTCAGCCAAACGATAAGTCATCTGAATCTGCTATGATAATCAAAAGGCAGATTTTTGACTGCCACAAAATTGCCAATAACCTACCACGGCCAAATCTCCATCATTTCAATGCATGTGCATAGAAAGTTTTTTGTATTTCTCTCTCCAAGTTGTATTAGACAACCCATCTTTTTTTTCAAATGTAAAACTTCTGTTCAGACCCAGGATGGTGGGCAAGAAAAGGTATTCTCTCAGTTAGTGGTTCCAGAAAAGTTCCGAAAAACGATGATGAAACTTGCCCACTATTTGTTGTTACATGTAGCAGGTCATCTGGGATCGCAACGTACAATCGCGAGAGTCGCATCAGAATTCCTCTGGTCGGGAATACAGGGTGATGTGCGACGTTTCTGCCAGTCACGTGACATCTGTCAGCGCACAGTACATGGAGGTAAGGTGGGAAAAGTACCACTCGAACGAATGCCACTGATTGATGGACCCTTCCAGAGAGTTGCTGTTGATCTTGTTGGACATCTTTTCCCAACCACAGACAAAGGGAACATCATTTAAAGTAATTCAATGAATCAAAATATTTTGCCATTTATTTCTCCGAGAGTGGAAGAGAGTATCGCTTCTTATATCGTTTACATGTTTCTAAACAAGAGACCATGATTTACCTTAAATTTGAAAAAGAGAATTGGGGCTGGTGGTGGTGCGCCCCTCAAAATCCACCATTGTTTACTTCATGATAAATGTGCTCAGATAAATTTAGGGTGTATTTAAGGTATAAGATACATATGCATTAAAATAGTGTAAAACAAATGAAATAGGAATATGTAACTATTGTACAAGTTTTAAACCATCGCACCTGTTCCAACTAACAATTCCAGTGGTAATCATCATTTTAGGTAAGTTTCGCATCATTTATTGTACTTTGTCAGTCCGTCCGACTGTCCGTAGAGACATTGTCCGAAGATTTTTTTCTGGTGCTATCGATTTATTTTTCCGCAAGGTTTTCTAGGAATGTTGAACATGTGATGAAGGTGTGTTTATTTTTAGAGTTAAAAATATGGTGGGGTCATTTAAAAATATTCTTCAGAAAAGATAAAACCTAAGTGAAAGATTTTTGACATAGTGAAGATGGAAATTTGTGAAAAGTAAAGATAAGGAACAGTGATCTAATGTATGGTTCAATGGGTAGGGTGGGACCACAATAAAGGAGTAAAGTTTTATATTGTGATATAAATGAAAACTCTTTCAAAAAATCCCCAAGAATAGCAGGGTCATAGTTAGTCACATTCATATGCAAACATCCTTATGTTGTGTAGATTCAAATTTGTTCAAATAATGACTGAGGAGGTTAGGTTGGAGGCACAATACGGGAACAAAGTTTTAGATATAGGTATTTTTGAAATATTTTACGCAAGAATGATAGGGCCTTGATTAGTCGTATTGATATGCAAACATTCTCAGGTGGAACAGATTCAAGTTAGTACAAAATATGGGCACAGATGTAGGGTGGGGTTAAAATAGTGGATCAAAATTATTCATGGGAACATAAAGAAAAAAAAAAGTCTTTTAAAAGACTTAACAGTAACTAAGCCATGTTTTTACATGTTTTAAACAGACAAGCATCATCAGATAGGACGGATTCAAATTTGTTGAACTCAGTGCCCTCATGGGTGACCAATCTCATAACTCCTACAAGCAATACAAAACAGATAGTTGGGCAAACACGGATCCCTGGACACACCAGAGGTGGGATCAGGTGCCTAGGAGGAGTAAGCATCCCCTGTTGACCGGTCACACCCGCCGTGAGCCCTATATCCTGATCAGGTAAACGGAGTTATCCGCAGTCAAAATCAGTGTGCCAAGAACGGCTTAACAATCGGTATGAAACACGTCAGACAGCATTTGACCCAATGTGAGGTTGTATTGACGAACTAGATCGTTATAACGACCATAGAATTTGCGAAATGCTGACTTCAATCGAGACTGTTGAAATCCCTGTACCATCAACTTGTTTGTCAGTAGCTTACCTCGATTTAAAAACTGACTATACCCAGAACAAGCTCTTGCATATCGAATCAGTTGAGATATATAAACACCATATGCAGGTGATAATGGAATATTGCTACATAAATGTGGGAAGTTGACGATGGAGAAGCTATATTGATTTAAAATAATATTAGAATCATTTTAAATATGATACAACAACAATAACATGAAAAAACTCCATGTAATCATGAATTATGATAATTATGTGCAATGATTGAAACTTGACTTTTACCTTGGATGTAGAAGGCTTAGGTTTTATTTATATGCCGGGTTTTTCGTATCCTAGAGAATCACGGGTCTGAAACATTAAATCAAAAGTACACCAGGAAATGAAATAACATTTTCCAGATGATTGTTTAAAGACATTATGGACGAGGGACGACAATTGCCGATTGGCAAATTTTTTATATGATTTCTAACATCTGCAGTAGGGCTAATCCTTGGGGTCGGTGGAAGATAAACCAAAACTGATATTGAGGAATGGATGGGGGGGGGGGGGAGGAATTGCAGGTGTTCGGTATCTAGACAAAGAATATAAAATGTTTCTAAAACATGTGCTATCTGCTAATGCAGCAAAAGAGGAAGAAAATTAACTTCTCTCTGACGTCATACTCCAGACTCCAAAGTGCGATGAGACTCCAAAGTACGATGGCCACACACCAAAGTGCGATGGTCTGCGCTAAATCCCGATGGTTAGTACGATATATCTGACGTTTTCTTGGCTGTTCCAGGATAATTAATATCGATTTTATGGGTTCTTTCATCACATAAATAGCCTCATGAAAACATTTTAACAATCTGTCGAGCTTTGTTTTGATTCACGTGACTCGTTCGCTCAAATGACAGCGAAAATTTGGCTGATTACAATTGTGTGCTTCTGTTATCGAATTCTGGAGTAATATTGTCTTTTAATCAATATTAGTAAGTACAAGAAGCATTGTTTTATTGATTAATTTTGAGTTTAACATTGAATTCCACTCCAAAGTATTTAAAATCGGCCCGAGAATGCCGCCTCCAGGTGGAGGCGGCGAATTTCCAGTTTACGTAATGGCGCCGGTTCTGACGTTTACCTGACACGGTAAATATCAAAATCATAAAAAAGCCAAGAAAACGTCAGATATTTCGGACTACATGAATTAAAGAATGTTTGGGCGAAGTAGATAGCTCGACAACAAATGTACTTTGCTCACAATCCTCAACAGCGTGAATCTTGTCATTGCCGTCATCCATGACTTAATCACTCCTGCCTTCCCTCTATAATCCCGAAAACGTTGATGCCAGCACTGCAGCAGAAAGAACCTTCGATCGTTGGGGCAAACTGACATTGTATTTCTTCGGCGTGCAGAATGACGTCACAATGATGTAACGTCACAGAACCCCGCATCATCGGATTTTGGCACGACCATCGCACTTTGGCGTGACCATCACACTTTAGAGTCTTACATATATATTCTATTAGCATTTGTAACAGGGATGGAGTAACTGATAAAAGTGATTGTAATTGAATTGTAATTAATAACAGATTTCGAAGTAATTGAATGTAATTTGTAATTGACGATTTCTGAATTACAAGTAATTGCAATTTGATTAGTAATTCAATAAGAATGCCCTGTTATTTCAAATTCATTTATCAATTACTTTCAATTACATGTACATTGCATAAAAGATTTTTGTATTGGTAGCACATATATGAATTCATATCAAGCAAATCATATATGTGACCCAAAGTTATATGATACATGTGCATTTTGTTTACAACAGAATATAATTTTGCTGTTTGCTACTGCTCCACGGGAGGCTGTGAGTTCCACTCCCAACCGTCCCCCCCCCCCTTCGTGTCACATAAGGCGTTAAAATAGGTAGTGAGTGCTCCATCGCCAAACGCTCCGCATTTAGAAGTGAGAACCACGGGTCTTTCGGATATGACGTTAAAAATGAAGGTCCTGTGTCGCGACAGACGTTGCGTTGGCACGATAAAGAACCCTCACTGATATGGTCCTGAAATTGAAGTACGCTACAGCAATATATCACCATGTTTATATTTATATCAATGTTTTGCAAGCACAAGAAAACGAGGGCAAACTAATTTTACGCATTCATTATACTTCCTAGCTGGACGAATTTTTATCCTAAATACTAGTAATAGTTTTTATTATATTTGAGTAACCCAAACGGAGCCCTAGTCTTGAATCATTTTTACGTATTTTATTGCTAGCAGCTAACGTCACTTTTTACAACTAAAACGATGGAAGAGACCGCGAAATTTTGTGACAGGGAGTTGTGGTAACCAAATGCAGGGTTTATTTACCATTCCACCTTTCTTTAACATGAATAGTATATGATTACACCACTTCATTTACAAGTAAATTGAAAAAAAAATTGATTTCATTTTTGAAAATGCACGAAGGCATGAAAACCTAACGTGTTTGATAAACTACGTAACGCTATGCAGTTTGTACTCTCATGTAGTTTCAAAAATGAAATTTTATAATTTTACATTCTAATTACATTTCTTTCTGTATTCCTAACCGTTAGAACATATAGATAGTATTTTATCAAATTTCATACGCACATTGTTCACACATGCATCACATTCAGGTGGAAATAGCTATCATTGCAGTTGGTAAAGATATTGAAAGCAAACCATTGGAAATTAGTAAGAGATAAAAGTCCATCATATCAGTCGGGGAAAAAAAAAACCTTCATGAAAGTGTCATAATTTGTGTTTCTGAAGTTTTTCGTTTGATTTAATGCCGAAAATTATTATCACGGCACCAAGTCGTTTGTTAAAAGTAAACAATTAACGAAATGAATAGTGTTCTTTTACAATTTCATGAAAAGAATGAAGTAATTACAAAGTCGAAATTCCGAATGCACAGTGTCAATCCTGATTGATTAAAATTCCTTGGCTGACTAGGATTCCAGTATGCTTACTTACTAAACCAGTATAAAGTTTGTGCTTTGTCAAATTTTGGTGACTTTTCCACAACGTAAGTATCTATGGAAAGTCAAAGTTTTCAAGAAATTAAAGCGAAAATAAACGGGAATTTTAACATTTGGAAAAGGTATGCTTTTTTCATACTGATAATGTGACCAAATTAGTGATACTTTTCTTGAATGAATTACTCTATCGAAATATCATATGAAACAAAAACGTCAAGAAAACATCATTCTAAAACAATCCAAGGAACAAACATTTACCGAGGCAGTATCATTGTAAACCTTTCTCCTTCCCCTAGTTAACGTTCTAAATGCTACATTTGCCGTAATTTTAGCAAAATCAATGTAAAATTTACAAAACTGTGTACTTCAATAATCCAGATCTAGAACCCTCTACATGTATAATTATTTACAGTTTTAACAGAAAAAATTAAATATTGTTTTTTAATGTATTACTATATATGACTTCTCTATATTTGCAATCGATTTAAAAAAAATGTGTTGTCAATTTATATTCTTAACTTATCAAGTGTTTATGAAGCCAACTGCTACACTATACAGTAATTGTAAATATATTCTGTGCATGCATAACAGTTTCAATTAGTCAATCAGGGTATAAATTAACTACAAACTTTGAAAACTGATAATAGACATAGAAAAATTCACATGGTTGAAAATATAAATCGGCAAGACTAATGTTTCTTAAGTAACACAGAAAACTGAGAAAGAATGATACATAAGGTCCAGTGATCAGGGGGCGTTTGAAATTGGCAAAGGGTTTCAACTGATATTTAATTGATTAAAACTCGTCGGGTGATTACCTATTATCTGATAACAATAATCTGCATTGCCTGTACCTATTATAGGTACAATTAAAATTTTTCATAAGAAACTAAAAGGAAAGTTGGAGCATTTATTTAGAAAGATATCTATGACCTGCATCGAAAAAATGATTTGATTGTCATCTGAATTTATGAAGAAATGAAAGCGAAAATTAAAGCTAAGAAATACGTGAATTACGACAAATTTTCCAAAACATATTTCCTTCTTCTTTCACAATTATAATTTGACCACATTATTGATACTTATTGTTAAAGAATTATTTTATGTAGAAATGTAACGAAATATCATACGAAAGAAGGGTACCTTCAGAGGACACATATCATTCTAAAACAAGAGTTGGGCAAACAAGGACCCCTGGATATACTAGAGTTGGGACCAGGTGCATCCTCTGTCGACCAGTCACACCCGCCGTGACTCCTTTATCTTGGTCACGTAAACGGAGTAATCCGTAGTCAAAATCAGTGTGTAAAGCACGGCTAACAATTGGTATGAAACATGTCATACATCATTAGACAAAATGATAGACAGTATTGGCAAATTAGATAGTTACCTGTATTATGACAATAGAATTTGAGAAATATTGACTTTGAACGAAACTGCTAAAACCCCTGCACCATCAACTTGTTTGTATTTAGCCTGCTTCGATTTAAAAACTGATCATAAACAGAACAAGCTCTTACGTATGGAATCTGTTGAGATTTGTAAACACCTATGCAGGTAATTATGGAATATTGCTACTTAAATATGGGATGTTGACAATGGCGAAACTGAATCTGAAGTCCTGAAGTTGAGTTGTTAACATCAATGTTCAGTAAAATATTAAAATACGAAGCAGATGTAGAATATTACAATTTTGCAAACTTTATTTTTTAGCATGCATTTCAACAAAATCATATAAAAATTTCAGACCGCCCTTGATAAAGTAATTTCACCCTGATTTGATGTCATAAAATTTTGCAAAATCAATTATTTGTTCAGATTTATACATGGTAGGAACGTAAATTGTGTTGGAGTCTTTTCCGATACTCATTGTAAAAAATCTTGCTCAGCATGAAATATTTCAAAAGTCTAAGTTATATATGAATAATCAATATGTTTCAAAATATTGAATCCAAGTGCAATGTCTCTGTTTTCACTGATTTCTTCGTCAAGTCCATTATAATAATAATAATAATAAATAATAATAATACCATATTTATATAGCACCATTTTCATACACTATGTACGCTCAAAGGTGCATTACAATGCATACATACCTTACTACAGAATGTTATACACATAATACATAGAAAATAAATAAAACATTAAATAGAAATAATATAAAAGGCGTTATAACACGAAAACAGTCCGTAGCTGTACCTATCCTGATTGTACATATAAAACATGAAAACACAAGATACTATGTATGCATGTCAAACGTTGCAATATTTTATCTTTTCCATTTGTATTACATAATTTTCCATTTGTATTCTATATCTTCCATTTGCATTGTATGTAGCTAGCAATGACGAATCTTTCGCCAGGCGACCCCCCCCCTTTCCTTCACAAATGATTATACAATATGAATAGAAAATATAAAATACAAATAAAAAAATGACAATGCAAATGGAAATTATAGAATGCAAATGGAAAATTATACAATACAAATGGAAAATATAGAATAAAAATGGAAAATTATAGAGTAGAAATGGAAAAATATAGAATACAAATGGAAAATTATACAATATCGGTACAAGTGAAAAACATCAAATATTGCAACGTTTGACATGCCATAAGGTACCATAAATCTGCTTGATAAGAATTAAACATCAGTTTCAGGGCGTATTAGAACAATAATAATAATGAAATACACACACGCACCCATAGCATACAATGTCTCAATCATAATACATTAAAACATAGATTTTTTAAATAAAATATCACAAAATGGTACTCGAAAACTAAGACACACAGTCAAAACAGATAAGATAATCTTAATACACTGAAACAGCAAACACGAATTACTGAAATGATAGAAACTAGTCCTGGAAAACTTGATGGAAAATGTGTTTTCAGATACGATAGATTTCCTTTATTTTCACAGACATTGTATATATTTTCATTAAGAAAAGGTTTCATGAAATTGTTTTGAATGCTATTATATCGTTCTTGAGAAATTTTAATGATGCTATTCAAGGAAAATGGTACTTTTCTGACGTTGATATATGATTTTGTTTATGTATATCTCGCTTCATTTAAGAGGTGTGCTGACCTAAACATTTCATAATTTGTTAGTGTTTACTTTGATCAATCGAAATAAATACAGTTTTTGGATACTTTTTCAGGAAATAATGCGAATTATAAACTTTCTTCTATAAAATATAAATACCTCTATCGGTAAATTTGTGCGTTATCTTCACCTTTCTCATAATTTTGCTACAAAACATTTCAATATTGTACTTGAATGTATTACTATATATGACTTCTCTATCTTTTTAAACGATTTTTTAAATTGTGTAGTTAATTTACATTTTACGCTAACTGCTACTTGATCAGAGTGTAAATTAACTACAAAATTTGAAATCTGGTAATTGAAATACACATGGCTGAATTCATAAATAGGTAAACTTATTTTGTTGATAATACAGAAAGCTGGAGTGGGATGTCCAGTGATCATTTGGGTGTTTCTGAAACTGACATTCAATCGATAAAAACTCGTCAGGTGATTACATTCAATAACTGATAACTATAATCTTCATTGCCTGTACCTGAGAACATTTCAGACGAAACTAAAGGGAAAGTTGGAGCATTTTCTGAAATAGAATATTTGTTTCCTGCTTCTTGTGGTAGCTCAGTGGTAGAGCGTTCGCTTCGTAACTGGTGGGGGGGGGGGGGGGTCATGAGTTCGAGCCCCGTTCGTAACTGGTGGGGGGGGGGGGGGTCATGAGTTCGAGCCCCGCTCGGACCATGGTCACATTAAAACTAAAATGTTAACATAGGTAATGAGTGCTCCTTCGCCAAACACTCGACATTTAGAAGTGAGAATCACGGGTCTTTCGGATATGACCTGGAAAAACGAAGGTCTCGTGTCGGCACGTTAATGAACGATCACTGCTACTACCCTGAGCGCTAAGCACAGTACTAAATGCGGAACATCACCTACAGCTGGTGACGTCTCAATGCAAGGTGAAGATAACGAACAGTGCAAAATTATCCACAGGACGTAAAATAATCAATCAATCGAAATGATCATTTAAATTGTCATCTAAATCATAGATATTTTTCCTAGCAAATTGTTACATACCGTGGGGGGACTACAATATTTTGGGGTGCTACCGGAAAAAAGAAATCAAAGATTCCTTTTAATCATTATGTTTATTAGTGGGTATATGTGTGTGACTTTCAGATAAATCCACATTCAATATTTGTCTCATTCTTCCCATATTTGTGTAGCAATATTCCATTATCACCTGCATATGGTGTTTATATATCTCAATTGATTCGATATGCAAGAGCTTGTTCTGTGTATAGTCAGTTTTTAAATCGAGGTAAGCTACTAACAAACAAGTTGATGGTACAGGGGTTTCAACAGTCTCGACTGAAGTCAGCATTTCGCAAATTCTATGGTCGTTA
Source organism: Ostrea edulis (assembly GCF_947568905.1). Classification (NCBI taxonomy): domain Eukaryota; kingdom Metazoa; phylum Mollusca; class Bivalvia; order Ostreida; family Ostreidae; genus Ostrea; species Ostrea edulis. Next base: position 18,226,043 of record NC_079170.1, on the reverse strand, counting down.
TAACGATCTAGTTCGTCAATATAACCTATCAATGGGTCAAATGCTGTAGGAGTTATGAGGTTGATCACTGTTCGTTATCTTCACCTTGTATGTGATAAGGAGACAAATCTGCAGTTATAACAACCGTTATTACATCACCCCAAAATTCTGCGTGATGGCGTCGGGTTCTGTTGTTTTGTTTTTGTTGGCATGCACGAACCTTATGGCAGTGGTCACTAATAATCCGTTCCACCTTGATCGTGCTAGTTTGCTCAACATATTCGTCTTTCATCATACTTGGTTCCTAAGCCCCCTCCACCAATCAAACAAGGAAGTCGAGTGACCGGGTCTTACAGTAAGTGTAATGTATATAACAAATTGTTACATACCGTCTCGTTGTTACATACCGTGCCATATCAAGGGGTTTGTTACAGGGTGGTATCAAAATGGTTATAGTGATTAAATTGGTGTGTTAACAATTGAAAAGTTTTAAAATCTTCTTCTTGATAACTACCCTTTCAATTCTTTTCAAATTTGGTATGAAGCATCATGTTACAAGGGGGACATAAATTCTAAATTCCAGGACTTCTGCAGCCCCAGGTCTCTGACTCTAGGGTGGATCCCAGATAATTCTATAGTGTTAATACAACAATTATACATATATTATGTAAAATCATAAATTTCATTACTAGATGTACGGACACTTTTAGGGTCATTTTGGGGTGCTTCATTTAGTATTATGCTATGGCGCTGTGCGTCTGTGGATCTGTCAGTCCGGCTGTCTAAATTACATGTAGTGTGTATAGGAATTTTCTCCGTAACGGATGGTTGTACAACGTTGACATTTTGTTAAACTTTCTACCTCAAGAAGTGTAAGAGTGAGTTGGCATTTTAGCTGGATTGGTGCACCGTGACCTACCCTAGTGCTAAAAGAAGGTCAAACAGTTTTCCGGACATTTTTAGTTACAGATACAGATATTGCCATGAAATTTAATCACAAGCTTCCTCTCGAAGGGATAAAAGTTCAGTTTACATTTCAGCTGCATTGGATCACCATGACTTACGTAAGTGCTAAAAGTAGGTCAAACAGTTTCCCAGATTTTTTTCGTTATGGAAACAGGTATTGCCTAGAAATTTCGTCACCCCCTCTCAGAGAAATTAATAAGCAGTTCACATTTCAGTTTAATTGGTGTACCGTGACCTACTTTAGGGCTACAAATAGGTCAATAGTTTCCTGGACTTTTTCACATCATGCATACAGATATTAAACTGACAATCTCTCTCTCAGAGATATACATAATCGGTTCACATGCCAGATGGATTGATGTACCATCAGCTACTTTAAGGTTTTCTTATTCAGAATGTGTGTGATATCGATTCAGAATGCATAATGTGCTCACAGGTTGAATTTCACTGTTCTTCCGGTCTATGATGTACCGTTGGCTGTACACTTGTTGTTTATTGGTGCTAAATATCAATTAGAACATAGCTTAGACATACATAACAGGAAATGTATTATTGGTTTCAAAGCCGAAAGGGCAAGTGATGCTTTTATCTACATGCACTACTGAGGTAACTTGCAGTATATTTGTAATCACAACACTTTTCTCAAATTAACAGCATCAAAGTACAGGACTTTTCAACACTTTACACAACCATTTCTCATGATAAATTATAGATTGTCTGGCACAATCTTCGACAGAATTCACAGTAGGCTATATATGAATTATGAATTATGAAATATCGAATCCAAAGTCAAGAACTCTGTTTTCATTGGTTTCTTTATCAAGATTATTATATCACAAATGTCCTTTATGTTTACAGACATTTTGTATATTTTTGTAAAGAAACGGTTCCACGAAATTGTTTTGAATAGTATTATATTGTTACCAATAATTTTAGCGCTTGATTGGCAAACCTGAAAACGTGTAGTCTGCGTTGTAAATACGTTTGTAGATTTAGTGTAGTTGTAGTGCTAGGTGTATCTATATGTAGTTTTTGTTGTTTTGTTATTTTTCTCTGTTTTGATATTGGCCATATTATGGAATTTTTTTCGTTTGTCTTGAAGAAGGGACAGGCCGTCCCGGAAATTTAACAATCCACCTCAGACAAAGACGAGGCGATACAGAGCATCAGCTGGCCACTACAGGATTGATCAGACGTCCCTAATCTTTGTCATCAGCCATTACGCCATTTAGTGCGATGGATGGTGCATAGAGGCCTATGTGAATTATTGAGATTTAGAGGTAAATGCTTAGTTTATCTAACTTGTCTAACATAGCGGGGAAGAGGAGGGTATCTATTGATACAGTCCCTGCATCTTTTAAAAGTGTGGTTGAAAGGTGAAGATGACGAACAGCGATCAATGTCATATATGTATAGAAATGGGAAATAAAATAGTTCCATTATTAGCATCGCGCGCATCGTTGAGGTTAGTGTCAAGGTCGTTGTGAATGTAAACAATGAACAAAGTTGAAGAAAGCTTAATATTTTCGACCTTTATCAAATATACAAACTTTAGAACTTTTTTCCCACTAAACGTGGCACATGTTTCGTCTCGACACATATTACGCCATTTGTCCTTAACCTCCTGAACACTTCTCTAAAGGAAATGCCTACTGCATTGATATGTTCCGGTATTCTCGCCCATATTTCTTGCTTTGTTAACTTGGACACCAAAATGGGATGTTCTTTTACCTGGTTGCGTATTATATTGGTTTCTGTAATGCTAAAATTAACACTTCTTTTCTTCCCAGTTTTGCGGACGACGTCGACCATTTTTGTTTACATGGAATGGAAGTGCATTATGGCTAATCAAGTGGTTAACAAGTGTTTAATTCAGTTAACACAATGTTAGCTAATCATTGCGTTAAATTGCTTTTGAAAAACAGAATTTAACCAATGCGATAGCTGATCATTTGATTAGGACTTAACACTGCGTTAAACCTAACCACTGTGTTAAACTTAACCAGCTTTCTGAAAACCGGGCCCTGGTTGTTCGTGTCATTGGTCATTCTAGTGATTTGTACAATGTTTTTTGTATTTGACTTTGTATCCACGTTGTGGATCTGAAAACGTGGATCCGACACTTCTGGGTATCGAGTTTTGTTCATTAAACCAGGTAGAAAATTATGCTATTACTTGGAGACTTCATCATAATCCATGTAAGAGTATATCAATTGTCGTTGACAAAACGCACAGATGTTCTGTATTTTATAGCATTACTTGTTTAGGTAATGAAATCCCTCAGTCTGATAGTACTGTTTATACCGGTTGTCTTCTCCAAGGAAATAAGAAAGGTGATAAACTAACGGAACGAGTGTGTAAAACAGCAAAATCAAAAATTCACTCATTATATTCTATTGGTGTCAATAACTCTGACATCCATCCAGCTGTTTAAAAAAATATGGAACGTGTCATGTTACCCTCTGCCCTCTACTCTTGTGATATTTGGCCTTCGTTAACACTTACGGACACACAACAACTTTGATATATACAAATCATTCAAGGATTTTCAAAATTTCCCCCATTACTTTCCAGTATTTCAGATATTGACTGCGGATCATACAGGGTTATATAGACAAGTGTCACCTATTGTTTCTAGGCAGACTTCATAAGTCAGACCAAACATCTGTAGCGTAAACACCCGTCATGCAGTAGTTAAAGAAATACGTGTAGCGATTGTGTATGATTATGTGCTGTTCACGCTTCAATTTTTTTTTATATAGTTTTTGAGCTTACGTATACATGTATGTAACGTTTTGAAGAGATCGTTTAAACAATCACTCATTTTAAAATCCATAAAACTATACCAATATACCCACCAATATACCCATTCAAGAAAGCATGAAATATGACAGATCTAGAATTGCTTCTCTCACAGACGAAATGGTATTTTGTGAAAAATCATATCTATTTTGAGGATGCTGGCAAAGGTATTGGAGTTTGGTCTTTATATTTGACATAGAGTACTGCAGGGAGTGGAAATCCGAATTCTTTACTGCATCGGGAAATGACGTACGGAAAGGAAAGGGTGTGTTCCGGGTTTTCAACCTTTGTTGCAATAATATGACATGGAAACTGGGCCGTTAAGTTTCATGTGTGTTACCGAATGAAAGGTGAAGACAACGAACAGTGATCAATCTCATAACTCCTATAAACAATACAAAATAGATAGTTGGGCAAACACGGATCCCTGGACACACCAGAGGTGTCAAAATCAGTGTGCCTGCTTCACATGCTTCATGCCATACGGATGTATATTTAATTGCTGTTATAAAATTTAGAAATTCATTTCAAAATTAAAGACTGTCTCATGCATATCTCTGATCCTTAGATGAATTTGACTCTAGTCTTTGGCACTCTGCTTTTTGTGAGTTCTTATAAGTTTATTGTTATTTTGGATTTCCAATATTTTAGCTTGAGCATCACTGAAGAGACATTATGTGTCGAAATGCGCATAAGGTTCATTAGAATTGATACCGTATAAGTTTTACATGCTTCATACCAATATCGTACACATCTTCTTTACATACTACTCCTAAAAGTACAATATGTAAGATCCCTACGGTTCTTATGCGATGAAAGGTTGTCCCCTATGGTGTTGAAAACGATAATTTTCCGTTATTGACATGTTCCGTTACATGAAAACAAGATCTATTTAGTGATTCCCAATTTCTCACGGATTTTAATGTTTGGAAAAAATAACACAACTGTGAGTTTGTGTTTTGGCTTGTCAGTATCAGTCAACTCCCCCTTCCCCACATTAAGTGATTATAAATTGTTTAACGTCCCTCGAGAGAATATTTCACTCATATAAATACGTCGACACTGCTGGGGAAGGGCTGTAAAATATAGGCCTAAGCTCGGCACTTATGGCCATTGAGTAGGGAACAATCTCTATCGTTTAACATATTCTGTGACACGAGACCTTGGTTTTTGCAGTCTCATCCGAAGGACCGCCAAGCAAGGGGTACTGAGGACCTATTGTAAACTGGATCCCCACGAGAGCCCACTTTGAAAACAATGCTACGTTCCCCACTTGGAAAAAGTGTTACATGCCTCTATCATAAATCGTAAGCATTCTAAAAATAAGTTGATGAGTTTTTCTTATTATACGCTGAAATCAAATTATTTGATATTTGTTATAGTTGCTTGTAATATGTGTATGGTTTTTATTACTTTAACCTGTTATATGTCGATATTAAGTTGTATTTAATCGTGCAAAATATATAATACCATATCCTTTAGGTCCTAGAAATAAAACTTCCATTAAATAATCAGGAACTACATTATCATTATTTGACTTCATATGTTTGTCTCCAATGAAATTGAAATGCCGAATTATCAGAAATATAATTTTACAGCTCCATATAACATATCAGTATGTTTGGAGAATAGATCGATTCTTTCAATAAGTCCTTACAGGTACATATATGTACGCTACACGTATACAGGACTGTACATAGATCTATATATTGCGAAATAAATCAATTACTATGGATATCAATATATATTCAATCTAAAATTAGATAAAAACCGAAACTAGAGACAATATGCACTAAGATAATTTATAAACAAATTTGAATGGCGTATGTCTTCCATTTGAAAACCCGTACGAATTGACTAGACTGTGCTATTAGAAAACACACACAATTTATTATATGTTATTATACCCCTCGAACGAAGTTCTGGGGGTATATAGGAATCACTCTGTCTGTCTGTCCGTCTGTCCATCTGTCCGTCCGTCCGTCTGTCCGTATGTCTGTCTCCAGATTCGTGTGCGGGCCATAACTTCTTTGTTCTTTGACATAGGCATACCATATTTGGCACATAGGTGGATCACCATAAGACGATGTGTCGGGTACCTTCATGACCTCTATTTGACCTTGGCCCTTGACCTTAAGGTCAAAATTAAAGGTTTTTTTTACAATGGATTCGTGTCCGGGCCATAACGTCTTTGTTCTTTGACATAGGCATACCATATTTGACACATGAGTGTATCACCATGAGACGATGTGTCATATACCTTCATGACCTCCATATGACCTTGACCTCAACGTCAAAATTAAAGGTTTTTTTTTTACAATGGATTCATGTCCGGGCCATAACTTCTTTGTTCTCTGACATAGGCATACCATATTTGACACATGAGTGCATCACCATGAGACGGTGTGTCATGTACCTTCATGACCTCCATATGACCTTGAACTCAAGGTCAAAAGTAAAGGTTTTTACAATGGATTCATGTCAGGGCCATAACTTCTTTCTTCTTTGAAATAGGCATACCATATTTGACACATGAGTGTATCACCATGAGACGATGTGTCATGTACCTTCATGACCTCCATATGACCTTGACCTCAAGGTCAAAATTAAAGGTTTTTACAATGGATTCGAGTCAGGGCGATGACTTCTTTGTTCTTTGACATAGGCATACCATATTTGAAACATAAGTGTATCACCATGAGATGATATGTCAAGTACCTTCATGACCTCTATATGACCTTGAATTTTAACCTCAAGGTCAAAATTGATTATAGGGTTTTGACATAGTCATACCTTAAGACATGGGTGTATAACCATGAGATTATGTGTCATGTACATTCATGACCCCTTTATGACCTTGACCTTTGATCTCAAGTTCAAAATTATAGGTTGATGCGATGGATTTGTGTTCGGACTATATCTTCCATTTTCTTCTACAAAGGCATACCACGGCTACCCATGTCCTAAATCATAATGTCTCGGTTATGCAAGAAAATTCGTTTGGAGTGTTTCCGGTTATGAGTTAAAAGAGAACAACACGCCGCTTCGACAGGTAGGTAGATCTGAGTTTTTCTTGTTTATAATAATTTAACCACTGTTGACGAAAATCGGGGAATGTAGTCAGCTGTAGAAATGATTAAAGTACACGAAATAACCACAATTACCCATATCTAAAGCAGCAAGACGACAGGAGATGATTTTCCGAGAGGACAAAGGGGTTGAATTTTGAATATATCTCGCGACTCTCGATTGTCAGGGTCAATATCGGCTCAATCAGCTAACCAGTCGAAATAAGCTGACTACTCTATCGACGATTTGTGCAAGTTGAAATTAAAATATTCTACTTTTTTATGTTGGTGTTTGTAGTTTGCCAAAATTTCTATCCAAACGGGTCAGGTAATGCTTTAGGGGATAAGTTATGATTTAATGAATTGGATATGCTTTAGAAGAAAATTTGGTTAATACACACCCGCTGCATCTTTTGTTATTACAAAAGGGAAACAATGTGTAGTGTTGATTTTTTTGCTATTTTCAATGATCTGGTTTATCAAGAAACCAACTGTCATGCGGAAACATTTGAAAACCCAAGTAGTATTTCATGTGATTATTTAAATAAACAATGCACCCAGGATGTAAAAAATACAAATTTTGTTTTTTTTTTACGTTGCCGCGATTTTGGCGTTTCAAGTTCAGGAACAATGACGCCGTTTTCTGTGAATTGTGACGTCGAAAGATAAAGGCCCTTTTCTCATGAGGCCAGTCATATATATCCAGAAAAGTGTCAATTGCTCTTGATCTGAAAATTTCCTTTGCTGTTTAAGCAGATAATAAACATAACTATCAAGTACCTGACAAGTGTCTTAAGTAACAAGTCATACGAGCCTTAAAACATAAACTTCGAATATGTCTTTGCTGCTCCACTTAGTGTTTTACCTTGTCGTAACATGGCTGTAAATCCGTTCGTTAAAGGCTTAAAACACGCTCTTTAACCATTCAGTTGTTGTGGATGAAATACAAACAATTAAAATGTTCTTGTAATTATTGAAAGATATGATGGTCACTAACTGTCACCTTCCCTAATAACGACATCAAAATCATTCTTCATTATTTTAATATGAATGTATCAGTTCTTGAGATCATACAGAAATGATATAAAGTTCATACAGCAATAGCATACATAAATAAAAGAGACACATAAGTATATGAAAGGTGAAGGTAATGATCAATTTCCTAAGCCCTTTAAGCAATACAAATTAGAGAGTTGGACAGACACAGACCCCTGGATATTCCAGAGGTGGGATCAGGGACCTAGGGAAATTAAGCATCTCCTGTTGATCGATCAAACCCGCCGTGAGCCCTATATCTTGATCAGGTAAACGGAGTTATCCGTAGTCAAAAATCAGTGTGCCAAGAACGGCCTAACAATCGGTATGAAACACGTCAGACAGCATTTGACACAATGATAAGTTGTGTTGGTAAACTATATCATTATAATGACCATAAGATTTCCGAAATGCTGACTTTAAAGGAGACTGTTGAAACCCCTGAACCATCAACTTTGTCAGTAGCCTGACTCGAACCAAACAAAACTGATCATATGCAGAGCAAGCTCTTGCGTATCGAATCAGTTGAGATATATAACATCATTTAAAGGTTATAATGAAATATTTATTTAAGAAGTACTCAAACCAAAAATAAATGCTAAATGGAAAATTTCAAGAGAGTTATAGGGTTGCAACTTCGCCTGAAAAAAAAAGGGGGTTGTTCTTAATCATTTTCATGATGTTGAAATGAAAATGTGCATAAGATTAGCCTAATCTATTCCACAGATATCAAGAGCGAACATTTTTAAAGAAAACGATTTCGAAGATGTTTTCTTAATATCAGTTATCATTTTCCAGGAGTCGTTCATATAGGTGCAATGGTCTATCAGTGGGAAGGTCATCATCAGAATGCCCAAACTGATGGAGCATGATACGCCTGCTTCGTTCAGTTCCTTTCCATTTCCGAATTTCAGATACTGGGGTATTCAGAATTGTTTGTACCATTTTCTTGTTCCTTTTGTCTCCGTTTCTTCTGCAAACATCCCAGTAGTCATATTCCTTTGATGATTGAAATCCAGGATAAGTTTGTAAGATTTCCTTCGACAGAAACACAAAACTACGGCTTAACATATCAACATGTTTGAAACTTGGCAGAAATTGAAATTGAAAAGGTGCCATTATATCATGCTCGTATAGATATGTAATAGCTGTAAATGGTATCTCTATACTAATTCTTGGGAAAAGAAATCGTATGGTTCTTTTCCATTTTATCATCCTGGAAAAAAGCGAGAGACATTGTTTACTTCTTTTATCTCTTTTCATTTTGCATTCCAAATTTTCGAGTGCAATTTCTAGTTGTCTGTGTTGAAGCAGGTAGCTGTATTTAAATTGTTTTGGATTTTCCCAATAATTCCTTAATTCTTTTAAAAGATTGTCAAATTCGGATTTTGAGAATTTCTGTGCGCCCATTTTACAGCATTCACAATTTTCATGATATTTTTTGTAGTCTTTCATCGACTTGAAACCGTTCAGTTTAATAACCTGAGACATGAGTATCGCGTTTTCTTCATCCGCTTTACCAGCGCAGCTTAGCAAAGACCTCGTGTTTCTGAAATTTGTTACTGTACGTTTACATTTCCAATAAAAAGAATCTTTTGGATAAACGAAAGCTTTAAAGTCGAATGCGAATTTAAGATATAATGCAGCAGTGGTGTACGTAAGATCGGTGGAAAACTCAATCTTTGCAAATTCGAACGACAAATGACCAAAAACACTTACCAAATAGGCTGTTGAAATATTTCTACGATTTAAGCAATGGGAATATGTCTCTCCAAAAGATTCCTTAATAACGTCTAAAATTTCTACAAGGCCTTTAGCGGCAACAACATGAACGATGCTGAGAGAGTTCGTTGTTCTGTCGCATATTTGCGTCAGAGTCCTTTTCATAATAAGTGTCGTATTTTTTGCAATGTAACGACCAATATCGTCATACCTTCTACTCCGCCTAAGGCTTAGTGTTTCGGTATGTGTCAAAGGCATGCCGAAAGAAAATTTCTTAGAGAGATCGAAATCGTCTGGAATGCATGGTGCATGTTCAATCAATAACTGTAGAACGTCCCTTCCGTCTTTACTTGCGACATTCACAGACATTCCATTGTTTATTAAAAGTTCGAAAGCATAATAATTTCCGCCAATAACAGCCCTATGTAACGGGTTATATCCTTCGTCATCATAGCAAAAATCCATAGAACTACAGTTCATCTTAGAGTTCAGTACTCTCTTTATGTACATTCTAAACGATATCTTGCGATCTTCCATCAACTTATGAAATGCAAACTTCATCGAACTATCACAGTTACATTTCAAGAAAGAAGAGAAGTCAAGAAATTTAAAATACGATGGATCTATATAATCCAGGGTAGGGATTATATGAAAAAAATTTGATACGCATTCATCAAAATGAATAATATTATAACCATGTTCCTGGTATTTTATCAAAAGTATTTCAAAGATTCGAGGATATCCATGTCGCACACTGTACTCACAGAATACCGGAAGTTTCTCTTCTATAATATTTCTTGAAAATGATTTATCGAGAATTAAAGAGATAAAATGTTGATGTGGGTTTCTAATAAAGTAATTTGAAAGTGTAAAAATTGATGTCGAAAAGCTATCATATGGCGGTAAATGTTTAAACAACAAATCTATTACTGTCTCATTGTTGATGTCACGAAGCTCAAACAGATCGTTCCAAATTCTGTGATTCCAATCAAGTTCAAGACAAAGCAGAAGAAAATTGATGTTTCTATGAATAGCCGCGTAGTGAAACGCAGTTCTTTTCATCACATCTCTGAAGAATAGTTCTTTTTTTATTCTTTGGAAAGTTGTTTTTCTTAAATGTTGTTTGTGGTCAATGACAGATTGCACATCTTCATACATAAAACTTTCACTCTGAGCAAGGTAATGAACAAAGCTTTGATTCCTATCATCTAAAGGAGATTGGGAGATTCGGGTGAGAAGGTAATCAAGAAGGAGATATTGCTTACATATGGCTGCTGAATGTAATAGCGTAGAACCATTGTAGGATTTGACATGGTAATTGCTCTCGAAATGACTGATCAATTCAACTCGTCCTTGACAGGCTAGATAATGTACAGGTGTTGAACCAAATATATCAAGTGCTGTCCAAAAAACGTTTTTGAAATTATCATATAGCATAAGTAAGGTTTTCGAGCTTCCATACTCCGCGACGATATGAAACGCTGACATGTTATTTGAACACATGTTTTTATCATATTCAAATTCTTCCGTCTTGCTAAGTTCAAATCTATCCTTTTTCTGATACCCAGAAACACAGTGCTGAGCAATGGACACGTTGAGAGATGTAAAGAACTGTAGGATGTCTGTCCGATCAAACCTAACGGCTGTCAAAAGAGGTGTTCTACCACCAGATTCTCTACAGAGTAGACTAGAATTAGAATGTGCTATTAAACGCTTTACAACTTCAGTGTATCCATTTTGAATTGCCACTTCTATCGCTGTCTCGCATCGTATCCTCCGTCTGTCATCCTCAAAAATGTAGTTTAGCAAATGGAAATCAAATTCATTGTCTATTACTTGTAAGCGAGTTTGGTGAAACTCTGTCCAATACATCCTCCCTGTGCATGGAAGACAAATATCAACAGCTCCATGATGCAGTAATAATGATACAATATCTTCATGTCCGTTTTTTGATGCCAGATAGAGAGAAAAATTAAAACTTTTAGAAAATGTACTCTTGTAATTCATGAGAAAGTATTTCACAACTGAAGTTTGTCCAAATTCTGAAGCCAGTTGGAAAGAATCGACTCCACAGGAAATTTTATGTTTTATATGAACCTTATTTCGGAGAAGAATCCGAACGATTTTGAGATGTCCATTTTGCGAGGCAATATTCAAAAGATTATATTCCCATTGAGCGTAAAGTTTGCTGAATTCAACTATGTCATCAAAAGAACTATTCATTATTCTGGGTCCTAATCTGGTAAAATTCACGTTAGCTCCATACTTCAAAAGAGCCTCAAGTCCTTCATGATTACCATAGGCTGCAGCGACGTACGAAGCAGTGATATTTCCGTCGTCGTTTTCGTCAACATGTGCCAACGGAAATTTTAAGTACAGATCCAGAAAAAGAGACATACTGGAGTGGGAATATAATTTTAGTGCAGCTCGATGAAGAAGGAATATAGGACGATGTGTGAATCGAGTTTTGTAGTGAATACTAGAATTGTATTTTTCCCCAGATTTTAAGTACACATCTTTCAATTCTTGTTTTTTCGAGCAAGATACATATTCTGTTAACTGTAAAATATCAGTATCATTGAAACTCCGTTTAGAATTCACACTTCTTAGGAAGTAGTAAGACAAATGGACACAGCCATTTTGTTTTGATATGTAGAATTGTTCTCTTCTTCTATCGTTATTTGTTAAAAATTTCGAGAGCGATCTATGAAGGATTAGTACTTTTCCGTGAATTAGTCTGATGAAATGGCTTAGTTCATTTCCCATTAACTTAATTATGTGATTTTGATCAACCTCGGAGATGTTGCCAATTTCGAATATTTCGGCCTCAGACAACGGTTCGGTGCTTGCACACAATATTTCCAAGATCTTTTTAGTACTGCCAAACTTAGCGTCATCGTTTCCAAATATTCGGAGAAATTGATCGTAAAATAACGTTTCAAGTGTATTAGGAATGGTATCTAAAGACAACTGCTCAGTATCTGTCCACAATTTCAATGCATGCAATACGAAAAGCATATTGCCTTTTCCATATTTCACAGCTTTGTCCCTGATCTCGTCCATGTCCGAACTTTTGAATAAAGACTTGAGTTTACCGAGCTCCTTCGGTTGAGCATTCTGCAGTTTCCTCCCAACAAATATGCTAATATCTCTGTTATTTTTATAGTTTTTGGCTTTTTGTTCAAACACAATTAAATGTAGGTTTAGTGGAGATATACGTGAAATATTACGGGATGAGGTGAGAAATTTTATATATTTTGGGAATTTTGTAATTCTTCTTTGAAGCAGGCTTACAATATTGAATTTATAATCATATTCTATACACTCGTCCAGGGCATCTATGACGACAATATGAGTTTTTGATTCATTTTTGAGTTGATGAAGTGTCTTGATAACTAGAAAATCTAGACATCCTTCGGCATCCTCAAGACATTTTCCACCTTCGAAATAATCTTTAAACCATCGATTTTGCTCCAAATACTGTTTAAATTTCGGTATGTACTTCGCAAATCCTCCCGCCATATTTTTGACAAATAATCCTGGAAGCAATGTCTTTTGGGATTCAAAAGTACAAATATGGAAAACGGATATATTTTCGTAAATTGGATAACCTGCTTCTCGTCGATCGTCCTGGCACGCTAGATGAGACATTATTGCAGATTTTCCATATCCCATTTCTGCTATAAACATTACACCTCTAGGGGAAGAACGCATTGTATTTTCCAATTCATAAAGCAGCCATTTTCGACCGACTAGCATGTCGTGTGTAGAACGATAGAATTCAAAGTCGATGTCAACAGCAAATGGATATTCATATTCAATGGTTTTGCAACCTATTGACAAAAAAGGTATATTTTCATATATTTAATGATATAAAACTAATCGGTCATCCAATTGAATTAAGTGTCTGGTCACGTTTTCTAGTCATATACATTTCAAATAGCGTCGAACACTTTGCACCTGATGGATTTGCCTTTGTGAAATACAAATAAGAATCCCCAATATCATTTATTTTTATTATTTCGTCAATGTGTCACATATCGAATGATAAATAAATGGCACCAAGAATTGATTTCTACCTCACTGTTGGCTTTTAAAGGTTTGATACTTTGAACTTACCCTCTGGACTTTGGAGTTCTTGTGGATAATTTCTTGTCATTATGGAGTACAAGTAACCTATAAAATAGAATTCACTTCAAAAATCTGAATTGAAGACAAATGTACGTTAAACTACAGTATAATCTCTTACACTTACCTTTCATGTTAGTGTCTTTTTCGTACTTTAACCAATATGCCGTAATCAAGGATATCAGGAGGGTAAGGAAAACAGGAACGTAATGACACTGTCCTCTTATCGATCTGATGACTGCTGCCCTCATCCGCCTGACCAATCCTGTCTCTGTGGACGGTGGTAATATATATGTGTCTAGTTTTCTTTGTGCTGTGGATGAATCGTATCGGAGTTCAATGATTTCTCTACAGAGTTCATGCGTACTTGTCTCAACCAGTTCCATATTCCTTTTTCTCAGTTTCCTTAACTTGGTAATGATACACTTTGAATTTCCATAATTCAGCATTGATGGATGTTGAAACAAAAGAATCAGTTTATCAACTGAATCCCTCAAGCTCTTGTTAGTGATATCAAAGTTTGCTGTGTGGGCAAAATGTTTATTCCTAACATTGCGAACAGAATCAAGAAGACTCTTGTTTTTTCCGATGTCAAAATAAACACAGTTCTGAAACAATGATAAGATTGCTTGAATATCAAACTCCACCGGTGTATTTGGATGCCGTCTGATGTAGATTGAAAATAACTCAGTTTTTGCCAAACCTCCGTCCGGTCCTGTTAACTTTCTAAAGTCAATGTCTTGCCATTTTATTTTCTTCTTGAACGGTGAAAGCCGAATGTAACTTTCTATCTCAGTCCTCCATTTCTTACAATGTGCACACCATTGGTTTTCATGTAGGTTGTTGCAATAAGTGTTGCAAGCTGGAACAACTTTGGACACATTTCTAATGATGCTGCTATAAATGTCTTCCAGACAGAAGTCAACGTAGTCTTTAAGTCCTCTATTCGTGAGTCGAAGGGCTTGGATTAACACTATGAAATTTTCTTCCCCAGTAGATGCTTGCATGTCTGGTCCATGAAAGTAATTGTCTAACAAGTTCCTTCAATTTTGTTCTACCTGCCAGAAGTTCAATTTGTCATCAATGTTTTACTTGATCATAACTTTTAAAACTTGTTCATATAATAGCATTAGTATACATGGAAAGTGACGTCACAACAGTAATATCACATCCGACTTCAAGGCCACGAAACTTGAACGAGATCAATATGATTGAAGTTTCAATCTTATGACAAAGACAGATGGTGGAATAGTGAGGATGAAGTCAGAACTGAACCGTCTAAATATAATGATCTTGGAACCTGAAGAAAGTCCCTGAATTGAAAATTCTTAGATAATTTCTTGGAAAATATATTTTCTAAAAAAATAAATGATAATGACTAACAATGATTATCGAAAAGTTTTAATTGATATTCTGAAAATGGTTTTAAAATAGTGCATTGAATAGTTAGCAATTTCATCAAACCAGAGATAGAATTTATTATGCAATGGCATGATCATTGGTACATGTAATCCCGTTCGTTATATGAATCACACGATTTTACTGAACCTGTATGATTCTGTTGCTTGTCTGTAATCCACAAATATTTTCGCACCGATAAGATATTCATAATATCAAATTGATGCATTGGGATAAAAAAATTATTTTTACCGAAAGAGGACAATTTCAAAGTATAATCAGACATTTGATTATTTTCAATATGTCTTATTAACGTTTACGTCCATGTTTTAGGAACAAAATCGCAGACAATTCTGGCTTCTTCCCTACTATCTGCGTAATTGAGTACGATAAAGCGTGTAGAAGAATTTGAGCATCTAAACTATCAAAATTGCGTCATAGTGCCATTGCTACATCAGCAAATCGAAACATCGGCATTGCATTCACGCACCATTTTGTCATTGTATCACTGCGTCAGAGTCATTGAACCATTGGTTAATCGACCTACAAGTTGAGATCTGGATTGTTTGACACCTACAATTGTAGTACGTAGTAATTTTACGACAAATCTTTAGTTTAGAAAAACTGGGAGAAGGTTTGACATCACGATACATTGAGCTTCAACTCTTGTTCCAGCATACAACTTTCTGAAAATGTTTTCTAACATGGCCAATCCCTTTTGGGATTATTTGAATTAAAAGAAGGAATAAATGTTTTTTATGATGTGTATCTGTCTACTCTGAGTAAATTTTTCACATTTTCATCCTATCAAGAACTAAGAGGATAAATTTCAGCCAAACTTATCACAACACATTGATTGATGTTTGTTTACATTATGACCCTACAATTATGCTAGGACCACAAGAGGTGACCAAAATTTACCGAGAAATATATCGGAAAACTGTAAGTAACCCCAAGGATATGATATACATATACCATGCATGCACCTTCATATAGTGTAGAGTAAGATTTTGGAATAGCTTTCGGTGTAAAACTTCATCTTAAGAAATATTAATATTTCTCTTTTTAATCGTAACTAAGGCTTTGGATTAACATATCCGGAAATGTGTCTTCTAATTGATTTTAGAATGCTTTTTTATGAGAAACGTAAACTTTACTCATAGTTCTTAACTCCTGGTATCAGCCTATAATATAAAACAATAGATACAGAACATTATATACAGTGTAATGTTTGATTTGATACCTACGCCTGTTATAATTTTGTGTGTTTTAAGGGGGCATCCATTGTATGACTACAATTCTTATAGGGATTCATGTTTGTTCAAACCACGAGTCATGGCCAGGGCCATGATAGGGCGTGTTGTGCTTAACATTAGAATATTTGTCAACAGTGTATTTTCTCAAGAATAAATCAAATAGATATACATGTACATGCATTCTCATATAGTGTAGATTGATGTTTGTTTACATTATGACCCCTACTATTATGCTAGGACCACAAGAGGTGTTCAAAATTTACCGAGAAATATATCGGAAAACTGCAAGTAGCCCCAAGGATATGATATACATATACCATGCAAGCACCTTCATATAGTGTAGAGCAAGATTGAGGTCATCTCACAGTGTTACCATCAGTGTTTGAGTGGGATAATGAGAGTTTAAGGTTGATCGATCCTCATGTGATGTCATAGGTTTTTGCAAATCTTTATTTGATTAAATTTTGCGCATGATATAAATATATCTTTCAGAAGAATTTTATTCACTGGATAAAATAAAAAAAACCTGGTTAACAATTGATACTGAAAATGTTTTTATTTTCTGTAGATGATTAATTCTTTATAATAAAACAATGTTGTCAAGGGCAATAATTCCTATGCTAGAATTTCCCTTACTGCATGTCTATTATACAATGATTTTCCTAACATCCACAATCACTTTTGATATATTTATGAATTCATTTTATTTAAACTGTTGACATTTAAAATTTGTCATTTCAACAAGTTTCTATCAATTTGTGATTTTTTATGCTGATGTATACTTTTGTTTTTGCATGTCTAACATCTTTAAATAGGTGACAACATACACATTTTCTTTGGTTATTAATTACATCATACTATATTGAGTGTAAATTAATACAGTTTTTCCACTTTCGACCATTAATTTTGATAAGTCAAATGAGGATCGATCCATCTTAACGCTTTACATAGGGATATATTGAAAGCTTTTTTTCAAAACCTCAAGAGTCACGAACGGACAATGTCAAATTGATATTCACACATTATCATTTTTACCCATCTACACCATCGTAGATTATGTTGCCCAAATACTCCTAAGTGGGACACATATACACCGTCCCGAAGAATGCTGTGTCGAAGATCAATATCATGTCACAAACGAATAACTATATTATAACCTCTTGATCTCCCTAGTCAATAATGAACACTTTGCATATAAAATTGAATAGTGAAAGATTTAAAAAAATCTTTTTCATCGCTCTCTGTGGAAAAGTTGAGCTTTAAAATATAAAACTGTGTGTTTTTTATCTTACCCGAAACTTTGGATATCCTTCAAGCACATTTGAAATATGTCCCATTATCTGATTTTAAAGGTTTGGCTATTGGTATTTTACGAAACGGAACGGTTCCAGTTGTGGGGTACCACGGAGGATATCCACCATGAAAGGTTTAAAATGAAATACCGGGCTTTAAAGGTATAGTTTTTATATATAATTGTGCATTCCATGTAGACTTTTCTTCTGCTTTGTTATCTGTAATTACTGTGTCAACCGTATTCAATTTTTATATGCATTTTTTATTGATATAAAACGCACATGTTCTGCACTGGTTCCGTACCTTTCTGCAAAATATCTATATCCGTGTGGATATTAGTATTGAGCGTATAAGAATGAAACTGTTGTCTACATGTCTGTATAGAGCTAGCTGAAAGTGAGGTTCATTACAGATCCGGGAGTGATCTGTTGATATGTTAACTCCTGCAATGAAACTAACGTAGTCCAATCCTTTCATATTTGATTTAAAATGAGTTTCATAAGCCGGAGTCTTGTACACTGCATTTAAAATCAGACTGAAATAAAACATTACCTACCAAAGAAAGAAATTCCTGTTTACCGTCATTTGCGAAAATATCTGAGTTTTTATTCCATATATAAACACTCCCGAAAGTTCCAAAAGCTGGAAGTTAGTTTAATGTTCCTGTGCGTGACCGGTGACAAAACAAACAGCTTGAATCATTTTCGTTTGGACTACGCTGGACTAGTTTTAGGAGATGTTTAACACCCTTTGGATAGGGAGATTTTATCTGTTTCTTGGAAGTAAGGTGCTTTTGAGCTTTGTTTATAACTTTGTTCTATTTTCGAGTCAATATGTAATGATCCCTTTGATCTCTTATTTCTCTTGTTCCTCAGCAGCCACCATGGCGGTAATTTGTTTTCCGACTACTGTTTTATCTTCAGTGTCCGAGGTCACGTGTCGTTTTATAGTAAATCATCTATAGAGTTTGCTGGAATACATTCTCCCAATCCTTCTCCCGTTTGTTATTCCTGTATTTTGTAGTGTTAAAATTCTGACCTATTTGGTCAAATCAACTCAACACAGTTCCATCCGAGCATGTTGACATTTATAATGTTCTTGTCAAGACTAATACTACGTTGTAGAAAGTGAGGCAGTGTTATTTTTCTGTCCATTATATACACGTGAACATCTTAGGGTTCAAAACAGTATGATAAAGGTTACATAAAGAACAAGTTCAATATCTGACAGGACATAGCGCTCTATATGAATGGGGAAAGTGCACCTTCTTGACCAATAAAAATCAGCGTAGGTAAAAACAAAAATTACGTCACACCTTTTGTGAATTTATTTGATGTTGCCGAGAAATGGAATAAAGACGACGGTCTTCAGATAACGAGAAACGTACTTGATCAAGGATATGCGATATACACTTTTAACTTTGCTCTCAGTAATCTCGGAGAAGCATATTCAAACTTTGTTCGTCAAGGAAACGTCAGACTGGAAGTGAAATTCGCCTCTAACGCGTTAAGCTGTTTAGCTTATGCAGAGTTTCTGGTCATGCTAGAAATCCATCCAGTGAAAGGAATCAGATATACCGAAGACTTCGAATATGAATTCGAAACAGTTAAAAGTGCAATAAAAAAAACCGCCACCTCTCTAGGCTGTTTAAAGGAATTTTTGATTATAATATCTCACCACCGAAAGTCCATAAATACATGTCCGTGTACATATACATGTTACACAAACCCTTCACAAATTCAAGGACAGCACTGAGTCGTGTTTTGGTTTGAAAACTGGAAACAAACGGAATATTTCGGGATGCTACAAGATTCTTACTGTGCAGTGAACAGTTTGTGCCTTTTCAAAAAAAAAAAAAAATGAATGCCGATATGTGCATTTATAATCACGTTTCTACAAAAAACGAATCTGCACAGACTTGCAAATAGTCCATTGTTTTATCTTTTAATGAACTTGTATTCTCATTAAAACTCATAAAAAAATGATGCCGATTTAAAATATGTCACCGGTTTTTTTTTTGGGGGGGGGGGGGCATTTTCAACGTTTGTAATTTTAAAAGAACCTATGAAATCTAAGTTCGTGTTTATGTGTGAATTATAATTTAAAATCAAAGGTATCATTTTTAACTTGGGTATTGATTGTTTTGTAAATTCATTGTTCGTTTTAAATTGTGTGAATAATCAAAACTGTTGTTTTGTGTGTAAAGTAATACATTGAAAAGTGTAGAATTTTGCGTGTTTTCTTTATTTCCGGATCTACGAATATCTCGATAATCCATTAGAGAAGTAGATACAGGGGTACACCATCAGAACGTCTTTGGACATTTAAATCTCGGTACGCCATTGTCACAGTTCACAAAGGCGAGCAAAAACAATGAATGGTGGGAAACGGAAATTACCTTACCGTGTACTTCACTCGTTACCTGTCTCAAATCTGGAGTCACTGTGAGCGGAAAAACACCTTTCGAAATAAAAAACACCACAGCGTCGTCCAGGTTTGCTTCATAATTAGATATTTTATTGAAAGTAGACATTGACGTCAAACTTACAATTCAACTTTATGACAAACGGGATGATTTCAGCGTCTCCATCGTCAGCTTCCCATATTTATGTAGCAATATCCCACTATTACCTGCGTATGGTTTTTATATCTCTCAACTGATTCGATACGCAAGAGCTTGTTCTGCGTATGGTCAGTTTTTAAATCGAGGCAAGCTACTGACCAACAAGTTGATGGTGCAGGAGTTTCAAAAGTCTTGATTGAAGTCAGCATTTCGCAAATTCTATGGTTGTTATAATGATCTAGTTCGTCAATACAACCTACCATTGTGTCAAATGCTGTCTGACGTGTTTCATACCGATTGATAGCTCGTTCTGACACACTGATTTTGACTACGGGTAACTCCGTTTATCTGTTCAGGATATAGGGCTCACGGCGGGTGTGACCAGTCGACAGGAATGCTTACTCCTCCAAGGCACCTGATGCCACCTCTGGTGTGTCCAGGTGCCTCTGTTTGCCCAACTATCTATTTTGTATTGCTTGAAGGAGTTATGAGATTGATCACTCTTCGTTTTCTTCACCTTTCATTCAAGTAATCCAGACACCCAAATGGAATTTTATCGTATTGTTATGGCCTTAGGACGTGGTTGTTGTCGAGTGACTTGTATAAAGAATGCATGATCAAACAAAACATTACTTGCAAATTCACAATGGGGTCTGAATTCGGCTGAATAAGTACAGAATGAGACATGTCTTGATGTTTATTGTATTTAGTACTTATATTTACATGCTTCCATGCGGTATTTGTTCATTTATGGAAGATTCAGTCGATCACCCAACGATTTTTGACGTACTGGTTCCGCACACTTTGCAAACTCCAGTTATTCTGACCGTGCCTGGTCTTTTTGGGTTGTTGGATTGTGGTATTCGGTTGTTTACAGAGCATTCTGTCTCACGTTTACACCTCAAACAGTACATCTTCATTGTTGGTTCTTGGAGAATATGAAAAATACCATTATTATCAATTACGTTCAGTAGAACTGAAGAAAATTTACGTATTAAACGTATTATTTACACACATACAAATATCTACAGATAATTCCTCTGAAGGTGTGCATATGTAGCCGGATCAATACCGCAAAATACCTTCAGATTAGGAGCAACAACATAATTAAGTTCAAAGTCTATCCAGCGCCAATTTGACATAAACTAAAAAAATAGGGAACATTCGTCGATTTCACCCTGATAGATATCGCCACTGTTCTAAAGGTGGTTATACGTGCGCTTGATATCGTTGCGACGCTTGAATTCCTATTGTTTACTAGTGACTTGCTCGTATTTTCGATTTCACGTGATTAAAATGCCACAATATTGTTTTGTACCAGGATGCACCAACCCTGAACGACACCATTTTTCATCGGATTCCGAATTGCGGTTAATATGGATAGTGGCAGTTCGAAGAATGGATGAGAGAACGAAGCGTCTGTGGAAGCCAGGAAAGTACAATGTTGTGTGCCACAGCCATTTCCGTTCGAGTGACTATAGACCAGCTGGTTTATTAAGTTATTATCACCTTTCAACTTTCTTTTATATTGCATTCAAGCATGTTTTGTTTTGTTTCGTTTTTAAGATTTGTGTCACGATTCGTGTTGCTTTGTGGTTCTTATTCTACCAATTCAGATTATACATTTCATTTTGATGGATGGTTCATTCCACAAGACAAGAGACATACTTGCTATCCTAGTACACTGACTTCTAAGCTGGACGTCTATCATGGTTCAATCGCCCCACACGAAGGAGCATATCTCCACCATGAATATAAATGCATTGTACAAATGGTGTTTACCAAGACACTAGAGTAATACAAGAAAACATAGGGTAAAGGGAGTTGTTGCATTCTTTTTCAGTTCATTCTCAAAATTAATATTTGCTGTTTGTACTGTTTACAAAATGTGAATTTGTAGTGGAGTTAGCTTTGATAAAAGGCCAATCAAATATGCAATTAATGGGCGGGGGTAGCAAATACTAATTTTACAAATATTTGTCTCAAAATCTAAGACTTAAATACATTGTAGGGGCCAGGTCATGTCTCAAAGAAAATGCAATGCCCTCTTTACAGCTTGATGAATTTGATAGTCAGTGTCAAACTGAAGTTGTGCCACGCAATTCTTATGAAAAAGAATGTGATGTGGAGGAGAAAGCGTCAAAAAATGTCTGCCATTAAGAAATTCAGTGTGAAATTCCTATGCTTGATTTTTAAAAATGTTCTATTGAGAATTTTCAATCTGATAACGCAATTGTTAATTATTATACAGGGTTTGATGATTATGACCATTTCATGATGTTTTTCCATTGTCTGGGACAAGCAGCTTATGAGCTAAATTATACCTGTTAACTTTTACACCCCAGAAATAAACTTTTCATGACATTAATGAAATGAAGGCAAGCAAAGGGTGATATCGAACTTGCGATGTTATTCAAGAAGTCGGAGTCAACTGTTTCAAGGGTAATTGTTACTTGGATAATTTTTTTATATTTTCAGTTAAAAGAAGTTGACATCTGGCCATCTAAACAAATAGTCAATGAACCCATGCCAGATGATTTCAAAAGAAAATTTCCTAACACAAGAGTCATTTAAGATACTACAAAGGTTCCTATAGAAAAACCTGTCCGTGTCCAATGTCAGAGTACAAGTTGGTCTAATTACAAGTATAAAAACACTATCAAAACAATGAGTGGGTGCAGACCAGGGTGGGGGGGGGGCGTCACTTTTGTATCGGATTCTTTTGATGATTCATCTAGTGATAGACATATCATTGAAAAATCTTGTCTTTTAGATCAAACAAATCAAACAATTCAGATTGACACATAATAATGATAGGTGTGGTAACTTGAATTATAATCTCAAAAATGCAGGCATGTAGCATCAAATTCCTGGCGGGTATATATCATTTTTCAAAATTGTAGATAAACACTGCTATTAACATACACATGTGCTATTGAAAGAAAAGTACAAAAAAAAAAATACAAATTAAGTTTGGTAAAATCTGTGTATTTGAATAACTAGTGCTAACATTGTAATGGGGACCAGTATTGATAGTCCCTAAACATGCTTCCCTTGAAAAAGTGGTGATGATTGCGTAACTTGACATGAATCATTCAATACACATTTCACACAATAAAAAAATCACAACATTTCCTTCATTTAACTGTACAAGTCATAACATTGAGTATTCAACATAGTTGAGAAAAGAAATTCAAATTAAGTCAAACTTAAACCGCAGTTGCTTACATTACATCGTTTTAAATCCTGGAAGCAATGTATGGTCTGACATATTTTTTCAAAGAAAGTCTTCAGTTTTGGTAACAAAGAATTCTCTACAAAACTTCTGTCAAGGTAATTTTTTTTTTACAAACAAATCACAAAATATGTATACAACAAATAAACAAAAACTACGATTAGCAATGTACAATGGACCCTGTACTTGATCATAATTGTTACTCGATGACTTAAAAAATGCTTCTATTCCCATCATACAAGATACTTAAAATTAGGACCAGACTTTACATTCTCATTCCTGTCAGCAAATGGACACTTTAGTTTATTTCTACAACATCATCTTTATCAACTAGCTCCTAAAAATAGGTTTGCATGCAAACAAAATAGGCCACATTTACTTGTAACAACTTTGTACCCAATTTCAAACTGCCTTAATGCTTTATTTTCATAGTTCTTTCCATGACGAATTGCCCGTGATTGCAAATTTGAGTTCAGTGAAGAGTTGCATTGTTTTCTTGTATTCCGTCGACAAGTAGATTTACAAATTTCACCAAATCTTGAGGCTGTCAATCTCCACATTCTCTCTTGAAACCATCTAGGATTCTTATCGTGTCCCCTCGTTGCAATCTCGATAGACTTTACTTGATTTTCATCAACTTAAAATGATAAAACAAGGCCGTTCTTAGTACACTGATTTTCACTACGGATAACTCCGTTTATCTGATCAGGCTATATGGCTCATGGCGGGTGTGACCGGTCGACAGGGGATGATTACTCCTCCTTGGCACCTGATCCCACCTCTGGTTTGTCCAGGGGTCCATGTTTGCCAAACTATCTATTTTGTATTGCTTATGGGAGTTATGAGATTGATCACTGAGGGGATATAAAACACACGAGTTGAATATCAATCATATCAAACCACAACTCAGTAAATTTCCCGTGCAAAAATGCATATGATGCAGCTATGTTACATATCATTGTAAGTACTACATGCCTCAGTACAAACATATAATATTACTTTCTTTTTTGCACGTTTATCTGACAAGTTCCAAAAAGTATACAATTTCATAAGCAATAAATCGAAGGAATGGTAAAATATCTTTTTAAATTATCCAAGTTTCTTAATTTTTGTGTTTCAGTATTCATGCAATATATACAGGCCCATCACATTATATTTAACTATTTCAATTTTGTTAATAAACGCATTGAATATAGTGATTGTGCTAGAGCTGGTTACATATATGTACATGTAACTGTAGATTGCAGCACAGGAGTCGGTGAACGAAGCGAAGTGATTAACAGCTGGTTAAAACTACCGACTCCTGTGATTGCAGTACGTTCTGAATTTCAAGCCATTGGATTTGAACAAACGTTTTTATCTATCAAACAGTGATATTTATGAAGCAGGGAACTCTGATGATAATACGTAATTGAAATCGAAAATAACGAAATACTGTCTTTTACCGTTCGGCGTGTTTCTCATGCTGCACGCCACGCTGTGTTAAACTGTTAAAGGGCTAAGTATCGCACGAATGGTACTGAAATATCATGAGTAGTTATCGTTATTTATTAACATGCATTGGGTATACGGTACCTTTCAACTAAATCCAATTTTCTGCCGCTTGTTGCAGCTCCTCTCGTCACCAACTTCTTTAATTGCTGGACAGCAAAACTACTATAATTTCCCTCCATTATATTTTCATTCGAAACAAGCATCTATATACGTTTCAAGCGCACACGTAACCACCCTTACAACGGTCGCGCCACCTAACGAGTAATGTCACGAATGTTTCCTATTGAAAATATTTTTAATTATTTTAAGATATCATCAATGTATTTGATGCGTGCAACAATCCAATTGAAATTCTCTTCATATCTTACATTGCAAAGTGATTATAGTAAATATTTTCTGAAATCTTAGATTGTGAACCGTCTGAAAAAGGTAATTCAAAACGTTATTTCTGTTGTCATGTCAACAAAAACTGAGCAATACCGTGGAAATTCATCTTAAAAGCAATATCTTATTTTTCTTCTACTATAGATATGAAATAAAAGGGAACATTGTTATCAAATATGGAAAATATTGTGGGGACACTTTGTATGGCACAAGATATTCCAAAGATGACATAGTTGCTCAGTCTTTATTCCTATGAAAAATACGTAGCCATAATGGGAATATAGAGGAACATTAATTCATACCACTGTTCTTTAGAATTTTTTCTAACTTTGATCTCCTAATATGGCCCTAAACAACATCCGGGGCCACAATTTCAATAAACTCAAATTTACACTACCTGGGGATAATTGCATATTGATATGACTAACCGTAGACCAGTTATTCTTATGAAGAAGATACTGAAAGATTTTTGCGATATTTTTGCACGTAAAACTTTGATCCTCTATTGTGGCCCCATCCTATTTTAAATGGAGCATGATTTGAACAAACCTGAATATCCTTTATGTCAGGAAACTCAGGTAAATTAAAAAAAAATTCTGTCCCTATGGTTCTTGAGAAGATTTTTAAATGACCCCGCCCTATTTTTGCCCTTTCTTGATTATCTTCTCTTTTGAGGGACTATGGCCCTTCTTTATCTAAATATTATGTGTGCCAAGTTTGATTGGAATTGGACCATAGCTTCTTTAGAGGAAGATTTTTAAAAGATGCCACAACAATTTTACTAATTTTTATTACATCCAATTCAAAGAGCTAAAAGGGTGTGGCACGTTTTTAAATAAACTTGAATCCTCTTTAACCAAGCATGCTTTGTGGCAAGTTTAGCTGAAGTTAGCCCTGTGGTTCTGAAGAAGCCGAAACTTTACGGACGGACGACAGGTCAGATGGTCAAAAGTTAATCAGAAAAGCTCATTGGAGCTTTCAGTTCAGGTGAGTTACAGACTCAATATAATGATGATTTATGGTAATTATGTGCAATGATTGAAACTTCACATTTACCTTGGATATAGATGGGTTAAGTTTTATATATCCCGGATTGTTTTCGTCTTCTGTTCTGCAACATTAATCAAATCTACACAATGAAATGAAATTGTATGGTCGTTATAACAATCTTCTTTGCCAATACAACCTATCATTGGGTCAAATGCTGTCTGACTTGTATCATACCGGTTGTTAGGCCGTTCTTGGCTAACTAATTTTGACTACGGATAACTCTGTTTACCTGATCAAGATATAGGGCTCACGGTGTGACCGGTTGACAGGGGATGCTTACTCCTCCTAGGCACCCGATTCCACCTCTGGTATATCCAGGGGTCCGTGTTTGTTCAGCTTTATATTTTGTATGTTTATAGGAGTTTGATCACTGTTCGTTATCGTCATCTTTCATCTTCCAACAAATTATTTTAAGAAATGATGGATGTGAACAAACATTGTCGATTGGCTAAATGTATTCTGGGACGATAAACACAAACCGAGGTTATAATATGCAGGAATGGGGCGTTGCATGTGCTTTATATATATTTTTTAAAAAGCTAAAGTGCTTCTAAAATATCAACATTCTGCTTGTTGTGCAAAAGAGTAAGAAAATTCACTTCATTCTGACATTATATTTCAATCCATAGACCTTCTATCAGATAACACTGTACACAGCTTCCATCTTTAAGTACAGGTACTTTACAGCAATACAACACCATGTTTTTATTTCTATTAATGTTTTGCAAAGACAAGACAAATAGGGCAAAATGATTTGACACATGAATTTGATTTTCTAGTTGGACAAATATCCATCCAAAATATGACATTTGAGTCACTAAACGGAGAACCATAATATATCTTTGTTTGCATATGAAAATAACGGAAAAAACGGTTGCCTTTCATCCCTCTTTTCACATAGATATTATATGATTATATGAATTTATTTACAAATATATGTATGTGTGGTGTGCAGGAGATTGCCACACCTGTCTGCCTCCAGCTTTTTTAATGTTGAATTTGTGTGCAATATAGATGCACCTTTGAATACATGATAACATATTTCACTCTTCACTATATATTTCTATGATTTTACGATCATGTGTTTACAATGGTAGCGACTAAAAGCCAGTCCCAGTCTCGGTCTTTGGTTGCGATTCGAGATTTTTTTTTATTCGTCGAAAAAAGAATATATCAGAATTTTTGAGTCCCATTTCTGGTTAATTTACATATGACGATTCCATGCATGTATTCTGATAGTTGATTGATCATATTATTTTCCCCTTTTGTAACCTCCAGTGTTGTATAACAGCCTTTCCCCATTGTAGCTTTACCCCCCGGAAAATGGCTATATGGTAGGTCTTCCCCCATAGCAGGGTTACCCCCTCATGTTTTTGGTTTTGATTTTAGAAAACAGATTATGAAAAGTCAATCAGGTTTTGTACAACAAATATTGATATTGCATAGATCTGAGTATCGAAGAGTGTCTGCTGCCGATAGTTTGAATGCAGATACATGTATTTTCATAGAGATACATTTTATAAAGATATACTTTATGGTATTACTGAGAAAGTATAAAACATACGAAACTGTATATAAATTCATAAAAAAGCACTTTGTGGAAAACAAACAGTAAGCCCACTTACAATGTATCAGAATAAATCTTTATGTTCAATGATGTTCTGCAGTCTTAATTGTATCGATATCTTGAATTAACAAGAGGATAATAGGCCTTGACGGTCATCTGAGCCAATGCATGGACCTGTCTGAAAGGTTCTTATATGCACAATCCCCCAAAGCTTTACAATTGAAACATTTGGTAGAGTGCATTATGTAAACTCTTTACAAAAGCATTCAGTGTTCAATATCTCAATATATTTTGGCAGATTAATAGACGGAATTTCAGAGAAAGCAAAGCAAAGTCTTTCCCCAAAAGTATTATTCGGGTAGGCAGCATCTTGATCACCTCATCTTTCATCTTTTTATTTATCTAGTTTTCATATAACATCAAAAGAACTAGACATAAGGTTTTAAGCATTATAAACATTAACTCTCTTTGACCATTTACCCCCCTCCGCTCCTGAAACCCTGCAACCTTGTTTACAAAATAAACAATTTTGCTAGATCATGAAATTTACAATCTTGTTAGAGGTTTCCTTGACCATCATTACTATATGCTCAGTTTGTCTGTTATTTGCCTAGTAGTAAAGATTTTTGAAGGAATTGTCACTATGACTAATATGACCACGCCCTAACACAGGAACATCTGCCCAAGGGGTCATGAAATTTACAATTTGGTAGAGGCTTTCTGGCTCATCATTACTATATATTCAGTTAGTCTGCTATATGCCTAGGAGTAGAGAAGAGTTTTAAAGAATTGCATAAATTTTACAGTTTTTACTCCAACATTAACATAAAATTCGACTGAATGAAACGATGTTTGTTGAATTAATATATATTTCCAAAAATCCCAATCAAGGGAATTCGGAAATTAACTATCCATTTAGGATATAAAAGAAATGAATAGCCAGAAAAGGATTAATATCAGAATGAAAAGAATATGTATGGGAATGGTCCGCCGTAAACGTAACCGGAATGAAAAGAAGGGGAGAATCTACTATATAATAGGTTTTCCGTGGGGTCATCTGGCTATAAAAGGGGGAAAATCTTACTATATAGCCACATTTCCGTGGGGGAAGATCTACTATATAGCCATTATCCGGGGTGGGGATACTATATAGTCATTTTTCCGAAGGGAAAGATGGCTAGGGGGAAAGGCTACTACTATACAACACCGGGACTGTTTGGACCGACATATAAAAACAGTGCTTAAAGCCAGTCCCTGTCTGGTTAACTATTGCGGGATTTACTGATCTGTAAATTGGGTACAAGCACATAAGGATAAGAACATACATCTTATTTCTCTTTTACAGCCTTATCTTCTTACGAAAAGGTAGTGGAAAGCGTTCATTTGGGAGAAAATGTTGCGATCGATTTTGACCTAAATAGGAAAATTGGAATTAGAATACAACACATACGTATACACCAGGATGTCATTGTTTAAACATACATGTATTTGATAGCCCCTCTATATCCTTATTTTTTATGAAAAAAAGGCAGAAACGACTATTGAGGGAAAATGTTCGAGATCGACTTTTAACACCGTTTTTATCATTCTCCACCCAGAGTTCCGTGCGCTACAAGCACTACACCTCTGTGAACGGATTTTTACAGAAATCTTGTTAAAGTGTCTCATATGCACCATTTGTGTTTTGGACTTAATATTTAGTCATATTATGAAATTCTTTTGGTGCAATTAAATTCGTGTTTACTGTAAATTGTTTAAAATAGCTGTTTTCTGGTCATGAATTTGGAATAATTTTGCTATACGCGTATGAATATAAGATTTTCACGTTGTGGAGAGTTGATGTAAACATGGAATCGACAGTAAAAGAGAATGTAAAAAATACGATAAATCTTGGAAAATAAGAGACAAAGAACTAATTGGGGAAATGTCGATAAAAAAGTGCCAGAGGGCTCCGAAAAGATCTTGTGTTGTGAGAACAAAACGAGAACACTTGTTTACATGTATTTCATGTAATTAAATTATCACGTGATTGTCTATAGATATGGCAAGAAATAAGGACTCCGTGCTACATTTTTAATGTTTCTGAGCTTAGCCGTGCAGGAACATAAGTTAGCCTCGGCGAGTTTGTCAATAAATCAGGACCGAATCGAGGAAGAGCTAGGTCAAAATGTCGTTGCACGTCTAGTGTACATGTGTAATTATATATTTTTCATATCTATACCTATTCATTGATTACAATTCAGATACCTGTAAGTGTAATCAACAATTAATATGGTATAACATTATGCATTTCATATCTTCTGTTAATTACATGTACCTATTTTAGAAATATGTTTTTGTGTAAGCTTTTATTGTCTTGTAGATGTTTCATTCTTTTTGTTTTAACTTTTGATTAATAAATATGTTCTCAATACAATCATTGAATCTTGATTTATTCTTGAGTTTTATAGTGAGTTGAATAATATTTCTTTCCCAAATAAAGCAGCCTTAAACCAACCATGTGTTGTTGACTAGGCCTGCTGCATATCTTCGATTTGTTTTTCAAAAGACAATTTCTGATCTGTTAAATAAATGTACTTTAGTAATTAGTATTAACTTTAGATTATTTAAATTCGTATGCAGGTTAGTTGAAATCCTCTGACTGTCTAAAATTCCAATATGCTTAGTTACTAAATGCTTTGGGTGACTTAACATGCATTGTGTCAAAAGTAGCGATCGAAAGTCCAATTTCAGAGAAATAAAGCGAAAGTAGAAATTCTAAAAATATGTGATATTTAACAAAATTTCCAAAAGATATCTTCTTCCTCTTTCACAATTACGATTCGAAGGTACTTTAAAAATATAAATTTCTGTATATATAGTAATGTAGCGAAATATCTTAAGGAACAAGGGCAATATTCCGGCAAAACATATTAATTTTGAATTCAAAACGATCAACGAGAAATACATGTACCCGAGGCAGAATTAATCAAACGGCCTTGCACTTTTTCGCTAGGTAACGTTTCAAATGCAACAGTTGCTTTAATTTTAGTATGTTGGTAAAATCGGTATATTACAATTACAAGCCGTTCTTCAAGCCATGTATTTTCATAACCTGATTACACAAATTCAAGTATTTCCTTGTATTTACGAAGTCAACTGCTCTTGTACTGTACTGTGACTATGAAAATACCCTATCGTGGGACAACTACAAAATTTGATGTCTGATAGTATATAAGCACAGAATGCTCACATATTCAAAATTATGAATCGCCAACGTCAATATTTTGTTTTTAGATAATGTAGTAAAACGCTGGGATGAGATGTATAGCCCAGTGATCAGGTAGATTATGCCCGTGAAATTGGAGAAGTTTTTCAGCTGACATATAATGATGAAAAATCATCAGACGAATATAAACAATCTCTGATAGCAATACAATGTAATAGTAAAATTAAGAAGAAACTAAAGCGAAAGTAAGAGTATTTTCCGGAAGCAAAGGTATTTTCCTCCTTCAAAATAAAGAATTTCAAATTGTCATCTAATCCATTGATACTTTTCCTTAATTAGATCATTCATCCAACAAGGTATTGAAATTTCATCACGGTAATTATCTCTAGTAAACAGAACTTACAGTGAAGTTTAAGAAACATACCTTACAGAGCGGCAAGCAGACCGAGCAATAGAAAACAACCTGCTGTTCAGTAGACCATGCATCTTCCGCTAATGGGTATTCTGAGGACTACAATTTTTGCCACTCGCGAAATGGATATAACAAATGAATTATAAGTTAATCTGAAACCCTTTACATGTATTATTGTAAAACTTGGGGGGAAACTACAGCTCAAACTTTCAAAAACCAAAATATTTCTTTACAAATAAAATACATATGTAATATGTTCACAGAGATACCGCGAGCAGTTCCATAAACGTGTACATGCGTGAATCAAGAAATACATATTGAGGGTGAATTTCACCCTTTTTTCTAAGGACCCAAATCGAAACTAGGGATGAACATTAGTAATATACAAATGGAAGTCCATAGAATAGGCAAATATATTTATTTTTCGACCCTCTGCCAATCCTCCACTCCTGTATGTGCGCGCCTGGCAGAATTATACACATTATATTTAATTAAAAAAAAAGGGAATTAAGCTGTAGTATGTAAAAATAGCACACTCATAAACGTATCATTGGGTCAAATGCTGTCTGACGTGTTTCATACCGATTGTTAGGTCGTTCTTGGCACACTAACCTTGACTACGGATAACTCCGTTTACGTTATCAGGATATAGAGCTCACGGCGGGTGTGACCGGTCGACAGGGGATGCTTACGCCTCCTAGGCACATGATCCCACCTCCGGTATGTCCAGGGGTCCGTGTTTGCCGAACTATCTATTCGTATTGTTTAGGGGAGTTATGAGATTGATCGCTGTTCATTATCTTTACCTTTCATACTCATCAATTTATTATAGTGAGAATATATGTCTATATGTATATGTTTTGTAGATTATTCTGAGTACTTATCAGTGTTTTCCCTTGGGTATCCGGGTTAGAATAGGCCCTCAGTACCCCTTGCTTGTCGTAAGAGGCGACTAAATGGGGCGGTCCTTCGGATGAGACCGCAAAAACCGAGGTCCCGTGTCAAAGCAGATGTGGCACGATAAAGATCCCTCCCTGCTAAAAGGCCATGAGCTCCGAGCGTATGCCGAAAATTTTCAGCCCTTCACCGGCAGTGGTGACGTCTTCATATGAGTGAAATATTCTCGAGAGGGACGTTAAACAATATTCAATCAATCAACATATCAGTGTTACAATTTATGATGATTGTTTAGTCGGTAGAATACGTCTATTTCTACTTCTTGCCTAAAGCAACCGTTAAAACGCTAACTATTTTGCCACTGATGGGTATGCACATGTTACGAGAAAGTATGTCGAATTTACAAGAGATATAAAACAAATTCTGACAGCTTATTGAACATTAGAACATTGAAGCAATCGAAACTCGAAGCCAACACGGTAGAAGTTGGGTAATTTCTTGCTGTTACGTGGATAGAATGCTTCCTTCCTCACCAAGGTTATAGAAGAAGGAATTTGTAGGGCCGAGGTGCTGTTACTTCTCAACTATCTTTCTTTATGCTACTAGACCACTTGATTTATTACCACTACACTATAAGCGAACACATTACATTGGTAAAGTAGCATGTTGTGATTTTTGATAAATAGAACTATTTTGCATGTTTACAATTCCTGCAAAGATATACCAAGATATCGGATTGTTAGGTGGTTCTTTACATACTGATTCTGATTACGGATTTCTCAGCTTACCTGATCAAGATATAGGGGACACAACGTTCTTGGCAGACTGATTTTGACTACGAATTACTCTGTTTACTTCATCAAGATATAGGGCTTACGGCAGCTGTGGTCGGTCAACAGGGGATGCTCACTCCTCCTCGGCACCTTAGGGTACCTCTGGTTTGTTCATGGGACCGTGTTTGCCTTACTTTCAATTTTGTATTTTTTATGAGATCAATGATATTGATCACCGTTCGTTATCTTCCTTTTTCATTGAACATATAAATAGTATTTCATTTCATGCAAAGATTATGAAAATATATTACATTTACAGACTATTTTAATGTGCGGATATATTGGATATGACGGTCCTGCAATATGATCTTTGGGTTCGATCAATTTCTAAGAATACTTTTGCTTTGAAATTCATTTTCGAAATACAGGCTAGTATGTAACTGTTAGGTATCTGACAGATGACTATCAGGATGAGTTTATTTTGTTCTCTGAGTAGATAATTTTTGTGGGTAAGTTTTGTTGGTTTGTTGTCTTACGTAGCATCTGAGAACTTTTCACTCATGAATAGAAATTACCAACTTGAGGTAAAGTCCTACAAATGTATTGCTCTTATTGTCGGAGCAGTGAGGGCCAAAACATACCACCCCCATGGTGATCCGGGTTAGAATAGGTCCTCAGTACCCCTTAACTGTCCTAAGAGGCGACTAAATGGGGTAGTCCTTCGGATGAGACCATAAAACCTATAATTAGGATATAATTCATATATCAGGCCGGGGGAGTCGCCAGATAGAAGTACTATATACCTGTGTCTACCTGTAATTAGGATACAATTCATATATCGGGCCGGGGGAGTCCCCAGATAGAATTACTATATACCTGTAATTAGGATATAATTCATATATCGGGCCGGGGGAGTTCCCAGATAGAAGTACTATATACCTGTAATTAGGGTATAATTCATATATCAGGCCGGGGAAGTCCCCAGATAGAAGTATTATATACCGGCATGTATAGAAGAGAAAAAACATAAATGTGTAACGCATTTCCTTACACGCTAGAAGGCCATCAAAGTTCGTGCCTTGTCAATTCAATGGTTCAAGGTGTAATTAGAATAGCAACTTTCATTGATAAAATAAAATTAGGAATGTAATTAGAAATTGGGCCTGCAAATATATACAAATATGGCTAACCCTACCCAGTTTAATAATTACTTTGAAATCAAGGAAATTCAATCAACATACAAAGGTTAGGGGTTAACCAAATGATTTATAATATCAAAATAATTTAACAATTAGTATGACCACCCTCAGCCAACGACTGGCTGACCTCGGACTAACGCTTGTACTGCAGCCTTATTCAGGACACACAGTAGAAGTGACGGCCCTTCAACCGCTGCACACACTGTAGAGCCTTATTCAGGCAGACATTGTGAGCAACAGCCTGATCGTCAGTCAAGTCCAGTATACAGAATAGACGAATTGCATGTATGTGGCTAACCTTTAATCTGGTCGACCTCGACAGTGGCAGGCCTCTTATTACTAAGGTCATCCTAAAAGGACAACCTCAGTGCCTTCACTCTGACACCGTTATGTACAAAGTACGGAATCAAACACTGGTTTACTCAGTAAATCACTTTATTGCTTGTAACTTACTATTAAACTTGTCAACCACGTCTTCTCGCTCTGGGATTCGACAATAACTGATAGTCGACAACTATTTCGCACTGTATTTATATGGATAGGTCATGTGACTAAAATACGGATGTTTACATTGAAAACTACAATGTAGAACCTGGATGGTCGATGGATAAATTTCCGGAATATTACAAATGTCTTATCCCACTGATTCATAATATTATTATGAATCAGTGGGATAAGACATTTTTAAAACGTCGATAAATTTGTGTTCAGTGCTGATGACACATGTAATTAAACTTCATGAAACATGACAAAATGTAAAAAGAGACACCATAGATCGAAGAGAAATATTTATTCGCGGTTCGAATTTCCTCCATTGTTTACATATAGGTTATAGTGCAATATCCTTTCCTAGGCGCCCATGACTATTTCTTATATAAATCCAGACTTTACTACACCCCTATGATGACTACAAGATACACTGCGGATTACTGATGTTTTAAAACATCAAATAACCTAAAAAAAAAAAGAAAAATAAAGAAAACCCCCACTTCTGCATGGAGTACATAATGGGTCTTTGCCAATTAAGAAATGTTTTGGTGTTCTTAAATTATTGTTGTTTTCTTTGTTTTTTGGTTGTGTTTTGATTTTTTAATCATTCTTTGTTTTTATTTTGTAGACGACATTTGTAAATAAATGGAGAAACGAACAACAAGAGAGACAGAAAGGGGAGAGAGAACGTTGGGATGTTTAGCGAGGTTTAGAGAACTAGATGAATTGATATAGTCAGAAGATTTTGTTATGAGTATGCGCAATCCAAGTACCAATTACCGTAAGGAAAACAACAATAGATGTTCACAAGATAGCATATTGGTTACAGAGCAAAAATGCAAAAATGAAAACGTGACATTTGCGATATTCCTTCGACGGAGTTAAACACTTGTTTGGCTCAATTTTTCATGATAGTTACTGTGCAGATTCAATGGTGAACAATATAAGCCCAATACCTTACTATCGATCCATTGCAGCATCAATCTTTATTTGTTGGCCGAGAAAGGTCTGATCAGGATATAGGGCTCACGGAGGGTGTGACCGGTCGACAGGGGATGCTTACTCCTCTTAGGAACCTGATCCAACCTCTGTTGTGTCCAGGGGTCCGTGTTTGCCCAACTATCTATATTGTATTGCTTATAGGAGTTATGAGATTGATCACTGTTAGTTAACTTCACCTTTTATTTTGGAAATTTGCGAATTGTGGTCACTATTTTCAAATATATAATTAATGCAACTATGCACGAAAAAATATGTATCGCTCTCCTAATCAACCATCGATGAACAACGGGCCTTGGAATATGAGACGCAGGTTCTACATATGATGATGTTTTAAACCTAGGCAGGCTACCGACAAAGTTGATGTTATAGGGGTTTTGACAGTCTCGTTTATAGACAGATTTTCGCAAATTCTATGATGGTTGTTATGCTTATTTTATTTGGAAATATTGTATATTTTATGCTTTGCCTTGCATATTTCCTCCTAGCAATGTTTCTATCTTAAAACCTGGATACGCGTTTGGCGAAGGAGCAATCACTACCAATTTAAAAATAATAGGGTTGACGTGGGTATGGCACGAGCGGGGCTCGAACTCCCGGACTCCCGGTTATGAAGCGAACGCTCTACCACTGAGCTACCGCGACCGGTTCAAAAGATTAGAGGCACTTTTCCCGATCCATAAGTGTTGTTCTGTATTAAAGAGACTCAAGTACAATGGAAAAACTCAAACTGGTAAAGTGTGACAAAACAGTAGAAGCAGCACTTAAAAACCTGCAAAGAATAAAAGTGCACGGCCATGACAAAATAAAAAGTTGATTGGTTGATTGTGTCTCGTTTAACGCCCCGCTCGAGAATTTTTAACTCATAAGGAGACGTTACCATTGCTGATGAAGGGCTGCAAAATCTAGGCCTATGCTTGGTGCTTACAGCCTTTGAGCAGGGAGGGATTTTTATTGTGCCACACCAACTGTGATACGGGACCTCGGTTTTTGCAGTATAATCCTAAGGACCGCCCCATTTAATAGCGTCTTATGACAAACAAGGGATACCGAGGACCTATTCTAGCTCGGATCCCCAACAATAAGTAAAGTTCGATAGATTGATTTGGTTGGTATATTGATTTGATTACTAAAGGGGCGGTGTTTCATCTAACTTGTAGAAAAATCTAAACTAGGTCCAATGGCAGAAAGTCAGAAACTAAAAACGATATAATTCTTGAGCATCAGAGAAAGGAATATGACTTTATCCGTATATATAGAGATAGATATCGTGTAGAATTACGTGGTTGAGAGAATGACAATGCTGAGAGAAAGATAATTGTCAATTATCCCGACTCACATAACAGTGATTACAAAGCTTGAAACCTGAAATAAAAAACAGAAAGAAAATTTGGTAGCAAATTTGAATTTAGGATAACTCCAAAAGGCGAACTCATATTCTGCAAATGTGCTACTGAACACGGAATTGAGTCTGCAATTGCGTTAGCCCTTTCAGCCAAACGATAAGTCATCTGAATCTGCTATGATAATCAAAAGGCCGATTTTTGACTGTCACAAAATTGCCAATAACCTACCACGGCCAAATCTCCATCATTTCAATGCATGTGCATAGAAAGTGTTTTGTATTTCTCTCTTCAAGTTGTATTAGACAACCCATCTTTTTTTTCAAATGTAAAATTTCTGTTCAGACCCAGGATGGTGGGCAAGAAAAGGTATTCTCTCAGTTAGTGGTTCCAGAAAAGTTCCGAAAAACGATGATGAAGCTTGCCCACTATTCGTTGTTACATGTAGCAGGTCATCTGGGATCGCAACGTACAATCGCGAGAGTCGCATCAGAATGCCTCTGGTCGGGAATACAGGGTGATGTGCGACAATTCTGCCAGTCACGTGACATCTGTCAGCGCACAGTACATGGAGGTAAGGTGGGAAAAGTACCACTCGAACGAATGCCACTGATTGATGGACCCTTCCAGCGAGTTGCTGTTGATCTTGTTGGACCTCTTTTCTCAACCACAGACAAAGGGAACATCATTTAAAGTAATTCAATGAATCAAAATATTGTGCCATTTATTTCTGCGAGAGTGGAAGAGAGAATCGCTTCTTATATCGTTTACATTTTTCCAAACAAGAGACCATGATTTACCTTAAATTTGAAAAAGAGAATTGGTGGTGGTGGTGGTGCGCCTCCCCAAAATCCACCATTGTTTACTTCATGATAAATTATATGCTCAGATAAATTTAGGGTGTATTTAAGGTATAAAATACATATGCATACCAAATAGTGTAAAACAAATGAATTAGGAATATGTCACTTATGTACTAGTTTTAAACCATCGCACCTGTTCCAACTAACACTTTCACGGTTTAACAGGAATGTTGTGATTAAATACGAGGTTGTGTCCTAGTTTTGTGACGCAAAATTAAATTGGGAAACAAATACCTAATTACAAGGAAGTGTAGGTACTGTAAAAGATTGTAAATAACTTAAGGAAATTCAGAAAATATATCATTGTCTTGTAGAACGCTAATACGCATGGTTCGTCGTAAGATTGTGTCTTACCAGAATGACTAAAATACAGTTATACATCGTACTAGCATTTATCATTCTAGGTAAGTTTCGTATCATTTATTGTACTTTGTCAGTCCGTCCGACTGTCCATAGAGAGATTGTCCGAAGATTTTTTTTCTGGTGCTATCGATTTATTTTCCCTAAGATTTTCTAGGAATATTGAACACATGATAAAGGTATGTTTATTTTTAAAGTTAAAAATATGGTGGGGTCATCTAAAAATATTCTTCAGAAAAGATAAAACCTAGGTGAAAGATTTTTTACATATTGAAGATGCAAATTTGTGAAAGGTGAAGATAACGAACAGTGATGTACCCTGGTAAAGTCTGAAGTATGGTTCCATGGGTAGGGTGGGGCCACAATAAAGGAGTAAAGTTTTATATTGTGATATAAATGAAAACTCTTTCAAAAAATCCTCAGGAATAACAGGGTCATAGTTAGTCATATCGATATGCAAACATCGTTATGTTGTGTATATTCAAGTTTGTTCAAATAATGACTGAGGAGGTTAGGTTGGAGGCACAATACGGGAACACAGTTTTAGATATGGGGTATTTTTGAAATATTTTACGCAAGAGTGATAGGGCCATGATTAGTCATATTAATACGTAAACATTCTCAGGTGAAACAGATTCATGTTAGTACAAAATATGGGCACAGATGTAGGGTGGGGTTAAAATAGTGG
Source organism: Ostrea edulis (assembly GCF_947568905.1). Taxonomy (NCBI): domain Eukaryota; kingdom Metazoa; phylum Mollusca; class Bivalvia; order Ostreida; family Ostreidae; genus Ostrea; species Ostrea edulis. Next base: position 18,186,872 of record NC_079170.1, on the reverse strand, counting down.
ATCAAAATTGTTCATGGGAACATAAAGAAAAAAGATTTAATAACAACTAAGCCAGGTTTTGTTATGTTTTAAACAGACAAGCATCATCAGATAGGACGGATTCAAATTTGTTGAACTCAGTGCCCTCATGGGTAGGGTTGCACCGAAATAGGGGATGAAATTTTACATGACGATCATCGTCGGAAACCCACGATCGGTCGCACTTCTTTTTCCTCCCATGGAACGCAACGCCGATATTTTCGCATAACCCATTAGAATGCATGACCTTACGTGACCTATGGAGGACCAATGGTAATCGCCGTAAATATTCCCGGAACTCTAAGGGTCAGCAGTAATGGCGGTGCCCATGAAAGTGTGTATGCATTGTTGTGTCACTATCAAATATCGGGTTTACAGAACTCTGTCGTCAAATACTCCACTTGAACAGCATAGCTATGCTCGACAGTGCTTAAACTTTCACCTAAAAGACGCACCATTTGTGTGGAGCCTTTATATGAATAAATTAAATCCAGTATGCAAACTCAACGAGTCCATGACCACGAAAGTGGACCAGATGAAGGAGGAAAAAGATAGGTTGTTAGGTATGTTTATATTTTGAATAAAATTTATTTCAATTCAAACTGACGAAGTTGTAAATCATCTCGCTGAAAGCTTTGTAACTTGTCCAACTTAATGTTGTTAAAATTTTGGCTTCGAAGGCCATGATTTTCTAAGCTTCCGAACATTGGAAATAGGATGCTTACTCCTCCTAGGCACGTGGTCCCACCTCTGGTGTGTCCAGGGATCCGTGTTTGCCCAAATCTCTATTTTGTATTGCTTATAGGAATTACATATATGAAATTGATCACTGCTCGTTATTTTCACCTTTCATCTATAGATATATGTAAATGTAAATAGGCAATAAATTATGTAAATTTTCTTCCGTAGTACTGAACATAATTGATGTTTCAATGGAACTTTTTTATTTTTCATATTCTTTCTCGAAAGTTTATATTGTCCCGATCGTTTGATTCGCATTATTTCGCCTTTAGATTTTTTGTCTAATGATTGATCTTAATAAACTTTCATAGATATTTGACATGGAAGATATTTTCTACATATGATCAGTTTTTAATTCGAGACATTCCACTTCTGGTGTGTCCAGAAGTCCATGTTTGCCCAACTATCTATTTTGTATTGCCTCTAGGAGTATGAGATTGATCACTGTTCGTTATTGTACTTTTCATTGGAATCACGGCGGATATCAGTGGTCGACAGGGGATGTTCATTACTCATAGGCACCTGTGTATAATTTTATTGATTAGTGTTTTAAAAAGCACACGATTGTAACGTGGGAAATAAGTTGTAGTGTCTCATTAAATTAGCTTAAGTTTGAGGTTTGAAGTCCCACCTGTATTTAAAAATAAAATAACCATACTGCGTAAGTTGCGTTCTGAAAAAAGTGAGCTAGTTTAAATCGTTTGACCTCAGGGCCTCGTCTTTGTCGAATGACTTACACATGAAAGACACTGTAGAAGTGTAACATGCATGTGATCAAACGTTTTGAATACTTCTATACTCATAAACGGCTTTTTAATTCATTCTATATATATAAAAAAGAAAAACATCTGTCTTTGTCAAATCTTGGTGACTTTTGCATAATTTAAGTACATGTAATGATGTATCTATAGAATGTCTAAATTGTGAAGAAATTAAAGCGAAAACGAAAGTAAAAAAAAACCCGTGAATTTTGACAAATTTTCCAAAAACGTATTTCGTTTTTCTTTGGCATATTGTAATCTGACCGAATTATCAATGCGTTTCTTTAATGAACTAGATCTACTCTATCTACTAATGTAAACGAAATACATACAAAACAAAAGTAATATTTTGAGAAAATATATTCTAAAACAATCCAATAAACATTTACCCGAGGCAGTATCGATGTAAACTTTTCACCTTTCCCAAAGTAATGTTTAAATGCTACACTAGCTGTAATTGTAGCAAAATCAATGTAACAATTACAGACAACCCTTAATTAAATCCGTACACTTCAATTATCTAAATAATCTCTAGGTATACTTCTTTCTAATTTTGATTCCAAAAATTTCAATATTGTACTTGAATGAATTACATTATATGACTTGTGTACCTTTGTCATACGGTTTTGTTAATTTGGTAGTCAATTCACATTCTTATTAAGTATTTACAATGTTAACTGCTACCAAAGTGTAAATCAACTATAAGATTTGAAAACTGATAATAAACATAGAAAACTCACATGGTTCAATTCATAAATCGACAAAACTAATCTTTCTTAAATAACACAGAAAACTGAGGTAGGATGATCAAGGAGCGTCTGAAATTAGCAATGGTTTTCAACTGATATTTAATTGGTGAAAACTCGTCAGGTGATTACATACAATATCTCATAACACTAATTTGCATTGCCGGTACCTATTGTGGGAAAATTTCAAAATAACAATACAACTAAGACCAGGGTGTGACCTGTCGACAGGAGATGCTTACTCCTCCTATGCACCTGATCCCACCTCTGGTGTGTCCAGGGGTCCCTTTTTGCCCAACTGTCTATTTTTTATTGCTTATAGAAGTTATGAGATTGATCACTGTTCGTTATCTTCACCTTACATTCTTAAACAATCCAAGAATCATTTACCCGAGGCAGTATCGATGTAAACTTTTCACCTTTCAGTTCAGTGATCAGGTGGATATGTGTGAAATTGACAAAGGGTTTCAACTGACATTTAATTGATGAAAATTTGTCAGGTTGTTACATACTATATCTAATAATAATTGTCTGTTCTTATTATTGGAACACATAAAAGTCAATTTCAGAAGACACCAAAGGGAACGTTGGGGCATTTACTGAAGATAGATAGTTGTTTCACTTTTCAAACTAATGATTTCCACTGTCATCTAAATGATGAATAATTTTCCTTAAAAACTTGCTGTATCCAATATTGATTTCACCATTTTAATTTCTCTAGCAAGCAAGATATTTTCAACGTTTTAAGAAGTTTCCTCAAGGTTCGACCACCTTTCTTTTCCCTACTAATTTAGCTAGGCATTGTTCGAGCTTTTGCTACACGATGTTCTCGCCTAAATTGTTTTACTGTACTAGTTTTGCAATGATTCAAATTCTTTCTGTTGTTAAAACCGAACCTTAAAGGTTCAAAATTTTATTATTGTACTTGAATGCATTACGATATATGATTTGTCTATCTTTGTAATCGATGTTTTAAAATTGTGTTGTCTATTTACATTTTTAACTTATTCAATGTTTACAAATTCAACTGCTACCCTATACAGTAAATTTAAATATATTGTATGGAAGAATAACAGTATGAATTAGTTAACCAGAGTGCAAATTAATTATAAATTTTAAAATCTGATAATAAACATAGAAAACTCATATGTATGGTTCGAATTCATAAATAGGAAAATCAATCTTTCTGAAATAACACCAGAAAGCTTAGGTTTCTTTGATATTCGTAGGATTAGTTAACTATATATCGTTAACCGATTGGTGACTGTATTATCTGCCATAATACTATCCATCTCATTGCGATCCAGCCTCACCCTCCAACACCTCCCAAATGCACCAACATAGTGAAGTTGAAGTGTGTTGTAGTAAAATTACATATGCTCCGTATGGGACGTATGGGTTGTCCCATGGTTTAAAAATAAATAAATATAAATAAATAAGGACCATCGTGTACCAACACGTCTGATGACTGCGGTACTGTCTTTTGATGGCCGGACACATACATGTGATGGTCGTATGTCATAAATCATAATGAAATAAAGAAGTAACTTATATTTATATTTATAAATACTAAATAAAAAGTAAAAAGTAATGAAATAAATTATATTTTTTATTTATATAATAATTTTGATAATAATTTTATTTGATTTGTTCAATAAGTTAAAAGAAAAAAAATACAATAAGTAAATTAAAATTAAATAATTAAAATGTTTTTTATTTATAATAAATTATATTTTTATTTATATGTATAATAATTTTAATAATGATTTTTATTTATTATTATTAATTAAAATTAAAAAAAATATAATAAGTAAATATAAAATTCAATATTTAAAATATTTGTTATTTATTTGGATTCTAATAGAAGGTAAGAATTAGTAATCGCACGAGTCTCCGTCCTTCGTTCAATTCAAGATACACCGAAATAAATATACCATAACTATTACATGATTATTAATATTAGTAACAGGTGATAGTAATAGGGATGTAGGTATGTATATACATGTGAAATAACTAAAATATATACAGAAAAGAATTAGGGTAGGGTCGCCAAAGACAATTTTGATAATAGAGTGCCACTAGTTATTACTTTGTTAATCATAAACTATAAAATTATGCCAGACAACAATTTTGAGATCGTCATCAGGCAAGAATTTTGAGGTCGTCGTCAGGTGCTACACCTCAGACCCTGTACCATGTTTCTGTAACTGGATCCAGCTCGTAGCACGACATGGCTCCATAATTCTTATTCGATAGTATGTATTATGTGTATAAAACTGAAGATGTATAATGTAATAAGTGGTGAGTTAGTACTTATGTTAAAATTGTATGACAGATAAAATATCAACCATAAGAAGTGGTATACTTAATTACATAACATATAGATTTAATTAAATAATGAAAATACAGAATAGATGCAAAATCACAAATCCCATACATCCAACAAGCTTACATATATTAAATATAATAGTATGCAGCAGGCCTGCATACATACAAACTGCTTAGGTGTGCTGGAAGGTACAGGTCAATCATCAAGTGGATGTCTGTGAAATTGGCAAAGGGTTTCAACTTATATTTAATTGATGAAAATTTATCAGGTTATTACATACTATATGCGATAAAAATAGTATGCATTGCCTGTTCTTATTGTGGGAACGTATACAAGTTAATTTCAGAAGAAACTAAAGGGACCGTTGAACCATTTACTGAAGAAAGATAGTTGTTTTTCTTTTCAAAATAATGATTTCCACTCTGATCTAAATGATAAAAATAATTTTTCTTAAAGAATTGCTCTATCTAATATTGATTTCATCATGGTAATATCTCTAGCAAGCAAGATATTTTCAACGATTTAAGAAACCTACGTGATTGATTAAAATTCTTTAACTAAGATTTGACTATGTCTTACTTACCTTTATGATTTGTCAAATCTTTGTGACTTTTGCATAATGTAAGTACATGTAATGATGTATCTATAGAATGTCGATTTTTTTGAAGAAATTAAAGCGAAAACGAAAATAAAAAAAACCCAGTGAATTTTGACAAATTTTCCAAAAAGGTATTTCGTTTTTCTTTGGCATATTGTAATCTGACCGAATTATCAATGCGTTTCTTTAATGAACTAGATCTACTCTATCTACTAATGTAAACGAAATACATACAAAACAAAAGTAATATTTTGAGAAAATATATTCTAAAACAATCCAATAAACATTTACCCGAGGCAGTATCAATGTAAACTTTTCACCTTTCCTAAGGTAATGTTTAAATGCTACACTAACTGTAATTGTAGCAAAATCAATGTAACAATTACAGAAAACCCTTAATTAAAACCGTACACTTCAATTATCTAGATACATCTCTAGGTATACTTCTTTCTAATCTTGATTCCAAAAATTTCAATATTGTACTTGAATGAATTACAATATATGACCTGTGTACCTTTGTAATCCAGTTTTGTTAATTCGGTAGTCAATTCACATTCTTATTAAGTATTTACAAGGTTAACTGCTACCAAAGTGTAAATCAACTATAAGATTTGAAAACTGATAATAAACATAGAAAACTCACATGGTTCAATTCATAAATCGACAAAACTAATCTTTCTTAAATAACACAGAAAACTGAGGTAGGATGATCAAGGAGTGTCTGAAATTAGCAATGGTTTTCAACTGATATTTAATTGGTGAAAACTCGTCAGGTGATTACATACAATATCTCATAACACTAATTTGCATTGCCGGTACCTATTGTGGGAAAATTTCAAAATAACAATACAACTAAGACCAGGGTCTCGATATGGGACTTTGAAAACATGACATTCAAATAATCTTCACACGACAGTGATCTTTAATCGTTCTTGATTTAATACCTGTAAATATGCAAATGAAATTCTATTTTTATCTTATACAGTGTAAATGTATTTTAATGTATAATGATGTGAGGAAACACAAAGCTCCGTATCTGATCCTTAATCTGTGATCGTCGGATCATAGACGATAGAAAAATTCTTTAGCCAAGTGTAGAAATTTGATGATTGGGATTTTAAAAACCTAGCTGTGCGAACTGTCTATTGATAAACTTCACGACTAACTAAATTCTATTTTAAACACATATGATATAGATATGTTGATTATGTTCTGATGTATATATAACTACAAATACTGACTTTCAGTATTTCTAACAGTCAAAGAATTTCTGATGTTTGACACCGGGTAGCGATAATGATGGTGAGGTCAATTTTTTGTAGCATATTTCCATTCATGCTTGGCATTCGTCTTACTGCTGAACTCCTTTGAATACAAGTACATGTATGTATTATATTACCGTTCAGAACTAAGTATAGCATCCACCTTTGTTTAAGCCATTGATTGCGGGGGAAAGGGCCGTCTTAATATCACTAAAACCGACGGTCGTAGATGTTTATTCTTATCTTTATTATTTGTGGATGGGTTCAATTATCTTGAAAACTTTTGGGGAAAAGTGTGTTATGTAATCAGAAATACTTTTCTGTGTAAAACAAAACCTGAAAATCAAACGAAATTGTCTTTTTAATCCAGAGGAATAAAATGCATGTGATAAAATTATATATATAATTATATATACATGTACTCGGTAAATAAAATAAAAGTTACCGTATCTATACTGGATTCCTAAACTACATAAAAACCCTTACAAACAAAGATACATTGCTGGATCCAGTAAGTGCTCTACCAAGCCCATATTTTGCCCCTCACGAAAATATTAACAGTTGTGAAGGAGAAACTTCAAACGTACCGTGCGACTACATATGCCAAAAGTGGTTTTAATGCAATGTGGATTCTAAAAATTCTAAAGAACGTTTAGTAAGGTGAATATAACGAACAGTGATCAATCTCATAACTGGAAATTGCAAAACTTTTCCCCCAAAAAATAACATCAAATCCTATGTCTTTTCAACACCTTACACGACCATTCCTCACGCTAAATTGAAGACTAGACTTTTTGACATCATAGACAGTTGCTTCGTCAATAAAAATGTAAATATTCATATCTAGTGATCAGTCATCCGAAAAATTTCTTTGTTAAACGCCACTCTGATTCCACGCACAAGAACTCTGAAATTGAATTAAAAAATATGCTAGAGTTCCTCATTGACAATATCTTCGTGGTATTTGGTAATCAGGTCTTCCAACAGTATGTTGGAATTCCCATGGCCACGAATTGTGCTCTTTTGTTAGTTGACCTGTTTCTATATTCATATGAAGCAGAATTTATTCAAAAACTTCTATGTGAGAAGATAAAATCTCTTGGTGTTGCCTTCAATTCGACATTTAGATATATCGACGACGATTTGTCAATTAAGAGTCAAAATAAGTAAGCATCAAGCATTTTGTGAAGAATGTGGAAAGTTGCATAAAAATTGATTTTGGTGAAACTGATACAAAATGTTCATGATACAAAGTATAATAAAAAAAAATTCCACCAACAATTTATTTTTCTTATTGTTACCATGGATACCACATGCCTTTTAAACAGCATGTTATGTATTTAAGTATAACCCTAGAATTTCTCTTTATGCATACATACATGTATTTATTACTGGTTATCATAAAACACTATTGATTGGATTTTTTATTCAAACAAACACTGATTAATGTTAATCAACATTGATAATTGAAATTCATTTCATGCCTTAATAATTTACTGCTTTTCTTGGGCTAATTTTGCTTTCAAAAAGCAGTAAATTTCACAGACTTTAAAAAAAATCTAGAACCATTTCAAGGTGTACTAACTTATTTTACATATAATATGGCATTTGTTCTACAATTATCAAGAAAAAAATCCGTTGGCAAGTTACACGTTTATACATAGAAAAGTTTATTCCTTTGATATATTGCCAATTTTACAATCAAATTTACCTCCTTTGATAACTCTTCAGATTGAGGAGGTAAAAACGGTATTGTCTACATTATCTCAAAATTCAAAAGCCCCTTCATATATTTGCATTTTATTTTTGGTTTTATCAGGGTAAATAGCAACTAATACAGGTTATTTATATTCAGATATATTTTTTTCACAATTGATAGATTTAATTCAATCAATATACTTTTAGAATACAACTTAATTAATTAGGCCTAGTTTATTATGCAGTGACAGTCATGAGTAGTGCAAAGATTGAAGTGAGCTAGTTAGCTATATTGCGATGAAAAATACCATTTCGGCCTTTTCGAAATGTATGCAAGATCTATACTGAATTCACATGCTGTAGTACATGAAAAGGATTTTTGGGGGAGGGCGATGTTTTACAATCTTAAACAATATGGCAATTGACTTAAAGCTGAGTGCATGTGGATAAGCAATCTTTTCCTGGGGAAGAGTTATTACCACATGCAATTTTCTCATTCCATTCTTGCAAATAATACTTAGTACCTTACATTTGGAAGTGCTTAAGAATAGGTAAGCATACTTATTTTCTATCATATGGGGAGGGGGTGGTGTCCGGACTCAATCCCTCCGCATCTAACACAGTCTTTTCCAACGAAATAAGGGTGTTTAAAAAAACTTCATATATACAATATTCTTAATTTTATGTTATAGTCCCCATGTATTGTACGTAGCACTGACATATTATTCATATAGGCCCCTATAGAGGAAATTAGAACAATATCATATTACACAGATTCCCTATCTCTAACGTTTACAAGGATTAAATATATCAGCGCCTTGTAAATAAAATATTTAATGTATATTCAAGTTTGCTGCACGTTACACACCTCCCCCTTTTTATTGAAAATTGACAACAAAAGTTGATCATAATCATTTGATGTCAAGCATAATACTGTATCTTTTCATATCCGTAAGTACAATTTCCCTGTTCTTGTGAGTAAAGAAGTTACATTAATTTGATAGTTGATTCATCTTACATTCTTCATACGAAACTAACCCTAAAACAGGGGGATTCACATCACTGGGTGGGGTATATCAAGTACCAAGGAATGGAAACTCGGCTTAGGGGCCGGGTTGCTATTTTTAAATTCGAAAAAATCAGAAGTTTGTTTTTTCAGTTGCACAAGGATGAATAATATTTGAATTTAATTTCTTTTGTCAGACATTGAACTTTTGATGACACCCCTTAGCAATGGACGTTGTAAATTCGTTTGTTATTTTAAATTCTTTTTAAAGAGTGTTTTTATTTGGGACCTAACCTATAAAACCCAATGTAGACGACAAAAAATAAACAAAATGCATATTCATGATATTAACAACTTAATCCTCTAGCCCCCCCCCCCCTTCTGAAAATGTTCTAGATCCACGCCTGGACAATGTTAATAAACATGTATATTGAACCCGTATCTAATGTAATATGTCTGTTGAAATCTGGGTTGGATTTTCCTTTTTCACGTGCGATTCAATATTTTGAAATACCTTTTTTATTTAAATCAACTTTTAACACATTAAACAACTCGACCTGCATTAAGTTACGTTACATTAGGAGTTTGCGGTGGTTAGCCGCACAGTTTTCTAGACATCGTTCTTTTCCCGCTTTTATTACAAGCAAAGTTGGCCATTTCTAAAGTTCAATCTATAGGCTGGTTCCTGACCTTTTAAAAAAATAGTAGTAGTGAATTGTAGTGGTAATATAATCAAAATAACCGAAGATCTGTAAATGGATCAACCTCTCTTGCCCCAAAAATTCAGGATTTAGAGCTTTGTTTTCATATTGAAATCTTGCGAGGTAAGAATTTTCAGACAGTTGTGAAACGAACTTCTTCTTCGGCTGCCCTCACCCCCGGAGTGCAATACAACGTGCCTGATTATATGGATATATATATTAGCACATGATTTAATCGTGCTTTTCTTTCCATATGTTTGTTGTTTTCCTTTTTTTCCACAGAACACTTCTAAAATTATCGGGATTAATTGTAATTCAGCTTGGACAAAAAATAAACACTTAATGCAATCATAACCCCTCCCCCATTTCCCCAAACCTTACAATTGGACGATTTTACGATACTCTATGTAATGCTCCAGTTTGACATGTGAAGACCATGTCCGGTTCTTGTGCATTCAGTGAACGTACAGCTTGATCGCGCCGCTTGTCAAACACTATCCATTTTCTGTGCGAAATGTATAGTGCGAAGGTCTTGGTATTTAAAATTATAGTAAGAAATTTTTCATAGTATACCATGACTTTTTTCCCCTGGTCATAAAAAGATATAATTCATAAACCTTTGTCAAAAAAAAAGAAAAGAAAAAAAGAAGATAAATAGACAGATAGAAGACGCCATTCATTATTAGAACACTTCCGCGGTGACAAATACCTATCCCGCAGAAACGCATGCGACTTCTACAATCTTATATTATAGAATCGACCGGCATGTGCCGGTGTTGTAGAGTAAGCCTTCCCCCTAATGAGACTTCCCCCGTAAGCCTGGCTCTAAAGTGAGTCTTCCCCTGAGAGCCAGACTTCCGCAGGGGGAAGACTCACTCTACACTTCCGCGGGGGGAGGCTGGCTCTGGGGGGAAGTCTCACTAGGGGGGTGAGTTTGGCTCTATAACACCGGCGCATAATTAACAACAAACAATTTGTATATTTGATACTGATGAAATCCAGCCAAATCGAACTAAGCCGAGTATACCTATTTGTCACCTCCTCTGTTGATCTCCTGGTTACCATGAGCAGTGATGATCGAAGACAATCCAAATTTGTCCGTTACTCAGGCTCCACAGAAAAACAAACAATCCAGTATGATGATGAGGGTAAGCCTCTATATTCGAGGAATTGTAACTCTAAATACATTTGTGAGAACAGAAACCTGGATATCTGTGTGGCTGACTCTAAGGGTCGTGCAGTAGTGGTGGTCAACCAGGCTGGAAAACTTCGATTTAGATACACTGGTAGTCCCTTTTATGCCAAAAACGAAAAATTCAGACCCTTGGGAATCACAGTAGACAGCCAGAGTCAGATCCTGACAGCAGACAGTGATGATTACTATATCCACATCCTGGACCAGAATGGACAGTTCCTCCGCTATATGGATAACGTTGATCTGAGGAACCCATTAGGTTTATGTGTGGACAAAAGTGACAACTTGTTTGTTGCTGAGTTTTATAGTGGAAATGTGAAGAAAATCAAATATCTACAATAAATATTATTGTTTATAGCCATGCTAGAGACCCAATGCTTAAAGTTCAAATTATCAAGCTCGATCTACTTTTAAAACTTTACATGAGATAATACAAATACCGATATCCCCTCCACTCCAGGCTTAGTAACCCCAGGTTCCATTGTTTGAAATTTACGATTAAAACTTGAATCCACGCAATTTAGGAATGTTTGCATGTATCAATATGATTTTATATTTGATATAACGACGTCAGTGATGTTAATTCTATGAGAGATGTTCTTCTGAAACACAAGTAACAAACATTGTTGATAGGCGATCTTATTGGTGTATATAATGCAATTGTTAACCCCTCCCCCTTCCGAAATGAAGTTGGAAGCAAATGTGTATCATCCTGTCCATGCATTCGTAGACCTTTTTTTCCCCTCCATTAATTTTGCCTGATGGTATTGCTCTATTTTCTCCTGATGTTTAGCTCAAGTGAGCTTTTCTGATCGAAATTTGTCCATTGTCTGTCGTCGATGTTTATGGAGTCGGCGTCGTCGTAAACTGTTCACATTTTCATCTTCTTCTCAATAACCACACGACCAATTTTAACTACACTTGGTACAAAGCATCCTTGGGTAAATAGAATTCAATTTTGCTCAAAAGAAGGGCCATATCCTTAATCATAAAATTGCAAAAAGGTGAGGTCATAAAACTTTTCTTCTAAAAAAACCCACTGGGGCAGAAAAGCTGAACTTGCCATGAAAAATTCCTGATAAAGTTACGATTCAAGTTTGTAAAATCCATGACCCCTGGGGTAACGCCACAATACGGGATCAAAGTTTTACATGCGAATGTATTTACAAACAGCCAAACCACGCGATCCCTTCCAACCCACACAGATTTCATATACCAAGCTACGCGTTTCAAAACGTGTCATAAAAGATTTGTTTGCTATTACAGCACAAAATTATTCTAAGAATTTTTAAGAAATATATGATACTGCGTCGGTATTTTGACAGAAACGCATTGCATGAAGACATTTTTAATGTCTACCCTGAGTTATTGTTCCTTACACTATTTGTTCTGAATGTTTAGTAAATTTGCCGATAGGTGCTGTTGATTGGAAGACTTTTGAGTACCCTCCTAATAATTGCTGGCGCATGCACGCCCAGCGATTAAAAATGACACCGTTTACTAAATTGTATTGCTTTTAATAAGTAATATGTCGAAAGAAGATTTTTGTCAATATATCTATGATATTTACCACTGAGAAATTAACACGTACATGATTCAATGTCTATATAGAAATATTTGTGTGTGTGTGTGTGTGTGTGTGTGTGTGTGTGTGTGTGTGTGTGTCATGCTGAAAAATTTTGCATGATAAAGTCAGTCTATCATCCAATGATTCTGGCAGTTCGGCATCCACAAATCCTACATTCTCCGAATGCTATTTTAGTAGTTGGCCTTCTGGGGTTGTTTGCCATGATTTTGGTGTAAACTACGGTACATCCTGTCGATCTCTGACATCTGAATCATTGCATCTGCATCTCCTGTGCTATATTCTTGCGGGGGAACATCTGGAAAATATCAAACGCTTTGTTCTCATCAAGAAAGGAAAAGCAATTGTGAGAAATTAGTGAAAGCTTTACAAAAACAGAGTGGTTCAGGAGATGATTGTGGAATATTGATTTCTTTTTTCTTAAATACATAACTGTAATTGTATATATTTGTTTTAATTATAAACATTCTCCATTCTCACTTCTTCATGGTAGTATGGTGCAAATTAAATGAAAATTTCACATCTACTTACATTTGCAAACATCAGATAGATGAAGCAAATATGAATCTTTACTGTGAAATTTTGGAGATTACCAAGCAGAAAGATATGATCTTCTGTTGATTACACATGAATACCACAGAGTCACCCACTTCTGCTTCATACTTCGATGTTTTATTCAAAATAAATACGAAAGGCAAACTTACAACTCAACTTTCTGATAAATGGGATAATTTAAGGTTTTATATCGTCAACTTCCTATATTTATGTAGCGATATTCCATTATCACCTGCATATGGTTTTTATATCTCTATGGTCCTTATAAAAATCTAGTTTGCCAATACAACCTGTCATTGGGTTATATGCTGTCTGGCTTATTTCATACCGATTATTAGGCCATTTAAGCACACTGATTTCGACTACGGATAAGTCCGTTAACCTGATCAAGATGTAGGGCTCACGGTGAGTGTGACCGGTCGGCAGGGGATGCTTATTCCTCCTATGCACCTGATACTACCTCTTGTGTGTCCAGGGGTCTGTGTTTGCCTAACTCTCTATTTTGTATTGTTGACAAATTCGCTATCGCCATTTACCACGTCTTTTTGTTACAAAAGTCTATATCAAAATGTTAATTATCTCGATAAACCGTCATGGCTGCACGTGATCAGTGATGTGGAAAATTGATCATTATCGATATCGGCGTACACCTGGACAGGGGTTACCCAGTATTCAATAAACAAGATAATTACTTAAAATGAAGCGTGGTCTTGTTGTTTTTACGTCTTTAAAATATTTCAGTTTAGCTATGGCTTCGCCACTGTTGAATTTCTAAGAAAATAGCAAATTATTACATACCACGGAAATCATCCGAAATGTACTCAGCAGGAAATCTCGAATTATTCTATTGTTTTATGGAAAAGTCCATAACAAGGAAGACAATGAGTGCAAAAAATGGCTTTGAAATACTCGTTGATCTTCGTTCAGTTAATGACGGCTCACCTACCAGGAAACAGCCTCGCGGTGCGCTAAATACCGACAGTGGACAAGGTTTATACTTAAATAACTTGAAACATACTGTGTATATGTGTCTTGTTTGTGTATTGTTTTGAAATGAAGCCTTATTATTGATAAAACTATTTTAATCATGTTAGAGAATTTTGGAAAAATAACTACAAGTTATTTTTACATTACGTTTGTACATAAAGGAAAGACAATTCTAACATATACAAGAAAAGTAACTCCTTCTCCCCAAGATGGCGGAAATTCAATTCATTGCCAAATTCGTTATAACGATAAAAATTCAAAAGAACAAAAGGTGGCGGTTGATCGAGAGTTGACTGTACTTTGTTTAAATCATCTATATAATTAATCAGGAGTGATAATATACAAATAAATGTGACGTGAAACCTAAAATATTGGTATACAATAGTGTAGTTTTTATCGATGTGATATGGAGGGTGATAAGAAGTTTGTTCCGCATTGAAAGTTTAGCATGGCCTCTTGTGTTTTTTAAAATCTTACAACAAACTTTTTATCATTAAAGAATAATTGATAAGCAACTACAGCAGTACATGAGTTTCATAACAATGAAAAATGGAAATAGTATTTCAAATTCATTAGAATGACTTGCATGATAGTCGCTTTAAGTCATAATCAGGAAGGGATTACTAGTATTATGAAAACACCTTCCGTAACATGAACATGACTTCAATATTGAAGGTCTGATACATTGACCAGGCAATAATAACGAATGCACGGTGAAGGAAACGATCGCTAGGATCTGTCACGATCGGAAATGGAACTCGAATCTTCCACACACTAAACAGTAAACAAGGTGGTTGAGCTTCTTCGAATGAACCCAGTAGACGCACACACGGCGAACGTGTTGGGAGTCTATAATATCAATTTCATTGAAGAATAAAGGAATATAAATGCTACGGTAAAAAGATATATAGGTATATATATTTGTTTCACAATTTCCTCACACGTCAGAAATTGTTGATCCTTTTGGGTTTAAGTTCCCACAATCTAACAGCGTATTCCTTGTGTCATGGACTCGTCGTTCGGAGAGAATCTACCGACGAACACAAACCGCGAATCTCGTCGTTATAACAGGTAGTGACAGTTTCATCGCCAAACGCTCGGCATCAGGTGTGAATAACACGGGTTCTCGGAGATGGCCTTAAAAACGGATGACCCGTGTCACAGTAGGTGTGGCACGCTAAAGAACTCTCACTGTTCAATGACAGTAAGTGCCGTGCAAAGGCCTACATTTAAAACCCTTCACCGGTCTTGGTGACGTCTCCATATGAGTGAAATTTTTTGAAAGACACGTTAAACAAGATACAATCAATCAATTGATATCTACTTCATATTTAGGTATTTCAATAATCATAGATGTTGACTGCAAACTAACATCATATGTGTAAGATCAAACAGGCCTCAACATACCTACTCTTTGATCAATATTTAATTGATATACATGTACAGAAGTAGTAGGCCATGTGTTTTTACGTTCTAAAACATCATCTACATATTAAAGTCCTCCGTTGATTAATGCTTAGCTATTATTTACATGTTTTAAGTACTAGTAAGTAGTATAATTTGTGTTTAAAAACTCTAAAGGGGGTTTGTTCCTGAGTGTTTGAGCAGCACAACTGCGCACAGTGCTATAATTGCAGGTAATGGTTAATACATATTCTATTGGGTCATGTATAATATATCTTTGCTACTTAACCCTATCCAGTTCAAAAGTTTTATGTCCAGTCCAATTTTGAAAGGGTTTTGAAAGAACTGTATTTTGTGGCGGATAAAATATTTAATTCAAAAAGATCTAAATTTGCACAAGTTTAGTTTTTGTTCAATCCAACGTATCGTCAAAGATTATACCCCTTGGCGTATACAAACTCTATGTACCAGCGTCTGTATTCTTATCAAACACGCTGGTGACGAAGCTTCCATTTGATATTCGCATTCCAAAACACGTTTACAGTTAAACAGTGTTTATTTCATAATTTAGTATATCAGTGTATCATTTTGTTAACGATGTAAATTATTAAATTTTTTTGTTTATTATGTAATATTGGTTATGCAATAGATGTTTCTTGATAAAGACGCGGGGTACGTCGAAAAGTTGAAGTTCAAATAACCATGCCGTTGCCTTTCCAGTGCTTCTATAAATTTCTTCTAGGTCTTGTATCGTTTTAGATCCGACACTTTAAAAGAATAGGATGTAGTTGTCTACTCTTATATACACAATAATATATACATACATACATACAGTGTACAGTGTATATATTGATTTGGTACGCAAGAGATTGTTCTGCGTATGGTCTGTTTTTAAATCGCGACAGGCTACTGGCAAACAAGTTCATCGTGCAAGGGTTTCAACAGCTTCGTTTAAAGTTAGCATTTCGCAAATTCTATGATCGTTATAACGATCTAATTTCAAATACAACCTATCATTGGGTCAAACGCTGTCTGACGTGTTACATAGCGATTTTGAAGCTGTTCTTGGCACACTGATTTTTGACTACGGATAACCCCGTTTTTCTGATCAAAATATAGGACTCACGGTTGGTGTGACCGGTAGACAGGGGATTTTTACCTCTCCTAGGCACCTGCTCCCACCTCTAGTATTTATTCAGGGGTCCGTTTCTGCCTAACTCTCTAGTTTGTATTACTTATAGGAGTTATAAGATTGATCATTGTTCTTTATCTGGGCCCCAGTGGCCGAGTGGTTAGAGCATCGCTCTCCAAATCACACGGCCTCTCACCTCTGTCGGGGCAGGTTCGAATCCCGTCCGTGCCGGTAATAAAGTGAGAAAGTTTCGTAGTTTACTTTCGGAAGGTCGGTTGTCTCTTCCCAGGCACACTGTATCTGGCTTCTCTCTTCCACCAATAAAAACTGGACGCCACCAGATAACTGAAAAATTGTTAAGTGTGGTGGAAAACATCAATCAATCAATCTTTATCTTCCCTTTTCACGGAAATATTTTGTAAATGACAGTACACGTATTATTTTTAGAAAATCATGCGCGAGGCAATGCTAAATCTTGGATACCATAGAAAGTGATTATCAAGGATACCTTATTATTGA
Organism: Ostrea edulis; assembly: GCF_947568905.1. Taxonomy (NCBI): domain Eukaryota; kingdom Metazoa; phylum Mollusca; class Bivalvia; order Ostreida; family Ostreidae; genus Ostrea; species Ostrea edulis. Next base: position 18,169,635 of record NC_079170.1, on the reverse strand, counting down.
AAGCCAAACTTACTTTACTGTGTAGATTTCGTTGCTACGATTTAAAATCTTCTAATGTTTGAAATCATGATATGTTATACAAATAGTATGATGTTAATCACATTTCGTATTCAATCGAAACTAGACCGAAATAGAGAGCAAACACAATCTGCAATTGCGAAGGAAACACAGTTTAGTTGTTAGTTTGATTTAGAATTTGGTATGATTTTAATGTCAATCTGTTCCTGGTGTAGATAATAAACACATTTACATTTTCGATCGTATTTTAAGGGATACGTTGTGGTCCGATAATACAAAAAAATGTTTAATGGGTTCTCATGAAAATTAAATATTTTGACAAAACTTTCATTTGATGTATAATAAAACAAATACATACCTTTAACGGTAAGAAGGATCAAGGGTTGCTATTGTACGCCTGTATATCTCCAGCCAAACTAGATACTGACTGTACACACACCTGATAATACATAAAATTTTGTTTAAATCATCTATATAATTAAACCGGAGTGATAATATAAAAATAAATCTGACGTAAAGCAATAAAAATGGCAATCAATAGTCTAGTATTTATTGATGTGTTATAGATATGGAGGGTGATCAAACGTTTGTTCCGCATTGAAAGTGTAGCATGACCTCTTGTGTTTTTAAAAAAAATCTTACAGCGAATTTTGACAAATTTTTATCAGTCAAAAAGTATTTGATAAGCAACTACAGCAGTACATGAGTTTCATAACAATGAAAATGAAAATAGTGTTCCAAATTCATGAGAATGACTTGCATGAGAGTCGCTTTAAGTCATAATCAGGAAGGGATTACTAGTAATATGAATACACCTTTCGTAAGATGAATATGACTTCAATATTGAAGATCTGATACATTGTCCAGGCAATAATATCGAGTGCATGGTGAAGGAAACGATCGCTAGGATCTGTCACGATCGAAAATGGAACTCGAATCTCCCACACACTAAACAAGGTGGTTGAGCTTCTTCGAATGAACCCCAGTAGACGCAGATACGGCGAACGTGTTTGGGAGTCTATATTATCAATTTCATTGAATAAAGCAACAGAAATGCTACGGTAAAAAGATATATAGGTATATATGTTTGTTTCACCATCCCCTCACACGTCCGAAACTTTTGAGACCATTTGGGTTTCATTTCCCACAATCTAACAGCGTATTCCGTGTGTGATGTACTCGTCGTTCGGAGAGAATGTACAGACGAACACGAACGGAGATATTATACACACGAATACGAACCGAGAGATTCCAAAGACGAACACGAACAGAGAGATTCTACTGACGAACACTCGTCTCAAGAAAAAAGGTTCCGATATCAATCGGATTTTCTTTGCTGTAAACCTCTCATTGGGATATGCCCTTAAATAACACACAACTAATAAAAGTTATAAGAAATCACTGATTGTAGTGTGAAGTAGCTATCACATTTAATGCATAGTATATACTGTCTTTACGGAGCATTTTCTATAGTAAGGACTTCTGCCACCCGCTGATTGATTCGGTGGGGTATAACAAGAAGCCGTATCACCCTCTCGCGTCATAGACGGACGACCAAGCATTGCAGTATGGTCTCGACCAGGTGGGCGAAAAATGATTTTTCAAATATGTTTAATGAACTTCCTTAAGATGAAACATCGTGTAAATTGTATTTTGGCGTCGTTCGGGATGAATCTACAGACGAACACGAACGGCGAGATTTCACAGAGACCACGAACGGCGATTTTCTACAGACGAACACTCGTCTCAAGAAAAAAGGGTCCGATCCCAAACGGATTTTCTTTCCTATGAACCGTTCAATGGGATATGCCCTTAAATAGCACACAACTAATAAAAGTCATAAGAAAAAATAACAAACACCACGGAGTCTACCTCCGCGGTGGCTTAGAGGTTAGAACGTTCGCCCCGCATGCGGAAGGCCGGGGTTCGAATCCTGGCCGCGACAGACCTAAGTCGTTAAAACAGCTAGTGACACTTTTATCGCCAAACGCTCAGCATCAGATGTGAATATCACGGGTTCTCGGAGATGACCTTAAAAACGGATATACTGTGTCACAGTAGGTGTGGTACGCTAAAGAAGCCTCACTGCTCAATGGCCGTAAGTGCCGTGCAAAGGCCTAAATTTGAAGTCCTTCACTGGTCTTGGTGACATCTCGATATGAGTGAAAAGCTTTCGAAAGAGACGTTAAACAAGATACAATCAATCAATCGATATCTGCTTCATATTTAGGTATTTCAATAATCATAGTTGTTGACTGCAAACTAACATGATATGTGTTAGATCAAACAGTCCTCAACATATGTACTCTTTGATCAATATTTAATTGATATGTACATGTACAGAGGCCGTAGGTCATGTGTCTTTTACGTTTTGATACATCATCTACATATTAAGGATCTCCGTTGTTAAATGCGTAGCTATTATTTACATGTTTTAAATACTAGTAACTAGTATAATTTGTTTTTAAAAGATCTTATTGTCAGATCTGAAGGAAGTTCGCTCCTCAGCTTTTGAGCACAATGAGCAGAATGCTATAATTGCAGATAATGGTTAATAGATATTCTATTCGTTCATGTATATTATATCTTAGCCACTTAACCCTATCCAGTTCAAAAGTTTTATGTCGAGACCAATTTTGAAAGGGTTTTGAAAGAACTGTATTTTGTGGAGAATAAAATATTTAATTCAAAAAGATCTAAATTTGCACAAGTTTAGTTTTTGTTCAATCCAACGTATCGTCAAAGATTATACCCCTTGGCGCATACAAACTCTATGTACCAGCGTCTGTATTCTTATCAAACACGCTGGTGACGAAGCTTCCATTTGATATTCGCATTCCAGAACACGTTTACAGTTAAACAGTGTTTATTTCATAATTTAGTATATCAGTGTATCAATTTGTTAACGATGTAAATTATTAAATTTTTTTGTTTATTATGTAATATTGGTTATGCAATATATGTTTCTTGATAAAGACGCGGAGTACGTCGAAAATTTGACTTTCAAATAACCATGCCGTGGCCTCTCCAGTGCTTCTATAAATTTCTTCTAGGTCTTGTATCGTTTTAGATCCGACACTTTAAGAGAATAGGATGTAGTTGTCTACTCTTATAAACACAATAGTACATACATGCATACATACATACATACATACATACATACATACATACAGTGTACAGTGTATATACTAATTTGGTACGCAAGAGATTGTTCTGCGTATGGTCTGTTTTTAAATCGCGACAGGCTACTGGCAAACAAGTTCATCGTGCAAGGGTTTCAACAGTTTCGTTTAAAGTTAGCATTTCGCAAATTCTATGATCGTTATAACGATCTAATTTGCAAATACAACCTATCATTGGGTCAAACGCTGTCTGACGTGTTTCAAAGCGATTGTTAAGCCGTTCTTGGCACACTGCTTTTTGACTACGGATAACCCCGTTTATCTTATCAAAATATAGGACTCACGGTTGGTGTGACAGGTAGACAGGGGATTTTTACCTCTCCTAGGCACCTAATCCCACCTCTAGTATTTATTCAGGGGTCCGTTTCTGCCTAAATCTCCAGTTTGTATTACTTATAGGAGTTATAAGATTGATCATTGTTCTTTATCTGGGCCCCAGTGGCCGAGTGGTTAGAGCATCACTCTCCAAATCACACGGCCTCTCACCTCTGTCGGGGCAGGTTCGAATCCCGTTCGTGCCGGTAATAAAGTGAGAAAGTTTCGTAGTTTACTTTCGGAAGGTCGGTGGTCTCTTCCCAGGTACACTGTATCTGGCTTCTCTTTTCCACCAATAAAAACTGGACGCCACCAGATAACTGAAAAATTGTTAAGTGTGGCGGAAAACATCAATCAATCAATCAATCTTTATCTTCCCTTTTCACGGAAATATTTTGTAAATGACAGTACAGATATTATTTTTAGAAAATCATGCGCGAGGCAATGCTAAATCTTGGATACCATAGAAAGTGATTATCAAGGATACCTTATTATTGAAAGCCAAACTTACTTTACTGTGTAGATTTCGTTGTTACGATATAAAATCTTCTAATGTTTGAAATCATGATATGTTATACAAATAGTATGATGTTAATCACATTTCGTATTCAATCGAAACTAGACCGAAATAGAAAGCAAACACAATCTGCAATTGCGAAGGAAACACAGTTTAGTTGTTAGTTTGATTTAGAATTTGATACGATTTTAATGTCAATCTGTTCCTGGTGTAGATAATAAATACATTTACTTTTTCGATCGTATTTTAAGGGATACGTTGTGGTCCGATAATACAAAAAAATGTTTAACGGGTTCTCATGAAAATTAAATATTTTGACAAAACTTTCATTTGATGTATAATAAAACAAATACACACCTTTAACGGTAAGAAGGATCAAGGATTGCTATTGTACGCCTGTATATCTCCAGCCAAACTAGATACTGACTTACACACCCTGATAATAGATAATAGTTTATTATCTATGTAAATTATCTATATAATTAAACCGGAGTGACAATATAAAAATAAATCTGACGTAAAGCAATAAAAATGGTAATCAATAGTCTAGTATTTATTGATGTGTTATAGATATGGAGGGTGATCAAACGTTTGTTCCGCATTGAAAGTGTAGCATGACTTCTTGTGTTTTAAAAAAAAAAATCTTACAGCGAACTTTGACAAATTTTTATCAGTCAAAAAATATTTGATAAGCAACTGCAGCAGTACATGAGTTTCATAACAATGAAAATGAAAATAGTGTTTCAAATTCATGAGAATGACTTGCATGATAGTCGCTTTAAGTCATAATCATCAAGGGATTACTAGTATTATGAATACACCTTTCGTAAGATGAATATGACTTCAATATTGAAGATCTGATACATTGTCCAGGCAATAATATCGAGTGCATGGTGAAGGAAACGATCGCTAGGATCTGCCACGATCGGAAATGGAACTCGAATCTCCCACACACTAAACAAGGTGGTTGAGCTTCTTCGAATGAACCGCAGTAGACGCAGACACGGCGAACGTGTTTGGGAGTCTATATTATCAATTTCATTGAATAAAGCAACAGAAATGCTACGGTAAAAAGATATATAGGTATATATGTTTGTTTCACCATCCCCTCACACGTCCGAAACTTTTGAGACCATTTGGGTTTCATTTCCCACAATCTAACAGCGTATTCCGTGTGTGATGTACTCGTCGTTCGGAGAGAATGTACAGACGAACACGAACGGAGATATTATACACACGAATACGAACCGAGAGATTCCAAAGACGAACACGAACAGAGAGATTCTACTGACGAACACTCGTCTCAAGAAAAAAGGTTCCGATCTCAATCGGATTTTCTTTGCTGTAAACCTCTCATTGGGATATGCCCTTAAATAACACACAACCAATAAAAGTCATAAGAAAAAATAACAAACACCACGGAGTCTACCTCTGCGGTGACTTAGAGGTTAGAACGTTCGCCCCGCATGCGGAAGGCCGGGGTTCGAATCCTGGCCGCGACAGACCTAAGTCGTTAAAACAGCTAGTGACAGTTTCATCGCCAAACGCTCAGCATCAGATGTGAATATCACGGGTTCTCGGAGATGACCTTAAAAACGGATATACTGTGTCACAGTAGGTGTGGTACGCCAAAGAAGCCTCACTGCTCAATGGCCGTAAGTGCTGTGCAAAGGCCTAAATCTGAAGTCCTTCACTGGTCTTGGTGACATCTCGATATGTGTGAAAAGTTTTCGAAAGAGACGTTAAAATAGATACAATCAATCAATCGATATCTGCTTCATATTTAGGTATTTCAATAATCATAGTTGTTGACTGCAAACTAACATGATATGTTTAAGATCAAACAGTCCTCAACATACGTACTCTTTGATCAATATTTAATTGATATGTACATGTACAGAGGCCGTAGGTCATGTGTCTTTTACGTTTTGATACATCATCTACATATTAAAGATCTCCGTTGTTAAATGCGTAGCTATTATTTACATGTTTTAAATACTAGTAACTAGTATAATTTGTTTTTAAAAGATCTTATTGTCAGATCTGAAGGAAGTTCGCTCCTCAGCTTTTGAGCACAATGAGCAGAATGCTATAATTACAGATAATGGTTAATAGATATTCTATTCGTTCATGTATATTATATCTTAGCCACTTAACCCTATCCAGTTCAAAAGTTTTATGTCGAGACCAATTTTGAAAGGGTTTTGAAAGAACTGTATTTTGTGGAGAATAAAATATTTAATTCAAAAAGATCTAAATTTGCACAAGTTTAGATTTTGTTCAATCCAACGTATCGTCAAAGATTATACCCCTTGGCGTATACAAACTCTATGTACCAGCGTCTGTATTCTTATCAAACACGCTGGTGACGAAGCTTCCATTTGATATTCGCATTCCAGAACACGTTTACAGTTAAACAGTGTTTATTTCATAATTTAGTATATCAGTGTATCAATTTGTTAACGATGTAAATTATGGTGAAGGAAAGGATAGCTAGGATCTGTCACGATCGGAAATGGAACTCGAATCTCCCACACACCAAACATGGTGGCTGAGCGTCTTCCAATGAACCCCAGTAGACGCAGACACGGCGAATGTATTGGGAGTCTATATTATCAATTTCATTGAATGATAATGTAATATAAATGCTACGGTAAAAAGATGTACATGTATAAGTATATATGTTTGTTTTACAATTGCCTCACACGTCAGAAATTTCCCACAACCTAACAGCGTTTTCCTTGTGTTCCGTACTCGTCGTTCGGAGAGAGTCTACAGATGAATACGAACGGCGAGATTCTACAGACGAATACGAACGGCGAGATTTTACAGACGAATACGAACGGAGAGAGTCTACAGACGAAAACAAACGGCGAAATTCTACAGATGAAAACGAACTGCGAGAGTCTACAGACGAATACGAACAGCATGATTCTGCATACGAATACGAACGGCGAGAGTCTACAGACGAATACGAACGGCGAGATTCTACAGACACATATGAACGGCGAGATTCCACAGACGAATACGAATGGAGAGATTCTATAGACGAATACAAACGTAGAGATTCTAGAGACGAATGCGAACGTAGATATTCTACAGACGAATATGAAGGGAGAGATTCTACAGACGAATACGAACGGAGAGATTCTACAGACGAACACGAACGCAGAAATTCTACAGACGAATACGAACGGAGAGTTTCTAAAGACGAAAACGAACGGAGATTTCCGATCTCAATCGGATATTCTTTGCTATAAACCTCTCATTGGGATATGGCCTTAAATAACACACAACTAATAAAAGTTATAAGGAATCACAGAGTGGAGTTTGAAGCAGCTATCATATTTAATGCATAGTATATGCTGTATCTACGGAATCTTCTCTATTGTATGTATTTCGGCTCCCGCCGGCTCGATTGATTCGGTGGGTTATAACAAGAAGCTTTCTTAGCCCCTCGCGTTAGAGACAGACGACCAAGCATTGCAGTATCGTCTCGACAAGGTGGGCGAAAACTGATTTTTTATATGTTGAATGAACTTCCTTAAGATGAAACATTGTGTAAATTGTATTTTGGCAATTCTATGGTTTTAATTTTAATTGTTGGTGTCGTTTACATCTTAGAATGGAAATGCATTGATGTTGGAACATGATGACAATACGCATTCTCATTAATATGTCGATGTATCCTGGTGAACTAAAAAACAACAACAATCACCATGGAGTCTTCCATATCTACTCACCGCCGCGGTGGCCTAGAGGTTAGAGCATTCGTACCGCATGCAGAAGGCCGGGATTCGAATCTCGGCCGCGACAGACCTAAGTCGTTAAAACAAATAGGGACAGTTTCATCGTTAAACGCTTGGCATTAGGTGTAGCTGTAGAACTGTAGCTCTGTGAGAAAAAAATATTGTGACGGATAGAGAGCTACAGATCTACTCCCAATAAAAACCTTCGATTTACAGCGCACAAAAAGCTGCGCCCGGTTGAGGCCTGATATCGTTGTATTCTTGTGTTGCTGTCACATAAATTTAATATAAAAAATTCTTAACATAGTTTCCTACTATACTTGTGTCCAAATATACCTTCAAATATTCAACCGTGCGCAGCTTTTCGTGCGCCGTAAATCGGAAGTTTTTATAGGGGTGGATCTGTAGCTCTCTGTCCGTCAAAATATTTTTTTCAGAGTGCTACAGTTCTGCAGCTACATTAGGTGTGAATATCACGGGTCTTCGGAGATGACCTTAAAAATGTATATGCGGTGTCACAGTAGGTGTGGCACGCTAAAGAACCCTCACTGCTCAAGTGCCGAGCAAATGCCTAAATTTGAAACCCTTTCAACGGTCTTGGTGACGTCACCATATGAGTGAAAATTTTCGAAAGAGACGTTAAACAAGATACAATCAATCAATCGATATCTGCTTCATATTTAAGTAATTTAATAATCATAGATGTTCACTGCAAACTAACATCATATGTTCAAGATCAAACAGGCCTCAACATACCTACTCTTTGATACGTTTTTATTGATATACATGTACAGAGGCCGCAGGCCATGTGTCATTTACGTTTTGTTCGATCATGTAAATATCAAGGTCCTCCGTTAAATGCTTAGCTATTATTTGCATGCTTTGAGTACTATAAACTGGTATTTGTTTTTAAAACACCTTATTGTCAGATCTGAAGGAAGTTTGCTCCTCAGCGTTTGAGCAGCACAGCTGCACACAATGCTATAATTGCAGATAATGGTTAATACATATTCTATTGGTTCATATATATTATATCTTTACTACTTAACCCCATCCAGATCAAAAGTTTTCTGTCGAGTCCAATTTTGAAAGGGTTTTGAAAGAATTGTATTTTGTGGGAGATAAAATATTTAATCCAAAAAGATCTATATTTACACAAGTTTACAGTTTTTTAATCCAACGTATGGTCAATAATCTTACCCCTAGGCGTATACAAACTCAATGTACCAGCGTCTTTATTCTTATCAAACACTCTTGTGACGAAGCAGCCATTTGATATTCGCATCCCAGTACACGTTTACAGTTAGACAGTGTTTATTTCACAATTGAGTATATCAGTGTATCATTTTGTTAAGAAAGTAAATCATTAAAATTTGTTGTTTATTATGTAATATTGGTTATGCAATAGATGTTTCTTGATAAAGACGCGGAATACGTCGAAAATTTGACGTTCAAATAACCATGCCGTGGCCTCTCCAGTGCTTCTATAAATTTCTTCTAGGTCTTGTATCGTTTTAGATCCGACACCTTAAGAGAATAGGATGTAGTTGTCTACTCTTATATACACAATAATGTATATACATACAGTCTATATACTGATTCAGTATGCAAGAGATTGTTCTGTGTGTGGTCTGTTTTTAAATCGTGGCAGGCTACTGGCAAACAAGTTCATCGTGCAAGGGTTTCAACAGTTTCGTTTAAAGTTAGCATTTCGCAAATTCTATGATCGTTATAACGATCTAATTTGCAAATACAACCTATCATTGGGTCAAACGCTGTCTGACGTGTTTCAAAGCGATTGTTAAGCCGTTCTTGGCACACTGCTTTTTGACTACGGATAACCCCGTTTACCTCATTAAAAAATATAGGACTAAGGGTCGGTGTGACCGGTAGACAGCGGATTTTTACCTCTCCTAGGCACCTGATCCCACTTCCAGTATATATTCAGGGACCTGTTTCTGCCCAACTCTCTAGTTTGTATTACTTATACGAGTTATAAGATTGATCATTCTTCTTTATATGGGGCTCAGTAGCTGAGTGGTTAGAGCATCGCGCTGAAAATCGCACGGCCTCTCACCTCTGTCGTCGCAGGTTCGAATCCCGCTCGTGCCGATAATTAAGTAAGAAAGTTTCGTAGTTTATTTTCGGAAGGTCGGTTGTCTCTTCCCAGGTACACTGTATCTGGGTTTTTTCTTCCACCAATAAAAACTTGCAATTGGGGCCGTCAGATAACTGAAAAATTGTTAAGTGTGGCGGAAAACATCAATCAATCAATTTTTATCTTCCCTTTTCACTGAAATATTTTGTAAATGACAGTACACGTATTGTTTTTAGAAAATCATGCGCGAGGAATGCTAAATCTTGGATACCATAGAAAGTGATCATCAAGGATACCTTATTATTGAAAGCCAAACTTACTTTACTGTGTAGATTTCGTTGTTACGATATAAAATCTTCTAATGTTTGATATCATGATATGTTATACAAATAGTATATTGTAAATCACATGTCATATTCAATCGAAACTAGACCGAAATGGAAAGCAAACACTATCTGCATCTGCGAAGGAAACACAATTTAGTTGTTGGTTTAATTTACTATTTGAGATGATTTTGATATCAATGTATTCCTGGTGTAGATAATTTTCAATCGTATTTTAAGGGATACGTAGTGGTCCGATAATGCAAAAAAATGTTTAATGGGTTCTCATGAAAATTAAATATTTTGACAAAAATTCTATTTGACGTATAATAAAACTAATACATACCAGTCACGGTAAAAAAGGATCAAGGGTTGCTATTGTACGCCTGTATATCTCCAGCCAAACTAGATACTCACTGCACACACACCTGATAATACATAATACTCTGTTTAAATCATCTATATAATTAAACAGGAGCAATAATATAGAAATAAATCTGACGTAAGACATAAAAATGGTAAACAATAGTCTAGTATTTATTGATGTGTTATAGATATGGAGGGTGATAAAACGTTTGTTCCGCATTGAAAGTGTAGAATGACCTCTTGTTTGTTTGTTTTTTTCCAAAAAATCTTACAGCGAACTTTGACTAATTTTTATCATTAAAAAATAATTGATAAGCAACTACAGCAGTATATGAGTTTCATAACAATGACAATTGGAAATAGTGTTTCAAATTCATTTGAATGACTTGCATGATAGTCGCTTTAAGTCATAATCAGGAAGGGATTACTAGTATTATGAAAACACCTTCCGTAACATAAGCATGACTTCAATATTGAAGGTCTAATTGACCAGGCAATAATATCGAATGCATGGTGAAGGAAACGATCGCTAGGACTGTCACGATCTGAAATGGAACTCGAATCTCCCACACACTAAACAAGGTGATTGAACTTCTTCCAATCAACCCGAGTAGACGCAGACACGGCGAATGTGTTGGGAGTCTATATTATCAATTTCATTGAAGAATAAAGCAATATAAATACTACGGTAAAAGATATATATAAGTATATATGTTTGTTTCACAATTTGCTCACAGGTCAGAAACTTTTGAGACCATTTTGGTTTCATTTCCCACAATCTAACAGCATATTCCTCGTGTTATGTACTCGTCGTTCGGGGTGAATCTACAGATGAACACGAACGGCGAGATTTTACAGACGAACACGAACAGAGAGATTCTACTGACGAACACTCGTCTCAAGATAAAAGGATCCGATCTCAATCGGATTTTCTTTCCTATAATCCTGTCAATGGGATAAGCCCTTAAATAACACACAGACGTTATAAGAAAAAATGACAAACACCACGGAGTCTACCTCCGCGGTGGCCTAGAGATTAGAGCTCACGGCGGGTGTTACCAGTCGACAGCGGACGATTACTCCTCCTGGGCACCTTATTCCACTCTGGTGTGTTGAGGGTTCATGTTTGTCCAACTCTCTGTTTTGTATTGCTTATAGGAGTTATGAGATTGATCACTATTCGTTATCTTCATCTTTCGTATGGAAGACGAAGATAACAAACAGTGATACCAGATCAAGTACAGATCAGCCATGAACTATTCAATATCACTCTGAACAATTTCAGTAGAATGGCGTATCAATATCGTAGCCTGTATATATCATATACCTAGTAGTGTATCAGCCCTGATACACCTATCTTGGCTAGGGGAGACAGCTGCAAGTAGGTAGGGCTGTCTCGCCCTAAGGGCCGAGATATCTCTGTCTCGGCCCGTTGTCAAGGGGCTGTCTCGCCCTCAAATTTCAAATGGCTATTTCTTCTTTAATCTTTTGAAATCTAACATAACTACATGAAAAAATGATGTTAGACACAATTTTTTTTTTCAAATATAATACTTTCTTCCACGACAAAATTTAATTTAAGCAGAAAAATTAAATGAAAACGTTTTAAAAAACAGCGCTAAATTGTAGCGAGTATCTAAGTAAAGGGGGGTAACCCAAGTAACAATTGTTTATTTAGAACAATAACACGTTTAATTTCATTTATAAACAATCAACGTTCTAGGCGACAGAAAACAGTAGGAGGATTATGGAGTGTGATACTAAAGCATTATTAGAAATTCCCGGTCCTAATGGAGATCAAATGTTAATTTACGGTAATTTTGATGTAGAAAATTAAAACGATTTCTGAAATCTGAAATCCCAAGGACTTGGCAATAAAACGAGAAAAGCAGAACCAATATCTTCCGACGTTTTTCAACGAGTTATAGATCCTAAACAGATGGGAAACGGTAAAAAAAAAAACTTAATTCAGTATAAGGTAACATTCCCTAAGCAAATTGAAATAAATATCAGCATCAGATCTGTAAACATCCCCGTTCATACGATGACGCCACGTAAACAAAGTTCTACAACTCTTACAAATTATATGAAATAATGAAAACGGGCGAGTTTGGTAAATCCGAAAAAAGAAATAGAAATAATTCACTTATTTCCAATTTTAGTATTCATTAGCAAGCCCCTAGGAGCTGCTTAATAGTATATACATGTACATGAACAGCACAGCGATAGATATGACGAGTTTCTCAGCCAAGCAGTTCAGAAACGTTCAGATTCTAGACCACATGAGGGGATGTCCATGATTAATCATCCAATTATTGTGACCAGCAGTGGAATAAAGCTACAAAACCCAGAATTTAGCATGTTTCATAATGCCAATAGTACTGGAAACATAACCATTAAAGTAAACTCACTGAAGGAATAAAATAGTCAAATATCGTTGTACAGTATACCATGTACAGTGGAGCCTCGGTAATCCGGACGCCATTAATCCGGACGCTTCACCTTCCGGACGATTTTTTTAGGGAACGGAATTTTTATACATTATTTTGCATCATTAATCCGGAAATTCGCGTTCCGGATCCGAACGGTCATATTTTACTACAAAACGTTATAATGCATTGAAAATTGTATCGTTAATCCGGACGGTAATTTTGTTGAGGGAAGGTCTGTGTCGGACAATTTTAGCAAGGCGTAAATTATAAAGAAAACAAGCCAAACTGTCTAATTGAAGCGATTACCTGTACCCTGTGAACACCTCCCTATAATTAGGTGGTGTGCGATGATATGTCAATTAGATAGCACGTGCCGATCGAAACATTGTATTGCCAATTTTCTCACATAAGAGTTTTATTGTGTGTAGTGTTGAATTTTGTAAATAAATCTGTAGCATATTATTTTATAGTCTTGATCAATAGCCTAATAGAATTAATAAATTAAACATTATGCCGTAATGATTGATTATCGGCTGATGTAAATCTAAACAGTGTAGATTATACTTCTAGATTCTGGATTTTATACTGTTGATTGGCGTGAAATATACATGAATGTTCAAGCACATGTACATGTAGTAAGTTTCTAACGTTTAGAATGCCACGCATGTAGAATGTACCTGTGTACGATTGATTCTTGTTACGATGTTGTATAAGAGCTTTATTGCTTTCGAATTTTTAAACTCTGGGTAGAAGTGAGAAAATTACCATTTTAAGGAAAATGACAATTAAATTTTGTATGTACCCGTAATGTTAATTTCACCTGAGATTTGTTCCGTTATTATCGCATCATGAAAATAATAGGTGCGCGTGACTAGATCAAAGCAGTAGTAGGTCTTGATATTACGAGCTTAAATGAGTTTGTTCTACCGACACTGTCTTGGATAATTATAGAACAAGAAATATAAACTCTGGCAGATTGAATTTTGGTTAAAGAATGTTGTCAACTGACATGATAATCACCAAATTCTTATATCAACTTTGAACGATTAAGATTGTTTTAACAGACCGCCGAACCCGTGAATCGTGACAGGTGAAAATTACCGGCCTCTTTAAGGAGTAAAAGTGTGATGAAATGTTTGAAGTTTAAATGATTATGTTAGATACTAATGATTTATTTACTTATAGTTTCATAAAGTGCTTCATTATTTGTTTTAGTGCATACGGTACACAGTTTTGTATATTTATTTGTAGGGCTCATATATATGCACAATGTAAGCACAGGCAAATACACCGAACACGTACATTAAAGTTTAGTGCTTTGAAATACATGTAAATGTTAACATTATCATAATTTATTTACTAATGCAAATGGTCAAATCCAATTATAGAATGTGTTTAATTCACTATGCATCAATAAAGTAGGCATATATTGGTTACTTGTGTAAAGATAGAAAATATGCGATTCAATTATCCGGACGCTTCATTTATCCGGACGATTTTGCTGGGAACCAAAGCGTCCGGATTAACGAGGTTCCACTGTATTTATGTTTGGGTCAATACCCCCACCCCTTTTAAAAAAAATGTTTATCAACTTGTTGTGTTTTAGGTATATGATATAAACAATATCACACTCTAATGTTGATCTCGGACCTGGGATTGCCCCTCGAGTGATCTCGGGGCCAATCCCAGGTCCGAGATCAACATTAGAGTATGATATTCTATATATATCGTCTTTCTAATAAAATATAACAATCTATCCTTAATACGAGTCTATTCTGCTGCGTTAGATTGTAAAGAGCATTTATTACAGTTATGCGGCAGTCGATTTTCATGTTTACGGATTTTTAGCTATTTGGTGGGGATGTATTTCATCGGCAGATTATCATTTGAAAAGTTGTTGAACTATTTTTAGACAGTAAAAGGTCGGGATTGTAAATTAGAGAACAGGATTCACGTATCCAACAAGGAAGTTGCATAAAAACGAGGATTGCTTTTGACAAGCCTTTTGTTCCGGTAGCTTTAACCGGCGTGTCCTTGGATTTGGGATTTGACCTACTATTGAAAAACTTCAACATTTGCCATAACGTTTTTAACACTCACCTCTGGGACTTTCATATTTTACATGGATATTCCTTGTGAGAAGACCTTGCTTTTGGTATAAAGATACATTGATCGCATACAGGGGAATCAGTGTTTCACAAACTCATCTTGTTCAAAGATGAAATTTGAACAATAGAATATAGTACACAAAAGCATAATGAATTAGAAATATTTCAACGTTCGCATATAGCAAATAAATGTACACTCTAGAATGAAGTTTGTTAAATTTTAGACATCCTTAGAAAAGGATACTTTAGATCTATCCAACAGCGTGGTATTACCCAAGCTGATTTACATCGATAACTAACACGCCCGACATAACGTAGACAGACAGACAAGATAAAAGAAGTATCACCCACTACAGTGGCAGGGGCATGCAAACCTTCAAAGCCACACAATTTGGGAACATGTACATTTGCATATGCTTTAGTGTGGTCCTGCTTCTCTTACTCGCTAAATGGCGTTTTCGAGAATGAACTTCTTATAGTCTTTAACCATCGTACATGTAGTGTTGAGTTGATCATATTAGCTCAAGAGTTACAAATTTACAACCACATCAAACATCATATACCTGTTTGGAATATAATCTGACATTTACCAAAGTGGTTTTTCTGATAATCAATCTGAAGAATGAAACAAACAGTAGTCACTTGATTCACAACATTTAGTAAATTTGAAATCGTAAAACTTCTCAAATCAAAAACCTCAAAACGTATGACTATGACCTCAACACATTACACGACCATTCCTCTCGATGAATTAAAGACTATACTTTTTGACATCATAAGCAGTTGCTTCTTCAACAAAAATGGAAAAAGAAAATATAAATACTTAGTGATCAATCATTCAAACAAATACTTTGTTAACCATCACTCTCATTCCACGCACAGGTACTCTGATATTGAAATAATATTTTGAATTTTCTCATATCTCGTTTCTCGGATCATTGTAGGAAGGTGACGATAACGAACAGTTATCAATCTCGTAACTCATGTAAGCAATAAAAATGGAATTTGGGCAAACACGGACTCCTGGACACACCAGAGGAGGAAGCAGGTGCCCAGGAGGAATAAGCATTCCCTGTCGACCGGTCACACCCGCAGCGAGCCCTACATCCTGATCAGGTAAACGGAGTTAACCGTAGTCAAAATCAGTGTGCCAAGAACGGCCTAACATTCGGTATTTAAACAAGTCACACAACATTTGACCCAGTGATAAGTTGTATTAGCAAAGTAGATCGTTATAACGAACATGGAATTTGGGAAATGCTGTCTTTAAACGAGACTGTTAAAACCCCTGCACCATCGACTTGTTTGTCAATAAACTGCCTCGATTTAAAAACTGATCACACCCAGAGCAAGCTTTTGCGTAACGAATCATAAACACCATGTAAAGGTGATAATGGATTATATTGCTGAATAAATAAATGTAAGAAATTGTGATTTATTGTATTGAAAAAATGTTTGCCTAGTTTGCAACGTCAAAAGTCTACTGATTAATGCCGCACATATACCTTGAACGTCACTATTCATCATTAATCAGGACTTGAAAACGAGTTTCAACTTCTACTTTTCAAATACTTAGCCCTTTATCAAGTGGATATTACTCATACGATGAATTATTTGTATCATAGAGTTCTTATGGCGTGTGATGAAATATGCATAGAAACTGGATCAGGGTGACATAATTGTAAAAATTAATGGAAGTGGCACAGGATTTGCTAAATTCTTCAAAATTTGAAAACAGTGAATTTATATGTTAAATGATACATTACGATCATGGAAACATACCTGTCATTTTCATTATTTAGCCTAGTTATCGCTTCGAAAAAAGTAAAACATCCTGCCGCTCGGTGTTGCAAACAACCTCTGATCATATTTTGCATCGATTGTTATAACAATACCTTGATATAGCGCAGCAGAATTTACTAACAAAAGGCAATTAAGATTTATTTACAATTAAGAATTGAAAGAAATCTGTAACAATAGCGAAATACTAAATTACGGTGGTTGAACAATAAATGTGAAACGTTAGTGCCGAACTGAACATACACATACAAAAATAGTAATTCCAAAATTCTAGTTCCTTGTTTTGAAATAATCAAAAAAAAGCCCAGACCTTTTTTATCAAAAAAAAAATCCACAGTGTATTTATAATAAGAATAAATTTTCTAGTACAATCTTGATAGACAATGATGCAACTATTGCGTAATCTTTCTACTAAAGACGTAAACATGAGGTCTAGAACAATCTAGGTCATAGGTGTCAATCGAGTGCAAGTAGTATACAAACACGATCGTAAAATATTCTCAATGATCAAGAAAACAAAAATACATTGAAAAAACAACAACCCACACTAGGCGTCATGAACTGAAATAGCTTTTCTTAAAACTCAAAGTGAAAACCGTTTATTGAACGCTCCCCTGTCATAACTGATCATGTCATACTTTATAAATCTTTCTGAGTGTTAGAAAACCCGATAGTTCAATTTGGGAAACGAATACACTAAAATATGTTTTCTCATATTTAACCACCTCTGTTATATCCAGGGGTCCGTGTTTGCGCAACTCACTATTTCGTATTGCTTATAGGAGTTACGATATTGATCACTGTTCATTATCTTCACCTTTCATTTACCCCTTTATGTAGTGGATCAGCTTTCCAACTCAATGCACCAAATGAACCCGGGATACGCTACATTCAACTGCGAACAAAACGATTCCATCACAAAAATACAGATGTAAGAAACACAGGCACAGAAAACAATGAAAAGTCCGAGACCCTCCATGTCACAAGAAACATAAAAATTCTCTGAATGACGATATATATGGTAGAAATTCATCGTCAACATTAAATATCCAAACAAAGACAGCAAGTCATCTATGACACATATTCAGATTAAAGGTGAAGATAACGAACAGTGATCAATCTCGTAACTCCTATAAGCAATACAAAATAGATAGTTGGGCAAAAAAGGACCCCTGGACACACCAGTGGTGGGTTCAGGTGCCGATGAGGAGTAAGCATCCCCTGTCGACCGGTCCCACCCACCGTGAGCCCTATATCCTGATCAGGTAAACATAGTCAAAATCAGTGTGCCAAGAACGGCTTAACAATCGATATGAAACACGTCAGACAGTAATTGACCCAATGGTAGGCTGTATTGACGAACTAGATCGTTATAACGACCATGGAAATTGCGAAATGCTGACTTCAATGGAGATTATTCAAACCTCTGTACCATCAACTTGTTTGTCAGTAGCTTGCCTCGATTTAAAAACTGACTATATGCAGAACTAGCTCTTCCGTATCGAATCAGTTGAGAGATATAAACACCATAGGCAGGTGATAATGGAATATTGCTACATAGATATGAGAAGCTGACAATGTATACGCTGAAATCACACCGTTTGTCATACAGTTGAGTTGTCAGTTTGCCGTTAATGTCTACTTTCAATAAAATTTCTAAGTATGAAGCAGAAGTGGACGACTCTGTGGTGTCTTTTATTTCGAGCTCACAGGGATATATCGAATTGGCATATGAATGGATATGTTGGATTGTGGTTGTTTGTCTTCTTTTTTTACCCACCCTTTTTTGATGGCAGGCAGCTGGCTGTTTATGGCATTTTTGTCTGTTTTGGAATTGTATAAGGTTTATGATACATGTATACTGTACAATTCTTATTCTAGTCTGGTTGACCCCCTTTTTTTGCAATGTACATTTTGTTGCATTGCCATTATGGTGCAGGGGGTCAGATTGGATTATATTTTACCTAAGATGTGTAATACTCTTTATTTAAGTCCCCCTTTTCTGACCTCCATTTATGTACTTGTTAACTATATTTCACTACTTTCAAAGTAAAACGTTCTAAAATGTAAATGCTTTTCACATTTAAAAATGATCTTTTATGAATTAAATAATGTGACATTCAATGTTCATTTTTATCTATATTTCGCAACGAACTAATTGTAGCGACGTAATGTTAACGTCACGGGCGTAGTTTGGGTGTAGGCAAGCAAATCAGAACACTGATTCAGTAGTCTGTTAGGATAAAATATGTGATAAAAAGAATCACCCATGATTTCTGGCTCGATATAACTATTATCCAACTCGTTGTGTATTTGGTATTATGGCCCTGAAATAACTCCGTGAAAAAGTTATAACCTTTTTAATGTTTAATGCCAGATTATTTCTCTAAGGAACAGTCAATAACTATGTTAAACATTGTTAGAACATAACTTGAAGGGGGTGTTGGTGACCAAACAATTTGAAATAGAGTCGTGTAACAAATTGTATTGCTTTTGAAAACTAAAGAAAACTTTTACCAATATATTTATTATATTTACCACTGAAATATCAACACATACATGATTTAATGCCTCTATAGATATATACAGTGTATTAAACTGATAAATATCACATGATGAAGTCAGTCTATCAGTCGGTGGTTGTGGACGTTTTACAGCCACACACCTAGCATTTTCCGGATGTCATTTGAGTAATTCTTCTAGGGTTGTTGACAACGGTATTGATTGAAACAACGACACATTGCATCCAACCGCGACATTTCATACAGTACATAAACGTTTCCATTTTCTTTTTCTTGTGGGTGTAAATCTGAAATATATCAAACATTTGTTCTATTCAAGAAAGTCCAAGCAATTTTGATAAATTAGAGAAAAATGTACAAGAACAGGGTGGGTCAAGGAAGCGTTGTGACCTATCGATATATTTGAATTCGTTATATAAAGACGTCAGTACTGTGCATATTAAATGAAAAATTACACATCTACTTACATTTCCGCAAATATGAGATAGATGAAGCAAATATGAATCTTCATTGTGCAATTTTAGAGATTAGAAAGCATAATGATAGGATCTTTTGTTGATTACACAGAACTATTTTTAAATGACAGTATTCATTATTTCTACAAAATCATGTGTGGGGCACGACTAAATCATGGATAACATATAACTCGATCACACGTACGGATACTTTAGAATTGAAAACCAAACTTCAGTTTACTTTGTAGATTACGTTATTAGGATGGACGATATAAAATCGCATAATGTTTGATATCACGATGTGTTATAGACATAGTATATTGTAAATTGCATGTCATATTGAATGGAAAGAAAATAATCTGAAATTGCCAAGGACTCAACATTTCAGTTGCTAGTTTGATTTACCTTTTAATGCAACTTCAATCTGAATCTCTTCCTAGCGTACATAATAAATCAATCTACTTTTTCGATCATATTTTGCAAAAGGATAGTTCAACAACAACGTAGTGATCCAGTAATACAAAGAAACGTATATCAAATTCTCATGAGAATCAGAGTACATATTTTGGGAAAATCTCATTTGATGAATATTTAAACACAACATACCTGTCACGGCAACAAGGGGGACCAATGAGTGATATTGTACGCTTGTTATTTCCAGTTAATGTAGATACTCTCTGAACAAACGCATGAGAATGTATGTACTTTGTTCAAATAATCTATAATTAAACAGGAGTCATGATATAAAAATAAATGTGACGTAAAATCATAGAATATACAATAGTCTAGCATTTAATGATGTGTTATGCATGGTGGGTGATAAAACCTTTGTTCTGCATCGAACGTATAGCAAACTCTCTCCCTCTTTTGTGTGCCTTTAATCCTAAAAGTGAACTCTGACTAATGTTTATCAGTTAAAACAATAAGAAACTACAGCAATACATGCGTTTCATAAAATACTGTTGTTAAGCCGTTCTTGGCACACTGATTTTGACTGCTGATAATCCCGTTTACTTGGAACAGGATATAGGGCTCATGGCGAGTGTGACTGGTCGACAGGGGGTGCTTACTCCTCCTAGGCACCTGATCCCACCTCTGTTGTGTCCAGGGGTCCGTGTTTGCCCAACTATTTATTTTGTATTGCTTGTAAAAGTTATGAGATTGATCACTGTTCGTTATCTTCAACTTTCATGAGAATGACTTGCATGATAATCACTGTTAGTAATTATAAGTAACATTGTTTTACGGATGCTCCTACCGTAAGGTGAGCCTGACTTCAATTCCTAAAGACTAATCTAATGATCAATTGCAAATAATGATACTAAATACATGGTGAAGGAAATCATTGCTACATTTACTGTAACGCGTGTATGTCATGGTCTGAAATGAAACTCGAATCAACCACACACTGAACAAGATGGTCGACCTTCTCTGAATGAACCCCAGTAGACGCACGCACGGCGAACGTGTTGAGCGAAACTATATTACCAATTATATAGACGTATAAAGCAATATGAATACTACGGCAAAAAGATATGTATAGATATATAAGTGTGTGGTTCACATACAATACGCAAGCACCTTGGCGAGATTCTACAGACGGAGACAAACGGCGAGATTCTACAGATAAACATGAAGGGCGAGATTCAATTTCAAAATATTAGTGTATATGTCCTACCATATCATATTTTCCTGGAGTTATTCCTCCTTAAAAGTCCGCAATACTAGTAGCATTCATATTTTCCAGAATGGGGATAGAGGTGAGTTATCATTCTAGTGTAGTGGCGCTACGTGTACTGGTCCAAGTGATAACTTCTGCATCATTGTAAACACCCTTGAAACAACAACGTTTTACTGTTTCTAGCTCAACATTGAGTCAAATAAGATCACAAAACAAAGCCAAGACTTGGTGAAAATCAAATCCCTGAATTTTAACACATATATTGAATCCAACAACACGTTCCGATATTTGGATCGCAGGGGTTCTCACAATCCCTGTGTGTTTAAAGGATTCATTAAAGGATACAGGTCACACAGGAGCATAGCTTGTCTTTGATCAATAACAACTGAGGCACAATCACATTGACCCGCCATAGGCTTCCAGCGGGTCCGGGACGGCGCCCAGATGGGTTGGGGTGAGCGGAATACAGATTTTAGGAACACGGATTGCGAAAATCATATACTAGCGGGAAAAAGAAACTGTGCATTTTAAAATTTAGTATAATTTTCTATCTTTATTGTATATATTTATAAAATCTAAATAATCGATAAAGGTGATGTTTTTGAACAATATATTGTACAATATATTGTACCCGACTCAGATGCAACAACTTTTGCATGGTTAGTGAACACACGTTCTTTATTGAAGTCTTCGTACGTACGAGTTTTAGTGGCCAATACTGTTTGGAGTAAGAAGTGTAAAATGTTTGTTTGAACACTCTTCGTTAAGGAAAACACTCTTCGTTAAGGAAAACCAACGTAATCGTGCTATTGGGATGCTTCAAGCTGGAATGGCACAAAATATCGTAGCAAGACACTTTGGATTTCATCGGAACACCATCCAGTCATTATGGAGACGTTTCCAACAATCTGGTAACACTCAGGATCGACCACGTTCTGGGCGTCCTCGTTTGACGTCACGTCGACAGGACAACCACATTAAACTTGTGCACCTGAGAAATCGTTTCCAGACAGCAAGTTTGTCTGCTCGTAGCATTCCTGGACTTCGACCAATCAGTCCAAGAACTGTGCGTAATCGTCTGCGCAAGCACAACATCAGACCAAGACGTCTAGTGGTGCGCCCAACACTGCTTCAACGTCATCGTATCGCTAGACTAGCATGGTGCAGACGACATCTGCGATTGAGAATACAGGACTTGGCCAATATTCTGTTCACTGATGAATCAAGATTTCATTTGGATAGCAGTGACGGTCGTTGTAGAGTGTATCGTCGCGTTGGGGAGCGGTACCAGGAAGCTTGTGTTGTGCAACGTCGACAATTCGGTGGAGGTAGCGTTATGATGTGGGTTGGAATAACAGCACTTTGAAGGACCCCTCTACAAATTGTCAATGGAAATCTCACTGGCGTACGCTATCGAAACGAACTTATTCAGCGCCATGTGATACCCTTCATACAGAAACAGCAAAATTAAATCACTGTAGCAAGACAACGCAAGGCCACATGTTGAACGTGTAGTCAGGGACTGTTTTTGTTCAACAGAATGTTGATGTCTTCTTGCCTTGACCAGCTGTTTTCTCCAATTTATCGCCGATCGAGCACGTCTGGGATGAAATGGGACGACGTCTACGCTGTTTACCAAATCAGCCAGTGACATTGGCTGATTTAGGCCAGGCTTTAACCAACATCTGGAACACCATCCCTCAAGCATTTCTGAACACTTTAGTGGCATCAATGAGGCGTCGTTGTCAAGCATGCGTGAATGCAAATGGTGGTCACATGCGATATTAACTTTGTTAATTCAAGTTCGAATACCAGTGTCTTTCGAGTGTGCTGAAATTGATGTTATTCAACATGAACATTAATGGATTATGAAATGTAAGGAATACATTTGTTAACAGTATTACAAAAACTAAAATTTGTCCATTGTTATTTTTTATTATTTTTTCATATATTAAATAATGCAGTTTCTTTTTTCCGTTAGTATACATTTTCTGCACATAATGTTGTCAATTCCAGCAATATCGTAAATAACGATATCAGTCCACCTGTTAGGAAACGCAATTATTAGCGTTAGAGATATCATAACTTTTCAAGATAAACAGACATGAAGTAAGTTGATTTGACTTCATTCTTGTGTTCTCTAAAATTCGACTGTCGAACTCGACGATGCTTGGAATCAGCAAATCTATATCGAGAATATTTGAAAATGAGGCTGTCTTATTCCTGTAAGTAAACAGTAAAGCAAGACCGACCAGCCTCTCATAGTTCATAGTAGACCTTCCCCAATGCATCTCATTGTAGACAATGATCTTTGCAAGACAAAGAACAAACTGATATAGTAGTGTAGACCTAATTGATAATTATAAGCATCCCTATTATATTTCTTAAATTAGAAAATTAAAATAATGTCACTGTTTCTAGACTTCTCGTCCATTTTCCTTTTCTTAAAAAGTCACGACGAATTTGGTTATTTATTTGAGCTATCTTGAGCTTAGTCTCTTTGAAGTTAATTTAATCCCGAACTTTATTGAAACATTAATTGACTTATATTAACTGCTACACGTGTACTTCACTGATTGAAATCAATCTCTGATGGTAGAATGTTAATTTGTTAAATGTACGTTATTTTATAATCAATACGCCTGTAAGGGACACTAACTTCTTATCAAAATTTTCGAAATATGTATGCATTTTACCAATAGTGAAACCATGACATGACGTGAATATATTGACGTCCGAGTTGTATCGTACGTTACATTCGAAATGCGCATCTGGTGCATCAAAATTGGTACCGTATAAGTTTTATATTATGACCCCTGGGTCGAGGCCTCTGGTGGTGGACTGTTAGTCCCCGAGGGTCTCTACAGTCCAGTAGCTAAGTACTTCGTTACTAGCTTGAAAATACGGATGTATATTCAATTGCTGTGGTAAAATTGAGAAATTCATTTAAAAATTAAGGATTATCTCCCTCATGCATAGCTCTTATCCTTAGACAAATTCAGCTCCAGTTCCTTTGGCACCCTGTTTTTCCCTAAAATAGCTCTTGCAAGTTTATTGTTATTTCGGATTTCAAACGTTTCGGTTGAGCATCACTGAAGAGACATTATTTGTCGAAATGTGCATCTGGTGCATCAAAATGGTACCGTTTAAGTTTTACATTAGATAGTGCCTTGTAGAAATCTGAGTCAGGCTTCTCTGCTTTTCCAAAGTTGGCATTTCTATCGTGTGCCTTAAGTCTGTTTAAAAAACACTTGTTTTAATTCATGCATAGAAAATGCTTGAATGTAGCATGCGATTTTGAGTATCAAATTACCTGCCGACAAGTTCTCTTCTCCGACTTGAAATTCTCGCATTTCTTTTGCTTAATTCGTTTTTAAACTGAACTAAACTCATTAAATCATATGTGTAGTTCTTCATTATAATATTTTTGCAAAGCTCACTGCACCGATTGGAAATCTAAGCCGAGGAAAATATTGTTAAACTTTACACCTATATCTCTCGCATCCAATGTAAACAATATGTTCTTGGACCTGGACAAGTATCGCCGCCTAGCGGGAAGCAGGAGTGGGAATGCAACTCGCTTCTATCTCTCATTGAAAACCATGTAACCGTAGCTGTAATTCGATTTGACTTCATTTTTCTAGAAATAAAATTCAGAATAATGGAATAGTGCATGCGTGTACTTGATTAGTTTAGATGGCCTTTTATAGATATGACCTATTCCATTTGTAAACAATTATCCTGCCTCTGATAAAAATCTTGGAATTTCATTGGCTAAAACCAATACTACATACACCAATGTTATGTCTCGTACTAACCTAATGTCACTGGAGCCAGCGCATATTATGACGTCATAGGTATACGAAAACGAATGAATTCAGTTTTTGAATTTACAGTTCGTTGAAAAACTTGTTTTTAACCCGTTGTTGATGGTTTAAATGTTGCAGCCACTTTTTCATTGTTGTACGTTTGAAAAAGTATCTCAAGAATACATACATTGCAGTCATTTATTATTGTTGTATATGTACTTTTAAAAGGCATCAAGAATGATTAATGTCAATATGCCCTTAATCAATGTAAATGTAAAATCAACGGCACCTTTACCTATAAACGAATATTTACATTTACTTTTTAATCCTTTAATAAAAAGCATTAGAAGGTTTTGATACTGTAAAGACGGAATAGGCGTGTTTTAAGTTCCTCCGGAACACAGTGTTCATTTTGTGTTTAGTCACACCGCTTTAAAAATGTTCCACAGGGTTACTTCCGGTTTATCGTTGTTTACACCTTTGTTTACCAACAGTCCACACTTCGTGTATTAGGCCTATTAGGGTGCAGATAGCCTTAATTTTGTCGACCATCATGAAATTGAAATACACATAGTTTGGGGTGTATGCGGTACATATTTGTTTATGAGCGTTTGATATTAAAGCTACTATTGATCTACATCTACGAAATACAACGACAGACTTCGTCAAGAACAGAAGAAGACGATGTCGTGTAACTCACACAAGGCCCAGTTGTCTAGTAACCGGGGGGGGGGGGGGGGGACGTAGTATTAGACTCAATGAAACCTGTCAAACAGGTAAAATGAAAATTATGACGACATTTTATATATGATTAAACAAAACACAATGTGCACTGCTTCATAAAGCAGATATTGGGTCCAGTACAGTCCAGGGCCTATGTGAAATAGAATTTACGTTACCAAATCAGGACCAAAATGGGCATAAACATGTAACATATATAATTATTGATATAAGACATAAATAATGACAATACACAGTGAAGAGTAATATATTAACTATAACATTATAGGTATTTGAAATAGCTTTATTATTTAAATATAGTTTAGATTGAATTAGACTGGGTTTCTAAGTGCAATGGTATAGCCATATGTGAGTGAGGATAAAATTATCTACTTGGATATAGTCTAATTTGAAAATAATTATTAATCAACTAATACTTGTGTCACAATTAAGTCTTTGGAGTTTGATTTCTAATGATATACTCATGTAATTGGAAGAATTTTTAGCATGACTATTGATTATTGTAGTCATTTTATTGACTTTTCACAATCCAGTGGGTATTTGTGATTACTGCTCATGTTTATATCATTGAACAAAATATATATCTGATCATGATTAAGGTAATATTCCTTTCAGCAACATCATTTCAATTATGTGCTCATAGACTGGTCCAGCACAATCTCTAGTATAATTAGCCATGTATATATACTTAATCAAGATATATAGCTTTTTAAAGCTAATTGAAATAGCTATATAAAGCTAATTGAAATAGCTTGATATAACTATTTCAAATCTTCTATCAAATATATTTCTAAAGCATAAGAATTGAATTTCTAAGTGAAAATATTTCATCCTTGTACTCAAAACAACACACTGTAAACAAAAAATGCTTATTAAGCGATGTACCTTAGGAAGAATTTTTATTCAAAATTGTCAAATGTTTAGGATTATTAAGTTGTTAAGCAACATTTAACCAATCTTCACCGTTGAGGATCAATAGAATGATATATTGGCAATCAGATTCCACATTGTAAAGTCATCTTATACTTATCTAAGCTTCGACACACACAAGGTAGTGGACAGTTATCAATACAAAAGAAATTCTCTTTTCATGCAAATTCTTAAAATGGCATATAATCTATAACTAGAATAGTGTTGTGGTTAGTTCAAAGTACATGTATATTGTTATGTGCCATTGCACTTAAGAAATTTAATCGAAACTAGCTTAATGAAGCTATTTGAAATAGCTTTATAAAACAATATAGCTAAATATAGAGATTGTGCTGGGCCTAATAGATATAGCAATACAGAGGAAATCCATCGTATGCATGAAAAGTTTGAAAAAAGTTAATTGAATTTAATATTTATGAACTAAATTGAAACAAGAAAAAAAAATAGGAAGAACCTTTTGTGTTCGTTTAAAACATATTGGTAGATTTTGAGGTTGTTTAACTAGGTTTATACATGCTACATGTTAAGCGCTCAAATGACTCTTGTGATGAAATATGCATATTTTTTAGATTGATGTCAGAACTCTGAATGTAAGCAAGCTCCCATATGACTACAATGTATAAGGGAAATTAGATATATGTACGATAAATATGGTAAGCTTTATTGATAAAAGTCATGAAAACTCATACATTCACAGTTTTAATATGAATTACTTCATGTATTTCTAGATAAGTTAAAAAAAATATACATGTATGTACAGTGAACAGTATTTTTAACAAATACATGAATCATAATTTCTGCATTTTTTTTTTTTTTAATTTTTTTTTTTTTTTTTTTTTTTTTACATCTTTGCTTCTCAAATTGACAAAAATCTATCATCAATATTGTGGCATCCCTCCTCTTTTTCAGGTATATGGGAACAGGATAATTTTCCATGCCTTTCACTTGAGGTCTTCAATTTCATCATTAATCATGTGATTGTCTGTATGCCAAACTCTCATGATGTCATGCCATTACTGGACATTCCTTAACACTGGTTTATTTCAGCCACACTACCTATAACATTGCCAAAATATTAGACTGAAAATTTTCAAATACACAAGATTTGAAGCAGCAAAGAAAATTTGAAGCATTAGATATGTATACCACACACACACACACACACACACACACAAAATTAATTCTCACCTGGCTGAAATTAACTTTTTACTCCTTGTTAGCTCCCTTTCACTGCATACCAGCCAATAACTAGCAGCCATTATATGCAGGTCAGCCATTGTTATCAACCTGTGTAAATATATTTTGAATAAAATATGAATGAAAATTGTTCTTTGCTATTCTTTTTTTTTTTTTTTTTTTTTTAGATATATACTGAATAGCATATTTCCTTACACAGTACTGAATCAAAGGGGTAGGAGAGCAAATACATAATATATAACCTGGCTCATGTTCATCTGGTTCCATTCCTGTATACAAGTGGTTTGAGTGGAAATGTACATTTCTGATATACATACAAAGTACATGTACCTTGATTGCACAGGCAATATGCATCACTTGTGTGCGAATTTACTACAGAGTAATCTTTAATAGTAAATTCGACCTCAAGTGATGCAATTGCCTGTGCTTGAATGGTATTAAAAGTTGGAGCAAAGATAAATGAAAGTTCTTTGATTTAATTCAAAATTTTGCAGTGAATGAACCATCGGTATGGAGCTTGGATAAATGATTATGTAAATTCTAGTATAGATCCGTAGTGATAGATTATCTGGTGTTCTCGAATTTTATTTAATTGGCAGATATTATATATGCCCCCCCCCCTTCTCACTCCCTTGTGAAATTGCTTCGTAATTTTTTTTGCGCCTGAACCATGAGTTCATAATTGAAATTCTCTAATATATGATGCGTTATCATCTATTTAATGTCACATGAACACCGTTGTAAAATAAATACACTGCTCAGATGTGGATGAGGGTACAAGTATACCTATTCTTAAGATTGACAAGATGTTGCACAGTCTGTATTATATTTTTAAGAGTCAGTACAAACCTCTTGGTTTTCCTAAAAGTTGATATAAGCAAACTGGCTAGAACAATGTTGTTTCTTTGTTGGTTCAGCTTTCACGTAATAATCGTACTGAATTTCGGCTGCTCGTGGTTCTCTACACAAATGACGCCATCGTTTCCTCTGCGTGAACGCTTTTCCCGGGTTTGGGAAAAGGTAAACTTCGACATCTTCCCAAGTAAATATATATCCCTTGCTATCCTTTATCTGATTTTTGACAGTTTGTGCCGCAAAATCTATATTTTGTCAAAGACAAATTTTGTTACCAGTGTAAACAAAATTAGCCAGAAGTACCCCTGTGGAACATTTTGTTCATATCACGTGATCGGCGTGGCTAAATACAAAATTGAGACATTTGAAGAGATTAAAAACAATGGTAGCTGCAATTCACCAATTATTCCACCAGGTCGACCTATTATCTCACAAATAGGCTCGCCTACGGAACACATAAGTCAGTATTTAGATTATTTTTTAACTCCCATCGTGTAAACACTTAGCACTTACATCAGGGCCAGTTCAGACTTCATCCTGGAAATTGAACAGCTAAGGCCACACACTGAGAGCCTGCTGGTCAGTTATGATGTAACTTCGCTCTACACCAATATGCATTTCGAAGAGCTAATTACGGCTGTTCAAATGGCCTATTATAAATTTAACAAAGCAGAATATTCAATAACAGCTCCACCTACAACAGATCTTTGTTTTCTTTTACGACTTGTTTTAGAAAACAATATATTTGAATTCAATTCGGCTTTGTATAAACAAACAATAGGATGTGCGATGGGTTCTAGATGTTCCCCATCTGTGTGTGGCATTCGCCTACATCAAATCACTGATGAAATTATCGATAAATTTGCAGGGCAAGACAAAATAATTTATCATGGTCGCTATCGTGATGACGGATTTATCATTTTTCATGGATTGGAAAATGACATTCATGAGCTATTTGAAATAGCTAATTCACACCATCCTCTACTCAAATTCACATATGAAATCTCTAAACAAGAAATAAACTTCTTAGACACTACGGTGTTTAAGGGAAACAGATTTAAAACAAGTTTAATCCTTGATTTTAAAACCTACATTAAACCTACAAATACATTCCAATATTTGGAACGTAGCAGTGCACATAATTCCTCTGTTTTCAAAGGATTTATCAAAGGGGAAACAATACGACATATGAGAAATACAAGCAATGAGAACACTTTGATTAAATTTCTGCGTGAGTTTGAGATTAATCTGTTAAAAAGAGGATATAATGAAAATGAAATCAAATCAAGCATGCAAAATGTACTTGCTAATAATAATAGAAAAAATACCCTGCAAAATAAAAAAGGCATCAAGAAACAAGGAATTTCTCGTTTTCGTCACAAAATACAACCCCTGCATACGACGTTTAAAAAGAAAACTGACAAAATACTGGCACATCCTTACAAAGGATGAAGAATGCAACAAAATTTTCCCGGATTTATCTATTGTGTCCTACAAACGCAATAAAAACTTGGGTGATATGCTCACCTCCTCAATTATTAAATAATTATATATGTTAATGCATATATAAATAATGCAAATAAACTCCTGATGAGGCAGATTTGCAGCAAAATGAAGAAAAACTATTTCTTCAATATAAAACCAATTAATATCAATTAACCTCGTATCACACCGCCGAAACACTAAATTAGTGTAGAGTCAAGTGATTGGAGGTACGTGGCTGATGGGAGCCACTTTCTTTGAAGAGAATGAATGAGAGGAGAGAGAGAATGAAAGAGAGGAAAGGGCAATTCAATAAGAGAAAATAAAAATAATGTAGGTGAAAAAGAAAATGAATGAGAGAGGAAAGAAAAACTGAGGTGAGAGGGAATGAGAGAAGAAAGAGAATTAATGAGAGAAGTAAAAAAGATAATGAGAGAAGAGAGAAAGAATGAATAACAAGGGGAAAAGAATGAATGTGAGAAGAGAGAGAGAGAGAGAGAATAAATGAGAAAGAAGAGAGTGAATGAATAAGGTGAAAGAGAATGAATGAGAGGAGAAAGAGAATGACTGAGGAGAGATAGAATAAATGACAGGAGAAAGAGAAAGTGAAAGAGGAGAAAGAGAGAATTAATGAGAGAGGAGAGAAAGAATAAATGAGAGATGAGAGAAAGAATGATTAAGAGAGAATAGAGAATGAATGAGAGAGGAGACGAACACATGAAAGGGGAGAGAGAATGAATAAAAGAGACAGAGAGAGAGAGAGGAAAGAGAAAATAAATGAGAGAGGAGAGAGAATGAATGTTAGGAGTGAAAGAATGAATGAGAGAAGAAATTAATTGAGAGAGTAGAAAAAGAATGAGATAGAAGAGAAAGAAATGAAAGACAGAGGAGAGAGAATGAATGAGAGAGGAGAGAGAGTATGAATGAAAGAAGAGAGAATATATGGTAAGAGAGAGAAAATAGGTAAGAGAAGAGAAAGAGAATGAATGAGAAAGGAAAGGGAGGATTGACGGAAGGTGGACGTTAAAAAACGAATAAATGAGAGAGGAGTGAAAAAATGAGGTGGGAGAGAATGAGAGAAGAGAGACAATGAATGAGAGGAATAAAAAGAAAGAATGATTGAGAGAGAAAGACAGAGAGAGAATGAATGAGAGCAGAGAGAGAGAATGAATGAGAGGAGAGAAGGAGTAAATGAAAGGAGAAAGAGAAATCGAATGGGAGGGGAGAAAGAGAGGAGAGCCAGGGCCGTAAATTAACCTTCAATTTGGAGGAGGCAGGAAATTAGGCGGGGGTCTGGGGGCCGCCCAGGCCCCCAGACGCTGAGCAAATTTTGTGCACACTGAACACTTTCGTGCAAAATCCTTGATTCTAGGGCCTTCTAAGATGTTACTTGACTAACTCATTCTAAAAGAAAGATTTGGAATGCTTTTTAAGGGAGGTATCATGTTCTTAGTTATTGGAAACAACATAAATTCTAATGAACTTTAAATTTTAATTTTTTTCGGCTCAAAAGTTGGAGGAGGCAGCTGCCTCCTCCGTCTCCATGTAATTTACGGCCCTGAGAGCGAGAATAAATGAGAGATGAGAGAGAGAATGATTAAGAGAGAATTGAGAATGAATGAGGAGACAGAATAACTGAAAGAGGAGATAATGAATGAGAAAAAAGAGAGATTATGAGAGAGAGGAGAAAGTATGTATGAGTGAAGAAAGGAAGAATGAATGAGAGTGGAAAAAGACAAAATGAACAAGAGAGGAAAGAAAATGAATGTTAAGAGAGATAGAATGAATGAGAGAGGAAAGAGAGAATTAATGAGAGAGGAAAGAGGGAATTAATGAGAGAGGAAAGAGAATTAATGAGAGAAGAAAGAGGAAAGAGGGAATTAATGAGAGAGGAAAGAGAATTAATGAGAGAGGAAAGAGAATTAATGAGAGAGGAAAGAGAATTAATGAGAGAAGAAAAAAATGAAAGAATATAAAAAGAATGAATGAGACAGAAGAGAGAAATAATGAAAGAGAGAGGACAAAGAGAATGAATGAGAGAGGAAAGAGAGAATGAATGATGAGAGAGAATAAATTAGAGATGAGAAAGAGAATGAATCAGAAAGATGAGGGAGAGAATTAGAGAGATGAGAGAGAGCTAATGAATTAGAGAGGAGATAGAGAATGACTAAAGAGGAGAGAGAGACTGAATAAGAGAGGAGACAGAGAATGAAAGAAGAGAGGATGAATGAGAGAGAAGATAATATATAAGAAGGGAGAAAGAAAATGAATGAGAGGAGAGAGAGAATGAGTGGAAGAGGATGGAGAGAATGAATTAAAAAGAGAGAGAATGAAAGATAGAGGAAAGAACAAGAGAATGAATGCGAAAGGAGAAAAAGAGAATGAATGAGATAGAAGAGAGAAAAATGAGAGGAGGGACAAATAATAAGAGGAGAGAGAGAGTGAATGAAAGGATAGAGTGAATGAACAAGGACAGAGAGAATGGATGAGAAAAGAGAGAATGAATGAATGAGAGAGGAGGGATAGGAAAAATCTCAGAATGTCTAGTGATGTGGTGTCTTGTAATGTGGTGTCTGGTGATGTAATGTATAGTGATGTGGTGTCTCGTAATGTGATGTGTACTGATGTGGTGTCTCTCATGATATGATTCTCATGATTTGATGTTTAGTGATGTAGTGTCTAGTGATGTGGTGTCTAGTGATGTGGTGTCTTGTGATGTGGTGTCTAGTAATGTGGTGTCTAGTAATGTGGTGTCTATTAATGTGGTATCTGTTAATGTGGTATCTCGTAATCTGGTGTCTCATGATGTGGTGTCTAGTGATGTGATGTCTCATGATGGGATGTCTAGTTAGGTGGTGTCTAGTGATGGCTGGTGATGTGGTGTCTCGTGATGTGGTATTTCGTGGTGGTGTTTCGTGATGTGGTGACTGGTGATGTGATGTCTCATGATGTGGTGTCTCGTGATGTGTATAGTAATGTGATGTCTCATGATGTGATGTCTAGTGATGTGGTGTCTGATGTTTTGTTGTCTAGTGATGTGGTGTATTGTGGTGTGATGTATCGTGGTGTGGTGTCTAGTGATGGTGTCTAGTGATGTGGTGTATCGTGATGTTGTGTCTCTTGATGTGGTGTCTTGTGATTTGGTGTCGGGAGATGTGATATCTAGTGATGTGATGTCTCGTGATGTGGTGTCTCCTGATGTGGTGTCCCGTGATGTGGTGTCAAGTGATGTGGTGTCTTGTGATGCGGTGTCTCGTTATGTGGGATCTCGTGGTGTGGTATTTAATGATGTTGTGTCTCTTGATGTGATGTATCGTGATTCGCTGTCTAGTGTTGTGATGTTTCATGATGCGATGTCTCATTATGTGATGTCTCATGATGTTGTGTATCGTGATGTGGTGCCTAGTGTTGTGGTGTCTTATGATGTGGTGTCATTGAAGATATGATTTTGAGTTTGAAATATATTTGGTGTTTAGTAATGTGGTGTCTCATGATGTGAAGTCTAGCGATGTGGTGTCTCATGCTGTGATGTCTTGTGATGTGGAGTCTAATGATGTTGTGTCTCTTGATGTGATTATCATGATGTGGTGTCGAGTGATGTTATGTCTCATGATAGGATGTCTCATGATGTGGTGTCTCATGGTATGATGGCTGGTGATGTGGTGTCTAGTGATGTGATGTCTCGTGATGTGGTGTCTCATGATGTGATGGCTGGTGATGTGGTGTCTAGTGATGTGATGTCTCGTGATGTGGTGTCTCATGATGTGGTGTCTCATGATGTGATGGCTGGTGATGTGGTGTTGAGTGATGTGATGTCTCATGATGGGATGTCTCGTGATGTGGTGTCTCATGATGTGATGGCTGGTGTTGTGGTGTCTAGTGATGTGATGTCTCGTGATGTGGTGTCTAGTGATGTAATGTCTAGTGGTGTGGTGTATCGTGATGTGGTGTCTTGTGATGTCTCGTGACGTGATGTCTCATGATTTGGTGTCTAGTGATGTGGTGTCTTGTGGTGATGTGCCTTGTGATGTGGTGTCTCGTGATGTGGTGTCTAGTGATATGGTGTTTCGTTATGTGATGTCTCATGATGTGGTGTCTAGTGATGTAATGTCTAATGGTGTGGTGTCTAGTGGTGCTGTGTCTCGTGATATGGTGTCTAATGATGTAGTGTCTAGTGATATGGTGTCTAGTGATGTGGTGTCTCATGATGTCGTACCTAGTGATGTGGTGTCTTATGATGTGATGTCAGTGAAGATATAATTTTGAGTTTGAAATATATCATCATTTATCTCTCAATTAATGAATCTAACATGTACATACTCTATCGCCATCTGGAACTTAGAGAGATCGGAAAACGCATACCCAAGGAGGCTGTATATCCTGTTGCTCAAATGACCTTTAGGAGGCTTGAAATCCTGTCACAGGGGGATGCTCACATGACCTCTAGGAAAGAATCTGCTTCATGATGGTGTCTATGGAGGCATGCTAGAGAGGGGTACCAAGTTTCCATCTACAACGACAAAATCACTATATAGACATAGATACACATACTATCTTCCCATGTCAGGGAGAGACAACAGAATTTCTGCCTTCCCATGTCAGGTAGAGACAACAAAATTACTGCCTTTCCATATCAGGGAGAGACAACAGAATTACTGCCTTCCTATGTCAGGGAGAGATTACAGCATTACTGCCTTCCCATGTCAGGGAGAGACAACAGAATTACTGCCTTCCCATGTCAGGGAGAGACAACAGAATTACTGTCTTCCCATGTCAGGGAGAGACAACAGAATTACTGCCTTCCTATGTCAGGGAGAGATTACAGCATTACTGCCTTCCCATGTCAGGGAGAGACAACAGAATTACTGCCTTCCCATGTCAGGGAGAGACAACAGAATTACTGTCTTCCCATGTCAGGGAGAGACAACAGAATTACTGTCTTCCCATGTCAGAGAGAGACACCAGAATTATCTTCTCATGTCAGGGAGAGACAACAGAATTATTGTCTTCCCATGTCAGGGAGAGACAACAGAATTACTGCCTTCCTATGTCAGGGAGAGACAACAGAATTACTGCCTTCCTATGTCAGGGAGAGATTACAACATTACTGCCTTCCCATGTCAGGGAGAGACGACAGAATTACTGCCTTCCCATGTCAGGGAGAGACAACAGAATTACTGCCTTCCCATGTCAGAGAGAGACAACAGAATTACTGCCTTCCCATGTCAGGGAGAGACAACAGAATTACTGCCTTCCCATGTCAGGGAGAGACAACAAAATTACTGCCTTCCCATGTCAGGAAGAGACAGCAGAATTACTGCCTTCACATGGCACGGAGAGACAACAAAATTACTGCCTTCCCATGTCAGAGAGAGACACCAGAATTATCTTCCCATGTCAGGGAGAGACAACAGAATTATTGTCTTCCCATGTCAGGTAGAGAGAACAGAATTACTGTCTTCCTGTGTCAGGGAGAGACAAAAGAATTATTATTTATACATAAATACACATACTGCCTTTCCATATCAGAGAGAGAGAGAGAGAGAGAGAGAGAGAGAGAGAGAGCAGAATCACTGCCCTCCAACGTCAGGTAGAGACAATATAATTACAATATACACATAAATACACCATACTACCTTCCCATGAAGTCATGATTTGAAGAACTTTGCTTGAGATGGTACATGTATCAACTGCCCTCAGACTGAACATAATTTCTTTGCATCGTATGAATCAAGGGTCCTACAGTAGCTGTGATATGAGGTAGACAAGCAAACCAAGACTTCTCTGGGTAAAATGTTTTCCAAAATTGACCAAATTCAGCAACGTCAAAGAAAATTAGAAATTAAAAACTCGGGTCTCATTCAACATTTGCAGAAGACATAAAGTTCAAACTATTTTGCACAGTGGTTCTTGAGAAGATTTTTCCTATATAATTGCATGTAAAACTTTCATCCCCTACTGTGGCCTCCCCCTACCCCAGGGGCCCTGATTTTAACAAATTTGAATCTGCATTGTTAGGAAGCTTTCAAGTAAATCTTCTGGCCCAGTGTTTTTAAAAAAAGATTTTT